>NC_067399.1:616856241-617202491 GCF_016432865.1 Antechinus flavipes | reverse complement strand
TTTTTCCAGCTCATTTTACAGATGGGGAAACTGAAGCAAATAGCATCATGTGACTTGCCCAGATTTTAGTCCAACAACTATATTGCCTCCAGTGTGGCTATTTTCTCCATTCAATCCAAATTCAACTCTTTTTTAATGTATTCAGTACTTCTGTAAATTCTTTAGGGACTGGAATGTGAGGTCTGGTGATTCCATTATCCTTGATGGAGAAAACAGTTTGTTTTAATGATTTTTGCAAATCGTTTCCATTTTTCTTCTGTTTCTAATCTGCTTTTCTGTTTTCATCCTCAAATAATTTTGGAAGAATTTCAGTTAGCTTGTTATCTAGCCAAGCTTGATATGTCACTGTCAAGATTGATATGATTCTAAGGTCATGAGACAAGGATCCCATATTTAAAGTACTAACAGTCAAATTAAAGTTTGTTGATGGTCTAAAACCAATGTGACTTAGCGCCTACTGTCCAGCTTGCTGGCACTGTTACTGTAGAAGTAGAGGGAGACTATACAATAATGAGAGATTTAAATTTTCCTTCTGTTTCATGGATTTCTATGGAGAAAATAATTTGTCACCAAGTGACCAGCCTGCTGGTGATAGATCTTTCCTTCATTAGCTATGGTGATCCTTGGAAAACAAATTTAGTCTATTCCCAGGGCCATCTTCTCTATCATGTGGAAGATAAATTAAATTTGTTCTGCTTTACTCTATATGGCAGGACTAGGAGCAGTGGGTGAGAGTTGCCTAGAGAAATATTTTGGTTCCTTTGTAAGGAAAAATTTCCTAATGATTAGAGCTATCCAAATAGGAGAACTTTTTGGGGGGAGGAGGCAATGTGTTCTCCATTTTCAGAGGTCTTTAAGCAGAGAAGAGAATAGATAATCTCTTACAGAAATTCCTATTTAGTTATACATTAGATGGTCTAGGGGAGAGAATGTCTACAATGAAAAGGGCAGTGAATTTGGAGTCATAATCATAGACTTTACCAAACTGCTATAAGGGTTCTTGACCCCCAAAGGCTAAAAATCCCTGAGTTAAAAGGAGATTTCTTTCTCTCCTATCACAAGACAAATACCTACTTCCCTGAACCTTCCTCTTGAACCAGCCTTGCTGTCTCTGTGCCAAAGTAGAGGAGCCCTGACCTCTCACAGATGTTTGTTCTGTAACTTGTTTGCTGCTGGCCACCTGCCTATATCACGCTCCTTAGCAGTCAGTCCTCCCCAAGGTGGAATCATGAGCCCAAAGGAACTCTCAGGCCAAGGCTGAGCATGGGCAGCAGGGGGCGACTGAATATTGCTGATGGACAGCTCCCCACTTCCATCTTTCCCTATCCCCTCTCTCCCCAAAAAACAGTCCTAGAGAAAAAAGTAGAGAAGCTAAAAATCATCCTGTTTCCACCTGTTCCTGCTTAGATAGCTCAGCCAAAACAACTAAATCTAATTTTTTAAATTTATATTTTATTTTTTCCAATTACATGAGAAAACATGAGAAAACTTTTTTTGACTTGCAAATTTTCTCCTTCCCTCTTCTCATCTCTCCTTGAAAAGGCAAGAAATTTGACACAGATTATACATGTGAAGTCATGAAAAAGATATTTCCATATTAGCAACAACTTCATGTAAAGAAACAGATTTCCCGTTTATAGGATGCTTTTTGTTGAGGTTTCTGGCTAATACCTCTATGCTGCTGGGCAAATCTTTTCATTTCTTCTCTTCATCTCTTCATTTGTTAAAAGACACTTTAGAAGTATTAAAAATGATTCAAAGAGAGGGGTAATATAGATTTGGGGTATGTCAGCTTAGATGGGAAATATACATTATACATGCATACACATACATAATGTATAGATATATTTATATATAAATTATACATTATATATATATATCATGTATGTATATAAATGTGTATATGTGTGTATATATGCATATATATATTTGTATATTTCCCATCTAAGCTGACATACCCCAGATCTATTCCTACTATCCTGCCTTTGAATCATATTTTATGTCTGAGACAAGTTCATAAATTAAAAAATAATAAAGAAATATTCATAAATAAATAAATATAAATAAGTATGTATGTGTACAGATAAAGATATGTGTGTGTGCTTTATTTTCACCAATCTTGGGCACAACAAATTATTCTCAGAAAAGTTTCAAAGACTTGACTAGAGGCAGGGAGCCAAGATGGCAGAGGAACTAGCCAAGCTTGTCCCCTAAACACCTCCAAATACCTTTAAATAATGACTCTGAACAAGATGGAGTAGAACAATTTTCCCGACCAAGGTGGCTTGGAAGATTGGCAGAAGGGGTCTGTTGCATGGGGTAGATCTGGAGCACAATCTCAATGCTCCTCCAGCCAGCACAGCCGGAGCCCCAAGAAATCAGGCAGAGGGGCCTCTGAATCTGCGGCAGTGGCAGCGATCTCCAGCCAACGAGCCAAAGAGAACTCAGCAGACAAGGTTGGACACACGAGGGTGAGGAGAGCCCCAGCTCAGGACTGGGCTTTGGGAGCCACTGAATCAATAGCAGCAACAATGGCCGGCCTCCAGATCTCAGCCCATAGATGGGAGGGGGGTGGCGACAGCTGGTCAGAGGGGAAATTGCAGGGGCCCTTTAACTGGCACTGAGGCAGGGGTCTATTGCTTTGCCCATGCTCAGTTCTGGGTCACAGTGCTGGTTCACAGTATAGGTCCCTATAGGGATCTCTGAAAATAACTACACAAAACCCGTGCAACTTGGGACATTGCACTCTGTATAGAAGAATTGTATATTCAATGTACATTGAATTACTTGCTGTCTAAAGGAGGGGATGGGGGAAAGGGAGGGAAAAAAATTTGGAACACAAGGTTTTGCAAGGGTGAATATTGAAACTAATCTATGCATGTGTTTAAAAAAAGCTGTAATAATAATAATAATTTTGCATGGATTGAAGGATATTTTTAATGCATACAGATGCATCTATGTCAGGAGTGACAAACATCCAGTTTGCAAGCAGTATAATTCTCACAACATCATTCAATCTGGGCCTTCCAAGGTAACAGCAGATGATGGTGCTCTGAAAGCTTGGTACAACAACCTCCCACTGTTTGAGTTCTTCAAACTCATAATTTTGTATGGTCTGTGAATGATGTAATAAATATCCAAATGGCCCTTGGCAGAAAAAACATTTCCCATCCCTGATCCATGGTATGTAGCATCTCACCTTGCATAGCCCTCTTAATACATAGTAGAGGCTAAGAAATGTTTGTTAAATTGAATTAAAAATTAAACTGAGTTAGTGGCAATAAACTTTTTGTGTGACCATATATAGTTTTGCTTTCTTCCTTGAAAAACTACCACTTAATGTCATTTGACCATTTATCAATTAGAGAATGACTCATATTCTTATAAATTTGACAAAGTTCTCTATGTATTTGAGATGTGGCCTTTATTTGAAAAAAAAAATTGTCTATAAAATTCCCTCCACCCCAATTTTCACTTTTCTGCTAATAATCTTGGCTATATTATACAAAATTTTTAAATTTAATGTAACAAATTATCAAATGTTTTCCGTCTCTTGTTTATTCATAAATTCTTCTCCTATCCAAACTCTGATAGGTAATATATTCTCCTTGTATTATGCTATCTCCTTTTATATCTAAGCCATTTCTTGATTTATGATGTAAGATTTAGCTTTTTATATTGCAGGTCATGACCACATGAGGTCTCATAACTGAATGTGGGGTTGTGAAATTATGATTTATTATCAGTGTTTGATTTATATACCTATTTTATATACCTTTATTTTTATACCTATAGTTTATATACCTATATTCCTGGGATCACATAAAAATTTCTTGAGTTAAAAGATCTCACAAGTGGAAAAAGTTTAAGAAGACCTGGTATAAGATATTGCTCTATACCCAATTTCTTCCTGACTGTTTTCAAGTTTTCCCAACAATTTTTCCCAAGTAGTATATTTTTATCCCAGTGATATAAAGGGGAAATGACAAAAATCAGAGGAGATGTGGAAACATTGTGACATTAGGAACTGATTCAGTCATTTTGGAGAGTAATGTGAAATTCTTCCCAAAGAGTTATTAAACTGTTTTTACACTTTAGCCAGCAATACCACTATTAGGTTTATTTCCCAATGTGATTAGGGGAAAAGGAAAAGAACTTCTATGTTCTAAATTATTTGTAACAGCTCTCTTTGTGGTGGCAAAGAACTGGAAATTGAGGTGATATCCTTCAATTTGGAAATAGCTAAACAAGTTTTGATATATAATTGTGATAGGACACTACTGTGTTATAAGAAATGTTGATCTAATTGTTTTAAAAAACACATGAACACTTGTAGAAAATAATGCAAAGTGAAGTAAGCAAAAATGAGAATATTGTAGTAATAGCAATATTGTTTGAAGAATAATTGTGAACAGCTAAGTTATTCTCAGTAATATAAATACTCAAATCAACTATAAGGGAATATAAAGGAAGATGCTGTTCAACTCCAGAGAAAGAAGTGATAAATAAAAGTATACATAAAGAGAATTGTATAAAGATGTTTACACATATTGTATTTAACATATATTTTAACATGTATAACATATATTGGATTGCTTGCCATCTAGGGAGAAGGAGGGGAAAATCTGAAACACAAGGCTATGCAAGGTCAATGTTAAAAAATTCTCCATGCATATGTTTTGAAAATAAAAGGCTTTTTTAAAAAAGAAAGAAAAGAAAAAAATAAAATTATGCACAATATGGTTTTACACATATTTTTTATAAATCTGCATCAAATGGTGGCCATCTCTAGTGCACAGAAGAAAAGGAAAGAGGGAGACTTGTTTGGAATTTGAAATATAACAAAAATAAATAAATTTGACTTAATTTTAAAATAATTTTTAGTAAATATTTTAGTTCACTTTTTCAGTTCTAAGCGTAAAATTACAGAATTTTAGTATTAAAATATTTTGGACTTTGGAACCTCAAACTTCCCATTTTATAGATAGTAAACTGAGGCTCAAATCTACATCCGATTTCTTTCTGATAAAACACACTGGCTTTCATGTCAACTGATCAAACACTGTGGTAGAGAAAAACATTCTATATTTATCTAGGAAGAATTCCCTGAAATGGATAGAGCACCAGCCCTGAAGTCAGGAGGACCAGAGTTCAAATCTGGCCTCAGACACTTAATACTTCCTAGCTCTGTGACCCTGGGCAAGTCACTTAACCCCAATTGCCTCAGGGAAAAAAAAAAAAAAGAATTCCCTATACTTCCTCAGGATTACTTGAATTTTCTTTTTTTTCCTCAATAGCATTTTATTTTTCCAAATACATGTAAAGATAGTTTTTAATATTCATTTTTGTAAAACTTTGTATTCCAAATTGTTCTCCTACCCTCCCTTATCTTCTTCCTCCCATACATAGCAAGCAATGTGATTAGATTAAATATGTGCAATCCTTTTAAACATATTTCCACATTTGTCATGTTGTGCAAGAAAAATTAGACCAAAAAGAAAAAAAAAAACAAGAAATAAACAAAAAAGGTAAAAATTCTATCCAAATGGATATTTGTATTTGGATATTCTATTGGCATTTCTATCCCGAGTGTACTGGAATTGCCTTGAATTACCTAATTAGTGAAAAGAGCCAAATCCATCACAGTTGATCATTACATAATCTTGTTGTTACTGTATATAATGTTCCTCTGGTTCTGTTCACTTCACTCAGCATCAGTTTAAGTCTCTCCAGGCTTTTCTGAAATCATCCTCCTCATCATTTCTTATAGAACAGTTATGTTCTATAGCATTCACATCCCATCACTTATTCAGCCATTCTCTAGCTGATGGGCATCCACTCACTTTCCAGTTCCTTGCCACTACAAAAAAGGCTGCTATAAACATTTTTGCACATGTGGATCCTTGATCTCTTTGGGATACTGATAGTAATGAGACTGCTGGATAAAAGGGTATGCACTGTTTAATAGCCCTTTGGGCACAGTTCCAAACTGCTCTCCAGAATGGTTGGATCAGTTGAATTTTCTTTAGCATTGCTATAGTTTGGGAAACAGAACTCTCAAAAAGGCATTGTGTATTTAAAGGTGTTGATGTCTGTCATTATATTGATGATGTCATGTTGATTGGGCTGGGTGAGGACATAGTGACAAAGACTCTGGATTAAATGTCCCTTCATATGAGAGTCAATGGGTGGGAGATAAATACTTTAAGAAATTTGGGGTCTAGCCTGTTCAGTTAAGTTTGGAGGATGCTACTGAATAGGGAGAATTCAGTTGCTTCTCACTCTAGTCCATAATAAGCTACTAACATTCCCCCATTGTCTACAAAAGAAACGCAGATGTTTATTGAATGTTTCAGGTTCTAGAGAACCCACATTCTGCACTTGGACATTTTGATGGCTTCATTTACCAAGTCACTAGCAATCTGTCTCTTTTGGGTAGAACCAAGAATAGGATATAAAGTGAGTCATCCATCAGTCTTTATTTGTTCTTCCTTATGATCCCATGGGGCTTGAGGTTTTGGAGATCTTGGTCCATAAGGACCTGGCTTAGTAGGACCTTTGATGCATGTGAAGAGATGGCCAGATTAAATATTAGGTTTCTGGAGCTATAAATTCCCTAAATCATCCACTCCTATCACATTTGAAAAGAGCTTTCTGATCACTTCTGGGCCCTTGTTGTTAATCAAAGGATGGCAGTGTCATAGTATCATTCTTTATCTAGAAATTCCCACTATGACTTGGGTGATGCAAATGGTTTCTTTCAATAAGATGGGTAGAGCATAGGAAGCTTCCATTTTTAATTATAAGTGGTATATTCAATAGTGTGCTCCCCTGAGCTCTTTAGAGGCTACTATAATTCATAAATAAATTGTGACTTTTACAGTCCTAACCCCAATTCTTTGCTTTCTCTGCTAGTCCAATGAATTCCCACTTACAAGGACTTATAAGGAAAAGCCAGTTTACCTGGTTTATTGACATCCCTGCCAACTTTGTGTGAATAGACATTGACAGTCAGACTTGAATCTGATATTAGGGGATGACTTGAGGGATGAAATTCCTGGCAAATCCTTTCTATGAGCCAAGATATGAAGTTTGAGGAATATAGCAGATAAAAATCTTCCTCTGTTCTGATTCATGGCTGGAGGGAGAGAGTGACTTGGGGTCTGAAGTTTGGGGCTATCAAAAGTAGACAATCAAAGATTCTTCCTTTCTGAGTCAGAAGCAATGGAGGAATTTTGACATGGTTCCCACCATACACACAGTTATTGGTGGAGTATTCTCAGAGTCATCAAACCTTTTCTATTGAGTTGAATAATCAGACACTCTTAAGAATGGCAAAGATCGGGGACTAGATTCATTATCACCCTAAAGTGAAGGTTATGAGACTATGTTGGTAGGCACTGGACCATACTCTTAGCTTAGAAGAAAGCAGATAATTTTGTTCATTGACACCTAATTTCAACTCCGGCTTCCTGCCAATTGGCACACAAGTCTTTAAAAGAGCAGTATATCTATGATGCTTGACTTCTTGCTGGCAAATTCATTATATTGGCTCTCTTCCTTCATCCCTGGGCAAGAGGTTCATCTTTCCTAAAATTGACATTTATTTACAAAATGGAATTTCTGTTCTAGTTAAGTCCATAACCATATCATCCCTCATCCAAGTTCTTAAAGAGCAAATCCTTCTTCCTAATGGACCCTCAAGCATTAGTTCCTCTTATCAGGGAACCCACTGAAGCAGGCTCAATCATATTTACTGAGTTTGTTATTTTCTACTACCCCCAGTTAGCTGGTATTGTGGAACACTGGAAAGGACTTTGGAAAGAACAGGTCTATCTTCATACTCTTGATTTTGGGGATTGATCATCATACCTCTTAAAAGTTGTATCTGTGATGAACTAGCACTATCCTGTGAAGGTGGAGAACTCTCAACTCCAGGGGTTTGTAAGTTCTGGCCTCCAGAAAGACATACCTGATATAGATGGACTGCTTTTAGAAAATGATCCATCAATCAGTTGATTGATCCCTTTAGCAATTCTTTATGAGGATCCCTAAACAGAGTTGCATAGGCCTTGAGATTTTTCCCTCAAGAGAAGATACTGTTCATACTAAGGAGCTCTTTAGGCTTCATTTAATTGGCAAGCTTTCTCCTCTTCCCCAATCCTTCACTCTTTGGCGTTGGTTCAGACAATTTCTTCCTAGAAAAGGCTTGGTCTACCTGTCAAATCTGCAGAGAAGGGAGGAATTTATAGCCAAAGAACTAGAGAACATTATGAAGTGCAAAACAGATAATTCTGATTACATTAAATTAAAAACATTTTTCATAAACAAAACCAGTGAAGTAGGAAGCAGAAAAGTTCTTACAGAGCAAATCCTGTAAGATTTTTTATATCTTAAAACAATTTTTATAACCAGTGTTTCTGATAAATAGGCCTCATTTCTATAATATACATAAAAAACTGGTTCAAATTTATAAGAATACAAGTCCCAGTTGATAAATGGTCAAAGGATGTGAATAGACAATTTTCAGATGAAGAAATTAAAGTCATTTCTAGTCGTTTGAAAAAATACTCTAAATCACTATTGATTAGAGAAATGCAAATTAAGACAATTCTGAATATTATTGTTCTATAAGAAATGATGAGCATGTCGATTTCAGAAAAGTCTGGAGAGACTTACATGAACTGATGCTAAGTGAAGTAAATAGAACCAAGAGAACATTGTACACAGCAACAACAAGATTATGTGATGCTATTGATCAGAGAAATGCAAATTAAGACAACTCTGAGATACCACTACACACCTGTCAGTTGGCTAAGATGACAGGAAAAGATAATGATGAATGTTGGAGGGGATGCGGGAAAGCTAAAACACTAATACATTGTTGGTGGAACTGTGAACGTATCCAACTATTCTGGAGGGCAATTTGGAACTATGTTCAAACAACTGCACAAACTCTTTGATTCAACAGTGTCTCTTCTGGGTCTGTATCCCCAAGAGACCATAAAGGAGGGAAAGGGTATCCTCCAGAGGAAAATGAGATGTAAGAAACCTAACAAGGTAAGAATGGATGAGGTTACCAAGATCTTTAAAAGCCAACGTGTTTTATTTTTAATTCTGGATATCATTGGGATGAAAAGTAGATGAAGGTAAAGGATGAATCTCAGTATCAAACTAGTTCCTAAGATGGATTATGACCTCTTCATCATTTTTCTGACCAGACTCATGATGGGGTTCAGAAAACGTGGTCCTGATACTCATCCTGTTCTCTTACTTAATTTCTCTTGGTGCCTATGGTGAACTGCTCCTTCTATTTATTTCAGTTTGATCTCTTCCTAACTATCTGACTGCTCTTTCTTAGTCTCCTTTGCTGGATCCCTTCCAGGTCAAGCCCCCTAAACTATGAGTATACCCCAAGGCTCTGAACTGGGCTCTGTTCTCTTTTTTCTATATAATCTTTCTCAATGGTGTCAGCAGCTCCCCTGCATTTAATTCTCACTTCTGCAGTTTCCATGTTTCTCATGACTAGCTGCCTAATGGACACCAATATTGTCATTTCTATCTGAAGAACGCCAGGACTATGGCAATAGCTTCTTAATTGTTCTCCTTCCCTCATTTTCCTTCTCCAATCCATTTCTACTCAGCTGTAATGGTGTTATTCTAAAGTATAAGTCTAACCTTGCCACTCACCTGCTCAAGAAGCTTCAATGTCTCCCCATCATTGCTAGTATCAAATATAAACACCTCTGTATCCACTTGGCATTTAGTAAGTGCTTGATAAATGCTTTTTCATTAATCCTACATAAAATCTGTCCCAAACTGGCCCTGCCCTATCTTTTCATCCTCATAAGGATAGAACTTTTCTTCATGAATCTTTGAGTCCAGCCAAATTATAATTTTTTTTTTTTTGGTCTTCCAACTAAGAAACTTGGCTGTTCCTCATGTTTGAAAGGTACATCTTTTTCACGTAGGTCTTTAAAAATCTCTTGTTTTCTTCAAAACTCATTTCCAGTGACATCTTCTACATGAAGGGTTTCTCTATTTTCCTAGCCGCTAGTGGGGTTGAGGGAGGTCCTAGCAGCTCCAGGATTGGGGAAAGCCTCTTGCAGGTGTCTGAATTGAGACTTGAAGGAAATTAGGCACTCCAAGAGGTAGAAGGTGAGGAGGAGCATTCCAAGTAAAAGTACTCAGAGAAGAAATGGACCAATACAGGCAAAGACCCTTCTTCCCCAAGGTCAGCTCCTGGGGCACTGGGTTCTGGCAAAGGGAAATGAGGCCAAATGAAACTATTTTTGATGAAGAATTAGGAGACACTTAAAATCTGGCCATGACTCAAGGTTAACAATGACAAAGAATCGTAGTTAGCAACCAATTAAAAAAAAATCCACCATCCACCCCTTCATCCCAGCACCAACTGAAGGGCTCAGAGACATTCCACTTAATGAAAACAGTCCTTGTGGATTAGCTTTGAAGTTTCCCCCAAGGTTTCCTTCCTCACAGCAATCTCTGGAAAGCTGAAGGAAAACTAGGAACATTAATAGATGAAGTTTCTTTTTCCAACGATTGAGAGAAAATCACACCATGAAAAACAAACAAACAAAAAACATTTTTAAGGTTAGGGATGAGAAAAAAAAAAAAAAGCAAAAGGTGAGATTGAAAGATGTCCCCACTAATAAGGAAGTCCAAGAATTAAAAACCTAGTTATTGCTGCAAATCATTAATAATTCAATAACACTGGTGATTCATAAGAAAGGCCACTTTCAATTAACCTTAAGAATCAGCTCTAGTCTGAGGAAATGTTATTTCATGTCACTGGGTGGAACAGTTCTGGCTGGGAAGCATTTAAAAACACAGTCTCCATTAGCTTTGACCTAAACCATGCTGTTTTAGGGCTGTAAAATGAGGCAGTAGGATATACTTCCTAAGCATTCAACCTTTCAGAACATCAGTTCCTCTGTGAAAACCTCAGTTTCCACATCTGTAAAATGGAGCTGATAACTCTACCTGCCTCACTTGGTTATTGGAAGGCTTGAATGAGATTATATATATTTAGCCTTTCATAAAACTTAAAAGTATTTTAGAAACATTAGCTATTATTAAATCAATGCCTGATCAAAAAATGGAAAGGTTTGGGAATAGTCACCAGTTACTGATCCAAATGTTGGAGATAATGTTGAATTTTCATCTGTACCCTACTATGATTGTAGGGAACCCCAGTATTCAGAGGGAGGGTTGACCAGTGTAGGAGCCCCCTGTAGGGGAAATATCAAAGGACCCTGAATCCCAGACCTGATGCCAACACATGGAGCTGAGGTCTAGGTATAGATAAAATTTGCCCTTAGCAAAATTGTGAAATAGATGGAATATATTTTTGACTTTTTCTCAATTTTCTTTCTTGAATTCCCCCACCCCCAGTGCCTGCCATCTGTTATCTTTAGCTCCCACAAACCCAATCCCCTCAGATTACCTACTTGGTTGCCTCTCTCCTATTCTCCATTCCAGGATCTGTCTTTTCATTCTCTTCTTTCTCATCTACTGCAATCCCAGTTACTTCATAAAATATCAGAAGTGAAAAGAATCTCATTCAATATAATTCACACTTAAATAGAAATCCCCTCTTTAGATAGAATGCCTGTAATGAAGAAGAACCCACTATTTCCTGGGGCATCCTTGGTAAAAAAAAAAATTAGGGGGTGGGAGAGGAGAAGCAAAAAAGAGGAGGTATAAAATCTACAATCCAAGGTTTAGGTTTCTCTCTGTCATTTTGCTCCCTTCTCCAATTTGTCTGGTGGCCGCTCCCAAGAGTTCTTGTAAATAAGGGATTTCATCATTCCCTGAAGGGTCATGTCAAAGGACTGGTGATCACAAGGACTGAGTGAGCTTAATCAAGCACAAATATCAATCTTAATGGCAAAGTAGAATGCAGACAAATATGAAGAAGGAAATGGGTTCTTGTGTAAATTGGCTTGAGTCAAGTTTTCCTTTTTTGAAGGCCACTGTTGGGAAGTCACAGGGAGCTGGGACAACAAAGCAGGACTAAACACACATTCTTCAGATAAAGGAGTCAGCTCCAGAATTAAAAGGTCATATGAATGATAAAAATCAGTCTGATATAGTAGCTTGATTTGGATTCAAGTCTTGTCTTAATCACATACTAATATCATAAAATCATTACCTTCTCAGTGTCCCAGCATTTTCCCATTCCCTCCTATATCCCTCCATCATCAACTTCTCCTGAGACTGTCTTCCATATAGATTATCCATCCATCCCTCCATCCATCCATCTATCTTCTACCTGTCTGTCTGTCTATCTATCTATCTAATTTTGTATGTATTTAGTTATTTACATGCTGTTTCCCTCGTTAGAACATTAACTCCTTGAGAACAGAGTTCATGTTTTTGGTTTTCACACAGTAATGGGAAAACTTAATGAATACTGCTTGGTTGACCAACCAACTAGGCAACTTTCTAAGACTATAAACTAGAGATGATTTGTTAATTTGCATGGATGAGGAAATTTCAATACCTTATATTAAATTATAGGTCTGGTATAAAATAAATTATAGCTCATAAATTATATATATAAAATATATCTGGATATATATATATATCCAGAATTTCTCTGGAACATTAATGTTAAAAATCTACAAGATTCTGTGATGGGGTGTAAAATGGATAATTTTGATAACATTAAGTTTAAAAGGTTTTGTGTGAATAAAAATAATATAGCCAATATTAGAAGTAAGGGAGAAAATTGGGAGAAAATTTTTATAGATAGTTTCTCAGATAAAGACCATATCTCAACTACATAAAGAACTTTGTCAAATTTATAAAAATATGACTCATTCCCCAGTTGATAATGGTCAAAGGATATGAACAGTTGATTTTTTGATGAAGAAATCAAAACTATATATAGTTATATGAAAAAATGTTTTAAATGGTTAGCGAACTGCCAATTAAAATAACTTTGAGATACCATTTTACACCTATTCACAGAAGGGGAAATCAATAAATGTTGAAAGGGATATGGGAAATTGGGACACTAATTCACTGTTGGTGGAACTGTGAAATGTTCCAACCATTTGGAGGGTAATCTGGTGTTATGGCCAAAGAGGTATAAAACCAGTCATACCATTATTAGATCTGTTTCCCCAAAGTGATGGGGGGAAAGGAAAATAACCTATGTGTTCTAAATTATGTATAGCCACTCTCTTTGTGGTAGCAAAGAAATGAAGGGATGCTCATTAATTGGGGAATGGTTAAACAAATTCTGGTATATAATTGTGATGGGATACTATCATGCTATGACAATGATGAGTTCACTGATTTTAGAAAGACATGGAAAGACCTGCAGGAAATAATGAAGAGTAAAATGAGCAGAACCAAGAGAACATTATACACAGTAACAGCCATATTGTTTTATGAACAATTTTGAATGAATAAGTCATTTTGAATATTACAAATACTCAAATTAATTACAAAGGATCTATGAATGAAGATGCTATTCATCTTCAGAGAAAAAACTGATAAATAGAAGAATGCATAGGATGTTTTCCCATATATATGTGTACATACACATATATGCATGTGCATATTTGTGTCTAATGATAGCTTTATCTATGGCAGGTGGGGAGGCAAGAAGGAAAAAAAGTACATGTCAGAGAATAAAAGAAAATTTAGAAGGAAGCACAGAAAAGTGTGGTAGCTTTGAAAAAGATGTATAGTATTTATTGCATAGAATTTCAAAAAAGATAACAGTTTGAAAACAGAATTCATGGTTTTGTGTTGAATCTTTCTTTTATGTTGTGCTCTATACATAGAATATTTTTGTCTTTCTGTATTTAGATTTAAAATGAATTTTTAAAAATGATTCTGTGATGGGCATGGCCACAAGGAAAACTTTGTTTAATTAACAGTAAAGAAGGCCATTGGGACTAGAATACATGAGAGGTGGGGAAAGTACATTCAGCATGGAAAAGCTAGAGCCATTCTGGGGAGGACTTTAAATTCCAGAAGAGCTAGTTTTCATCCTAAAGGAAATAGTGAGCCAACAGAGCTTCTTGAACAGGAGAGTAACATAGTCAACCCTTAGTTTACTTCTATTCTTAACATAATTGAAGAGGGTCACAAAGAACCTCTACAAAAGGAGGGAGTCAAACATATGCTTTAGGAAAGGCCCCATGGTTTCTCTTCCTGTCTCTTCCCCTCTTCTTTGATCAAAGGAAAGAAAGAGAGCCTAAGCCTGAGCTGGGGGAGGTATGGCTCTCATTCATGGTAAGATGGCACCATTGGGTGTTTCCAAATTAAACATCAATGTACGGGAAAGGCTCTTTCTGTAGTTTTGAGTAAGATCACACTGAAAGCACTTGATGTCACCAAGAAAATTCTGAGCTTCCCAGTAACCTAGTAATGAAGTTTGCCATCATTCCTTCTAAAGATTTCCTTCAGTTACTTTTATTTTTTGCTTTCTTTTCTGACTTCCCTCTGTAGGCATAGTGTGAATATCAGAGAAACTTATTTTTAATTAGTTCCTTGATGTAGCACTTCTATAGATCATAAGATTTGGAATTATAAGGTGCATTAGGGAACAGCTAAGTCCAATGCCCAAATTGGTGACAACTAAGGACACCATGGCACAGAGACTTGAAGAGGATTGCCTCAAGGACTCATGGAAATATGGAAAGTAAGCTTTAAACATAGGTCTTCTGACCTCAAATCCAAGGTTTTCCCCACTGTTCCAACTACCTCTAGTCTTCTAGATAAAAGAAATAAGACATGATCACCCCTCCAAAAGCTCAGAATTTTTAAGTTGGAAGTGACCTCCAAGAACATCCAGCCCAATTTGCATTTAAATAAAAACATCCTCCAACCCAGCATACCCAAGTGACAAGACCTCCTTGAAGACCTCCTAGAAAAGGGGACTCACTACTTCCCAAGGTAGTCCATATCATTCGCAGATGGCTCCCTTTGTTGAAAATTTTTCTTTACAATGACTTCCTGGTTACTTCCTATATTTCTGAATCTAGATGGTGCTGAACAGTCTCTTCAGAGTACTAGGAGGAAAAGTCTACCCAAATGAGTAGTTCTTTTTTTTCAAAGCAAAGGCATTTAATAAAACTGCAGAGTAAGATCTGCAATAGAGCACTCTCCCACAAGTAGATTCTTACGTGGATATAGTACCTAAGTAAGTGTAATGACCTACAGCAATCACACAAGAAGGGCCCGCATCAAAGGACGGTTGTGATGTGGGGACAACTCATAACTCCAATGATGCTTCTGGTCATGGCATCAAACTTTGCTTATTAGACAGAACAGTTGGCACACGACTCCACTGTTCTTACCACACAGCTTCTTCTGTGAGTGGCTCTGACTGTTGCTCTTTGTTTCTATGTTTTCTATATTCATTTCTGCAATGTTCGGGCTAGCTTTCTGGAGGACCTCGGGATCAACCTTTGATCTTAGTGCAGGAGGCAGGAGAGCCACCACGAGGCTGCTCAAGGATGGAATGTCTCGTTTCCAGTCCTTCTCAGCCCTTAAATACTCTATTACAATTATATCATGACAGCCTACTGATTATGTATGAACTAAAGAACCATTACATCACCATGCTAAGTACTAAGTATATGTATACTAGAGAACCATTCTTTCATCAATTCCACTGAGTTAACACCTTGTTGTAAGCATCCTTGTTTCAAGTATACTTCCCCAGAGCTCTGGCCCTCTACACATTTCTCCATAGCCAACTAAACCATCTCACCTACATTCACCTAAGATATGATGGCTAGAACCTCTCCACAATAAGGGAAAGTGATAGTTCTAGAATCACAGGCTCTACATCTCCCCCCTCCCAGAAGGAATATAGGAAGAGTGTCCCCATGTAGGATCAGGTGCCTTCAGATTTATACTTTGCTTGGATTCCAGATAAAGCTTTTTTTTTTTTTTTACACTTAATTGTCTAATTTAAATTCCAGACAGCCTGATGTTCTTGCAAGTTTCTGAATTAGCTGATAATGAATTTAAGCCTAATCTGAGCAGTCAAGGTCAATGTTCTCCTTCCACCTCACCCCCCAATGCTTTCATTATTGGGCATATCTATCAGCAGCAAAGCTGCTTTGGTACCCTATTTTGCCCACTGAAAACCCCAATCTCCTTACAAATTTTAGTTAGTCTAGGATACTAACTGAATGATTCTTAAACTACAACCTCAATCTATGCAGAGAAACAACTTTTTGAGGTGTCAGGCCATTGTCCACAGCTTGGATAGATGACTGAGACCTCAATATTTGTTGGGAACTCATGATAACCTTAGATTGCCAGCCTCCCTCCCTCAGGAGATATAGCACTATTAGAGTCTGGCTTTTTGCCTCATTCCTCCCTCCCTTCCTGAATGAGCCTGGGTAAGCTAACAGGCTTTGGGATGCACCCACATGCCTTTTGAAGGTCTTAGATATTGTCACTTTTCAGTTTTCCCATTTGTCTGTTAAAGTAATAAATCTGGTGCTTTCCCCAACTGTTTTAAGTGTTATAAGAAAGGATGAGCTCATATTTAGACTAAAATCTTCTCCAAAAGAGCCTTTATATTAAACCAATGCCACAGTGAATAAGATCATCACTCAAACACTGGAGACAACGGTAATATCTTAGAGGGAAGATGGCCAAGGTGATATCAGCGTGGTAAGACAATTAAATTGCCGTATGCAGTTTTAAAGCTAGAGAATTGTATTAGAGGGAGCAGCAGAAACCAGAGAGGAATGTTCTTCCTTTCTCGGTTTATCTCACATATTTGTATGAGGGCTTGTATGTCATGGTGA
The DNA here is from genome assembly GCF_016432865.1 of Antechinus flavipes. NCBI lineage: Eukaryota > Metazoa > Chordata > Mammalia > Dasyuromorphia > Dasyuridae > Antechinus > Antechinus flavipes. The sequence continues at coordinate 617,185,680 of NC_067399.1, read as the reverse complement.
CAGGTCTTTTTAAGAGTGCCAATTAATAAAAAGACAGAACACCCTTATTATGTATAATGTCCTAGAGTGACAGTTTTCCCTTCCTTCCCTCCCTCAGGGACTGTCATGAATTAGGATGGTAGGGTTGAGAGTTGAAAACAACCTTGGAGATTATCTAGTCCACTCTCTTTATTTTTATAGATGAGAAAACCTAGACCCACAGAGAGGAATGAGAAAAGTATTTAAATAGCAGATTTTCTGAAGAAACTGAGATTCATTTCCTTCAAAGATCTCTGGTAGTTTATAGCATCTAAGGCCATATCTTGCTACGATTGTTCAATACCAAATCATCCTGGACGCCAGACCACAAAGATACTGGTATTTCTGTCTTACTTCACTATAACTTCCCACAAAGATCATTTGCAATGGGAAACCAGAGAACAGAACAGCTACTGCACAGATACCAACTAACATAACAAAATAACAAAAACAAAACAGCAAAAAAGCCCAGTCCTTTGGTTCTTGATTACCTCTAGTATCAAATCCAAACTCCTCTATTTACCATTTAAAATCCTACACAATCAAACTCCAGTCTTATCTTTTCAGGCTGATGATACAATAGTCCTACTCCTCTCAAATTACATTCTGACTAAATTGGCCAACTTGATGTTCCCAGTACATGACATCCCATTTCCAGTCTCTCTGCCTGGAATGTTGTCTCATCTTTACCTTTTGAAATTTTTAGCTCTTTTCCAAGGTTATCTCAGATGTCCCCTCTTCAAAGAGGGGACAATCTCTCTTGCCAATTTTTTTTCCCCAATTGGGAGTTTTTTTTTTATCTGTTCTTCTGTGCTCCCTGATCACTAGACTGCATTCTATAATTTCTTTTTTTATTACTATAGCTTTTTATTTACAAGATACATACATGGGTAACTTTTCAGCATTGACAATTGCAAAAACTTTTGTTACAATTTTTTCCCTCCTTCCCCATCCCCTCCCCCAGATGGCAGGTTGACCAATACATTAAAGTATATGTTAAATACAATATATGTACACATATCCATACAGTTAATCTGCTGCACAAATGAATTGGACCTTTTAAATAGTGTACAATTAACCTGTGAAGAAAATCAAAAATGCAGGTGGATAAAAATAAAGGGATTGGGAATTCTATGTAGTGGTTCATAGTCATTTCCCAGAGTTCTTTTGCTGAGTGTAGCTGGTTCAATTCATTCTATAATTTCTTAATAATGGATTTACAAAATCTAAAATACAAAATGGATTTTTAGATTTGATTATGTTCCTGAATAGTAACATTAAAGTGTGTTTTTGTCTTTCTTTTTAGGTTCTCAAGCAAACTCTAGCTCTGTAATATTATTCTGCAATATTACCCAAGAAGCCTCCACAACTTGATACCTTCCAGACACAAATTAGAATCCTTTGGCTTCCATGATAGTGGTCACTTAAATTGATGATAACTTATGAAGTTTCAGCATAGTATTATTCAACAAGGATTTTCTCTTCTAGGGCAGGGCTTCTTAAACTTTTTCCACTTACAATCCCTTTTTACCCAAGAAATTCTTTTTTTTTTTTTTTTTTTTTTTTACCAAGAAATTCTTACACAACCTTGGGTATATAGGTATATAATATAGGTAAATGAATCCAACATTTACTGACAATATGATTTATTGTCTCTATGATTTAAAGAAATTTATTTTAAAACAATTCTTTGAAATACATATAATGTTACCATTTATTAAATATGAAAGAAAATTTGCGTACTAATGAAATGGATAGGTTTGTTTATTTTTAGATTTATTTTTATTCAGTTATGTGACTTCAAGTGGACTTGGGACTCACAGTTTAAGAAGCTTTGTTCTAGGAAACACCAAAATAATATACAGATCCTCTCCTCAAGAAACCTCCAGTTTTCAATTAAAAAAAAAAAAGCATTATACCATCTGAACAGACAACTAACAATACCAAGTAGTTTATGACAAGTGCCAGGTGTTACTGACTTCAGAAACTATAGATTCAAAAAAGGGAAAGATCCTTGTTTTGACTATAGTAGGTGATGGCCTGAGAAAACTATCATGGAGGAGGTGGAATTTTATAAGGAAAGTAGGATTTGGAGAGGAGACAAGAACTCTTTTCAAGCAGGAAGAATGCCAAGAGCCCAGGGGAAGAAGTAGAAGAGGGCATGGTTGAAGAATAGTGAAAAAAACAACAACAAAACAATTTGACTGGAGTAGATACTTCATGTTTGAGATCCACTTAGAAAAGTAAAATGGAGATGTCTTGTGGAGGACCTCTAATGCTCTATTTTCAGGTTTGAATTTTATCCAAAGGACAGTGGAAAATCATTGAAGATTTTTAAATAAGAGAGGGTCACGATAAAAGTGATTTTTAAAAAAGATCAGTCCAGAAGGTATGGCGTTCTTAATCTTTTGTGTCAGGGACCCCTAGGTAGTCTAGACCGCCTCTTAGGATAATTTTCTTTTAAAAAATCATAATTGAAGGAAATATTAAGTTTCCATCAGAGGTGGTAAAAAAAAAAATGGTTTTTTTTTCCCATCCATGGATCTTGAAATCTATTACTATAAGGGGTCCAAAAACCTCTGATATAGAAACTGAATAAACCATAAATGAGTTTCCTAAAAAACAAAATATCCCTAGAGCCAAATAGATTTATAAGTGAATTCTGCCAAACTTTTAAGGAACAATGAATTTCAATAATGTGCTAACTATTTGGAAAAAAGAGACAAAGGAGTAGTCCAATCAAATCTCTCATGACACAAATATGGTTTTGATAACTAAACTAAGGAGAACAAAAACAGAGAGAGAAAGCTATAGTCCAATTTCTCCAATGAGTATTATTGCAAAAATTTTAAATAAAAAAAATAACAAAGAAGGAGCAATATATCACAAAGAGCATGCCCTATAACTAAATAGAATTTATGCCAGAAATGCAGGGTTGGATAAATATTTTTAAAATATATAAGCATAATTGATCATATCAATAACATAAACAGAAGAAATTATGCACATATCAATAGAGGCAGAAAAAACTTTTAACAAAATGAAGAACATGCATTCCTATTAAATACCCATTCCTATTTTAAAACTGTACAAAACATGCCTCTTAAAAACAGTAAAAGTATATGAATAAATGGAGTCTCTTAAAATCATAACGTCTTTCAAACCAATAGCATTATCTATAATGGGGATAGCCTAGAGATTTTCCCAATAAAATCGCGGGAAACTCTTGTATCCTATTATGATGTCATATTCATTATTTGTGTTTTTACTGTAATTCTTTTATATGTTCTATGAGTTCAAGAAACCACACTGTCTTGCCTAAATTTTCTATATGAGAGTCAGTGCCTATTTGTATATACACACAATACATGACTTGAAGCCTCTGATTCTAGCTGGGTAATCCTAGGCAAATTCATCTCACTTCTGGGGCTCATTTCCTCATTGAAATAGTACTTATATTACCCATTTAAGAATTGTTGAAAGTGTTTTGTAAATAATAAAGCATTATATAAAAATTTTAAAAAATCAGGAGAAGCAAAGATGTCCATTATCATCACTATTATTCATATTGTATTGGGAATGCTAACTAAACATAAGACAAAAAAAAAAAAGAAATTGAAGACTAAGCATAAGCAATGAGGAAGTACTCAGTATAGATTGTAAGATGTATATTTTAGGGAACCCTAGAGCATCGATTAAAAAGTAGTTGAAACAATTAACAACTTTAGCAAAGTTGTAGAATATTTATAAAATAAATCCTTATAAATCACCATCATTTGTATATGTTACCAATAAGGAAAAAAATAGGATAGAAATCCCACTTAAAATAACAACAGACAATTTAAAATACTTGGGAGTATACTTACCAAAACAAACCAAAAAACTATGTGAAAGCAATTATAAAACATTTTCACACAAATAATGACAGATCTAAATAATCAGAAAAATATTAATTACATGTCATTAGGCTGAGCCAATATAATAAAAATGACAATTCTGCCTAAATTGATTTACTTATTCAGTGCCATACTGCTCAAACTACCAAAGAATTGTAGATCTAGAGGGGAAAAATAACAAAAGTCATCTGGAAGAACAAAAGGTCAAGATAAAAGGATCAATGAAAAAAAGATATAAAGGAATGTGGCCTAACAGATCCACAATTAAACTATATTATAAAGTGTTAACCCATCAAAACGGTCTGGTGCTGGTTAAGAAATAGTGATGGAGGGGCAGCTAGTTGGTGTAGTGGATAGAGAGCCAGCCCTGAAGTCAGGAAGATCTGAGTTCAAATCTAACCTCAGACACAACACTTCCTGGCTGTGTGACCCTGGGCAAGTTACTTAACCTCCATTGAAAAAGAAATAGTGATGGATCAATAGAATACATTAGATACACAATAGTAAATGACCATAATAATCTAGTGTTTGATAAACCCAACGATCTAAGTTTTGTGGAGCAAGAATTCACCATTTGACAAAAAAATTACAGGGAAAATTGGAAAACATTCAGCAGAAACTAGAAATAGGCAGTATCTCACACATTCAAGGTAAGATCAAAATTGATACATGATTTAGCATGGGAAAAGTTACCTGTCAGATCTGTGGATAAGGGAAGAGTTTATAATCAAACATGAGACAGAGAAAATCATGGGAAGTAAAATATTAAATTAAAATTATTTTAAAGTTTTTGCATAAACAAAACCAATGCAGCAAAAACTAGGAGAAAAGGAAGTTGGGGAAAAAATGTACAGCAAGTTTCTCTGATAAAGATCTCATTGCTCAAATTTAGAGAAAACAGAATCAAATTTATAAAAATAAGAGCCAATCCCCAATTCATAAATAGTCAAATGATATGACCAGGCTGTTTTCAGAAGAAAAAGTTCAAGCTAGTAACAGTCACATGATAAAATGCTCTAAATAACTAATAAGTAGAGAAATGCAAATCAAAACAACTCTGAGGTACTACTCTATCAAATTGACTAGCATGACAGGAAGGTAAAATGTCAAATGCTGGAAAGGATGTGAAAAAATAGGTACACATTGCAATACTGGTAATACATTACTGGTAGAGTTTTGAACTCGTCCAATTATTCTGGGGAACAATTTGGAACTATGCCCAAAGGACTATAAAACTGTGTATAACCTTGACCCAACAATATTACTACTAGAACTGTATCCCAAAAAAAGGTAAAGGTCTTATATGTACAAAAATATTATAACGTTTCTTCTGTAGTGGCAACAAATTGGAAATTGAGAAAATACCCATTATGTGGAGAATGGCTGAACAAATTGTGGCATATGATTGTAAAAATATATTATTGTGCTATAAGAAATAATGAACAAGATGACTTCAGAAAAAATCTGGGAAGACTTAGCTGAGGTGAAGTGAGCAGAATTAGAAGAACATTTTATACAGGAACAGCAATAAAGTAAAGATGATCAACTATAAAAGATTTAGCTACTCTGATCAAGATAATGATTTGAACCCATGATGAAAGATGCTATTTACCTTCAGAGAAACTAATGAATTAACTCTGAGTACAAAATAAAACATACTTTTCTCCCTTTTTTCCTTGCTTTTTTTTCCCAATATAGTTAATATGAGGGAGAAGTTATTAGTAGGGAAACAAGTTGTAGTTAGTAGGCTATTGTGATAGTCCAGGTGTGAAGGTAATATATAGATAAACTTTCTCACTCAAGTCACTGACGTAATCAACTAATTCTACCCCAGAAATCTGTTAGAATAGGATAAAGAGTCACTTTTTTGGAGTAGATATAAATTGAAATCTAAAGCAAGTTTCAGTTTACAAATGGAATGGTTGACTTACAGAACTTATTACACCCAAGAAGATGGGTTATACTTATTCATAAGGTTATAGATATATATGTAGGAGGGACTATAAAATCTGTCTCTCATTTATAGATTCCTTTCCCTCCATATAAACTGTTCTCCTTGAGCCTTAATGTTTGAGCTAGGAGGAACTATCTCTACCTTATTTTCTTGCTTTTGGAGAGCTATAAGTAACAGTCCAAGTAACTGCAAAACCTGGACCATGGCAGGATGGGAGGTTGGAAATGTAAGGGGTAAGGGAACAAGGCTATTTGGGAGGTACTGATTTGGGCAGGAAGCAATAGTTCTAGTAGTTCTAGGGAAAAGAGGAAATCAATGATAATTACAAACTGTCTACAAGCCAGTATGAAGTGAAAGGCAAAAAGTGAAAGAAAGTTTCTTAGTCATCTTTTGTATTAAAGATTATAAGAATACAATCTTTTGTATTAAAGATGGAGCTGTGAAAACCATGTGTTCAATCCTAAAAGTTTCAGCCAATCTGGGAGTATTCTGACCTATGGAAGTGCTTTAACATGGTTTATTAGAACTTTATCATAATCTCTTTCTTATTCACTTATCTAAAGGCTGGCATTATCATATGAAGATAAGAGGCTAGGGGAAGAACAACATGGTATAGAAAAAAAATTGAATATTGGAGGGTAAAGAATGAACGTAATAGCAGAACAATGACTCAGGGGAGTGAACCCTAAGTTCTTTAATAATAATGTGAGTCATGGGAAAATAATTCCCAAAGGAGAGCACTAGTCTTTTCCAAGGGGAGAATTTCTCAATTCCTTTGGGCTTGATTGTAAATCTGTTCTATATCCTTTTCTTCTTCTTCTTCTTCTTCCTTCTTCTTCTTCTTCTTCTTCTTCTTCTTCTTCCTTCTTCTTCTTCTTCTTCTTCTTCTTCTTCTTCTTCTTCTTCTTCTTCTTCTTCTTCTTCTTCTTCTTCTTCTTCTTCTTCTTCTTCTTCTTCTTCTTCTTCTTCTTCTTCTTCTTCTTCTTCTTCTTCTTCTTCTTCTTCTTCTTCTTCTTCTTCTTCTTCTTCTTCTTCTTCTTCTTCTTCTTCTTCTGGAAATGTTGTATCCTTTACTTCTAAATAAAACTGATACTTTGAAGCTTTGTGAACCCATGTGCTCATAAGAGAAGTAGATTGACTGCTTGTGGTTAGTGAAGATATCCAAATTCCCAGTTCCATCCAAGTGGGAGCACCACAGTCAGGCAAAAGTCAGGAAGAATTCTCTGACACATGTTATAGAAGTATATACAAGAAATATTTACATAATTTTTAGGTTATTGAGGGAAACTAAGTGGTTGGAGATGTCCCTGATATTTAGAGATTCATATTAAACCGTTTCCTCCAACAACATGTCCATAGTACCCTTATTACCTAGGGGTAAGAGTATCTCTATTAGTATCCCTGGGATAGAGTTTGGGTCCGGCATTTACTAGATTGGTTATGGCAATTCCATTTCCATTAAGCCCGCACACTCTTACTGTTACTGTGTACAATGCGTTGCTGGTCCTGCTTGTTTCCCTTAGCATCAGTTCGTGTGAATCTTTCCAGGTCTTTCTAAAATCAGATCGTTCATCATTTTTTATAGAACAATAACATTCCACCACTAATTAAACCGTTCTCCAGCCGACGGCACCTACTCATTTCCCAGTTCTTTGTCCCACAAACATTTTTGCGCGTGCGGGTCCTTCTCCCTCCTGGAGCATTTCCTTGGGCTACGTCTCCACCAAGTCCCCCCGGTTGGTCCCCGCCCGCAGCACGCGGTACTTGGGCCCTTTCCCAGCAGTATCAGGGTGCAGCCGGTGGCCACCAGACAGACACCTGCCCCGGACTCACCGCGCCCGACAGCCACCAACTAGCAGAGAGAACAGGGCACGGGGAGGGACGGGGAGGCAGCTGCTCCTGGCCGGGCTCCCGGGGCGCGGTGCGGGGGGAAGGAAGGAGGGAGCGCGGGCCCGCCCCTTTCCCCCTTCCCCAAGGCTCTCCGGCCAGCGCAGCCTTTAAATCCCCCGGCGCTCCCCAAGTCAGCTCTGAAGGGGTGGAGACTGAGCGCGGGGCCGGAGCCGGAGCCCGGATCTGGCGCTCGCCCGTCTCAGGTCAGCGAGCGGCCGAAGGTCCGGGACATCCACGTGTGTGGGCAGTGCCCGCCTGGCGCTTCTGCCCGAGCCGGAGCGGGGAACCAGGGGCCGCCCTGCTGCCACCCTGCGCCGCCTCCTGTGCCCCGCGCGCCTCTGGGACCCCCGGCTGTTCCCCAGACTCATGCCCGGTAAGTGCCAGCTTCCCAAAGTAGCGGGCGCGGCCATGCGGGGATGCTTTCGAGCAAGCGGCGGGCGAGGACCCTCACGGTGCTTCCCCCACTTGGCTTGGCTGGGTGAAGGGCACTTTTCTGGAAGCCCGCGGCTTTGCCCTCAGGGGTATCTGCAGGGCTCGCTGGGGGAGCGTCCGGGCCCACCCCTGCCTCCCCTCCCCCAAGGACCCTGGCCCGCTTGGCCTTGGGGTGCGTGTCCAGGGCCGCCCCAAGGTGCCCGTGGGAGTGCAGCAGCTGCGGACGCGGCCTGGCAGGAAGCTGGGGAGGGGTCTGGCTGGAAGAAAAGTTCTTTTCTGAGCTCACACATCCCTCTTGTAAGAGGGGACTCGCCAGGAGGATTCCTACTATCCTGCGCCGGGACTAGCGGGTGCAAAAGAGGGATGTTCCTACAGGGGGCCCAGCTAGATAAAGCGTCTCAACAAGTTGGCTTCCCTCACTTTGGGAGGAGGGGAAGGAAGGAAATAAGCATTTCTTAAGCCCTACTATGCGCTGGGCACTGGGCTGAGAGCTTTGCCAATATGGCCTCATTTATTGTTGCTGTAGAGGACCATGACAGCACCGAAGGGATGCCCTGGCATGCAAGTGAATTGGATTTAAGTGAGGGAGGGCTGTGCAAGGTCCCGGCCTCAGTTATTACAGCTGAAGAAACGGAGGCAGAGGGGTCACCCTGCTAGGAAGTGTCTAAGGCCAGCCCTCTGTCCACTGCGCCAGCTATCCAAGACTTCTTTAGGTACCAAGTATTCTAGACCCTAATTGGAATCGCTCCAGTGACAGTTTGACATTGGTGCCTGGGCAGGAGGGACAGATGTGGCTCGGAGTGAGGGGGGCAATTTACAGTGCTATTGTCTAAGAAGTAGAAATCAGCCCCTTCCCAAGAAATGATTCCTTTGGGCTGGTCCTAGGATTAGGAGAAAAATGTGTGTGTGTGTGTGTGTGTGTGTGTGTAACTGGGGGATCCAGAAAGGGCAAGTTTTAGTCATATCCAAACAGAGTCTCCAAGACTGCCGGTGTTAGACATTGCCACCCACCCAGGGGGACAGTTTGTGCTAAGGAAATGTGTAAATGCTTATTTGTCTATAGCTAGTGTTCTTCAACTGTGTGTGGCGTAGCTGTCATTTTTATAGGCCTTTACATAAATCAAAGTTTCATCCCTACAGCTCTGTGATGTAAGTAAAACAAATAACCCTTTTTTTGACTGTTGAAACTCTAAAGGGGTCAAGATAATGAGGATGTAATGAAATTCTGACTTTAATCCATCTTTGAGAGCCTAAATTCAGTCTTCCTTCCTTTGCAAATTGTCTTGTATTTCTTTCTTTCTAAGGTAGTCCTTTGGGAGGAGCTTCTGATTTAAGCCCTGGAGAGAAATGCTCTAGGCTGAAAGCTAAAGGGTAGTTCTGAGTCTGGGAAAGGAAAAGGAAGGGTTATTTTGATTGGTGGGTGTGCCTATAAAAACAAAAAGGAAGACAATTAAGTCCAAGTTCATTTTCATAGCATTTTCTGAGCCAGGAATGAACTACATACAAAGAGGTCATTCTATGTCCCATGTATTTTTGTAATATCAGCACTTAGTAGAATGTTTTGTACTTAGTGGGCACTTAATAACTAGTAATTTGAAAATGATTTAGGGTTTGCAAAATGCTTTACATAGGCTATCCTCACAAGAACTCTTACTTTTGTTTTATAGATGAGGAAATCAAGGCTGAGAAATTAAGTGACTTGGCTGGGAGTACATAGTAAATGTCTGATGCAGGATTTTAATTTGATTTTTCATAACCTTAAGCACTAAATCCACTCCACCACCTGGAATGATAAATGTTTGCTGTAATTGCTTATGCATAGCTCAATTTTTCCTTCTTATTAGTAAATTCAGGACCACTCCAAATGCCTGGAGATAAGGGCCATTTATTTGTAGTTGGGGCATTAATTTCTTTTAACCACTATGTATTAGAAGGAAGACACGAACCCAGGTCTTGACTCCAAGGTCAGACTCTCCATCCACGATCCCATAGGGCCTCTCATAATTACCAGGAATCATTTCATACCAGGCATTGGCTGAGATCAACTTCCCCTGAAGGGAAAGAGATCCACAAAGGGAAAAGCAAGGACCAGCATCTGTATTTTGCCTGGATTGTAATTCCTTTAAAATCCAGTCACTGACTATTTGAGTGTTTTCTTGCCCCCCTTCCTTTTTCTTTCCCTCTATCCCCCCAAAAGAAACAGACACATTTTCTGTTTCCTGTTACTCAGAAGGCAGTGTTAAGGGCATTAGGAAGACAGGTTTTTGAGAATCTTGTTTGATTTTTTTTCCCTTCTCAACTCAAAATCCTGTCCCTTGCTTAGCAATTTGGTGGCCAGGCAAGACTGGGTGGTAAAGACATGGGAGAAAGTGTTAGAAAAGATCCCCTGGGATGAAACTGACTGAAGGGGCAGTAGTTGAGCTTAAGGAAATATTTTGGAACCTTAGAGCTCTTACTTAAAAGTGAGCCCTGCCTGATTCTCTGTGGCCCCAGAGCAGGTAACCATAGTAGCCGGAGGAGTGATCGCAGGGCTGCTGTTGCTGGTTCTGATTGGGATCATGGGCTATTGTCTCTGGAAGAAGCTGTGCGCTGCCCCTGCCTATGAGGAGTTGACTGGACCGCCGTCTCTTGCTGGGGGACAGGAGAAGCAGCCTTCTCAGTCAGCAGTGATCCAGCCCAACAGGTAAATGATCTCAGCCCTCCTAATGGCACAGAAATGGAGAGGAAAAACAAGGGAGAAGGGAAGAAAGACTAAATAAAGCCAGACTAGGCTGGAGTATCTCTGACCTGCTGTAATGAGTTTGTCATCCTGGTCATTTGGTTTGGTTTGGGACTTTGGCATTTTCCCCCTAAAAGATGAGGTCTTAGATGTGAGTGAAGAATATAGAGATTTGCTTCTATTCCTGAAATGAAAGAAAAAAAGCATTTATTAAGTATTTACTGTGTGCCAAACACTAGGAATAAGTAGAAGAAAATGAGTCAGTCCCTTACTCTCAAGGAATTCACACTCTAATTGGGGGAAACAGAATATTTATGAGTTCAGTTTCGGGGAAGGTGGCAAAATTCAGGGATACTTAAGGAGCAGCAAGTCAGATGGTGGTTTGGGTCTGAAGAGTCTGGAGATGTAGTGATAATAATAATGATAATGATAAACATCATTTATATAGTGCCAGTTTTGTTAAGGGCTTTGCAAATATTTGATTTGCAAAAAATTTGATTATTATGATAATCCTGGAAGGTATTATTTTCCCCCTTTTACCATTAAGGAAACCGAACTAAAGTGACTTGTCCAAAGTTACACAGGTATTACATGTCTGAGGCTGGATTTGAAATCAGGGCTTTCTGACTTCAGTCCCTGTGCTCAGTCCACTGTGCCACCAGCTGCCCCAGTAGGAAGGCAGCTGGTCAAACCTCAGGGTCTTTCTCTTTGATTTTATTTGGAAATTCCTGAGGAGCTGCAATAGGAGACCCTGAAGTAGAATCAATACTGCCTATTTACATATTTATTTCTTCCACGGTATCTTCATCCTTTCCTCTCTTCCATTGTTGTTTTATGAACCTATTGCCTTCTTTTATTCTGGTCATTTAATTTTTTCCATCTTTATTTGATTTTGTAAACAGGACCAAAGGTATCCCATTTGTTGTTCCTCCCTCCTTCCATGGCAGGGATTGGATTACTCTGACCAATGGAGAGAGAATCCAGGATGAGAGTGATCCATACATTGCCCCAGAATTCCTGCTTCGATCATCTTTTCATTCATTTGGTGAGTAGACTGCACTCAGGCTCTATTCAATCAATAGACTTTTATGATGTTCTCTCTGGATACTGAATTCTTTGATGGTGGTGAGATAGATTAAGGTTTACATCCACTGTGATCCTGATCCTCATGGATTTAGTCTAATAAAGTGATAACATAGACCAAATTAACTGTAATGCAAAATTTTTCTTTTTTCATTTCTTTTTTCTTTTTATTTTCAAAACATATGTAGGGATAATTTTTCGACCTTGACCCTTGCAAAACCTTGAGTTCCAAATTTTTTCCTCCCTTACCCCACCTCCTCCCCTAGATGGTAAGTAATCCAACATATATGTTAAACATGTTAAAAATATGTGTTAAATCCAATATATGTATACATATTTATACAATTACTGTGCTACACACACAAAAAAAAAAGCAAATCAAAAAGGGAAAAAATGAGAAAGAAAACAAAATGCAAGTAATGCAAAATTTTTCATGAAAAAACATCAGAGTATTGCCAAAATACAAAATATAAAAATTGTCTGGGGGGAAGATCATAACTACTCAGAGATTGAAGGGGCTTCATGGAAGAGGCAGCATTTGAGTTGGGCTTTAAAGGATGGGCATCCCATCAATTGGAGAATGGCTGGGTAAATTGTGGTATATGAATGTTATGGAATATTAGAATATTATTGTTCTATAAGAAATGACCAGCAGGATGAATACAGAGAGGTTTGGAGAGACCTACATGAACTGATGCTAAGTGAAATGAGCAGAACCAAGAAATCATTATATACTTCAACAATGATACTGTATGAGGATGTATTCTGATGGAAGTAGATTTCTTTGACAAAGAGACCTAACTGAGTTTCAATTGATAAATGATAAATTTATCAAAAAATTGATAAATGAAACAGCTACATCCAAAGAACACTGGGAAATGAATGTGAACTATTTGCATTTTTGTTTTCTTCCCGGGGTATTTTTGACTTCTGAATCCAATTCTCCCTGTGCAACAAGAGAACTGTTCGGTTCTGCAAACATATATTGTATCTAGGATATACTGCGACATATCTAACATATATAGGACTGCTTGCCATCTAGGGGAGGGGGTGGAGGGAGGGAGGGGAAAAATTGGAACAGAAGCGAGTGCAAAGGATAATGCTGTAAAAAAATTACCCTGGCATGGATTCTGTCAATATTAAGTTATTATAAAATAAAATTTAAAAAAATAAAAAATAAAGGATGGGCATCCAGACACTGAAGGGACTGAGAGCATGCCAGGTATTGGGAACAAAGTAAGACACAGAGGGAACAAAATGTTTTTAATAGTATTTTATTTTTCCAAATATATGCAAAAATCGTTTTCAACATTCATCTTTTCGAAATCTGTGTTCAAAAATTTTCTCCTTTTCCCTTCCCCAAGACAGCAAGCAATCCAATATAGTTAAACATGTGCAATTCTTCTAAACACATTTTCCCATAAAATGCTGTACAAGAAAAATCAGATTAAAAGGGAAAAAAATAAGAAAGAAAAATAAAGCAAACAACAACAACCACCAAAAAAGTGAACACACTATGCTTTGATTCAAATTCAGACTCTGTTGCAGATGGCATGGTCCATCACAAATCTATTGGAATTGCCTTGAATCACTTTGGAAAAGAACCAAATTCATTATAGCTGATCATCACATAATCTTGTTATTGTGTACGTTTTCCTGCTTCTATTCACTTCACTTCACTCAGCATCTGTTCTTATAAGTCTTTCCAGGCCTTTCTGAAATCAATCTGCTCGTCATTTCTTATAGAACAGTAATATTCCATTACATTCATATACCGTGACTTACTCAGCCATTTCCCAACTGAAGGGAATCCACTCAGTTACTAGTTCCTCACAGTTAGCAAAAAGGCTGCTACAAACATTTTTGCACATATGGGTCCTTTTCCCTCTTTTATTATCTCTTTGGGATACAGACCCAGCATAGTTCCAAACTGCTCTCCAGAATAGATTATTTCACAGTCCACCAATGATGCATTAGTATCTGTTTTCCCATATCCCCTCCAACATTTATCATTATTTTAGCCAATCTGAAAGGTGGAACACAGTATGTTTTGGTGAGAATTAGGGGGAGAATTAGCAGAAAATTAGTCAGTTTGGTTAGAGTATAGAATGCACAGAAGGGAATAATAGGGCTGGAAAGGTTCTAGATTCTGTGACTATAAGATGTAGTAGTAGACACACTTCCTTAGATTCACATGATCTCTCAAATTTCTCCAAATTAAGAGTAATATACAAGAGAGCACACATTTTAACCTATATCCAGGATCTAATACACCCTAAAAGAAAGAAAGCTAATCCCTATTTCCCAACCCCTCTCCCATTGTCTGCCATGTACTGGCAGGGCTGTACAAACTGATCATCAGTCTTGTAATAGAACTCAACGCTCCCCCTCCCACCTCCCACAATTTCTGTATCACAGGAAGCCAATAGGCAAAAGTTTTGTTGGCTGGAACTATGGTACGGCACTCTGCTCTGGAACAATACTCAGTGACCTGATGAACACGGAACTGGGCCAGGATGTTGGATATATATGGCTCCACTGGGCTTGAAGGAAAGGAGACTGACATCCAGCTGGGCCAGTTCTGTGTCTCCAGAAGGCACTTGGAGCACAGATCAAAGCTGGTGAAATGTGAATTGTCCATTTTAAAGGAAGTCGAGACAGCTGCGAAGTATGCTCACCTGGAGAAACTGTCATCAGAGAGGAGAGAGTTATAAAGTGAGCAATGGAGGAATACAAGGAAAAAAGATTAAAATTAAGACATCTAGGAAAAATAAACTGAGGCAAAGGGAAAATGAATCAGTGCGGAGGAGGCTGGGGATCCTGTGGATTATCAGGAGAACATGAATCACAATGGGATGCCCTTGAATGTTTTAAGAGAGAACTAAGAAGGAGCAGTTATCCAGCATACTGGATAGAACACCAGCCCTGAAGTCAGGATGACTTGAATTCAAATTTGCTGTGTGACCCTGGGCAAGACACTTAATCCCAATTGCCTCAGCCAAAAAAAGAGAGAACTAAGAATTCTGAAAGCAATTTTTTTTTCACTTTTTCAGAATTGGCAAAACAGAAAAATGTAAATTGATGGTGGTTGATTTCACAGAAATAAGAGGGAGTGATAGATTAGAAATGCAGATATACAGACATGAGGGACAATCTGGGAGAAGAGAAGCAAAAATCAATAGCATTAAAATACAACATTTCTATACAAGCAAACATCAAAGACAGGAATGCACGGAAACAACCGAAGGATTACAGATTTCCCAGAAGCATTCACCAAAACAAAAACTTGAACATAATGCAAGAAATAATACAAGAAACCTTCTCAGAACTTTTGAACCCAGAAAAGGAAATGGCAATTGAAAGAATCTAAAAGTATCTCCAGAAAGAAATCCTATGCTGCAAAATTTCAAGACATATAATGGTAAATTTAATAATTTTAATGTCAAACAACAAATTCTGCTGGTGATTTGGAAAAAGACCTTTACATATAAATATTTTGCTTTTGCCTTAGTGGGTTCTTTAAAATGTTTACATTTAAATAGAATTTGGAAAACTTTCTGTGCACTCAGATGGCCCAAGGCTTCACTGAGGAAAATGTCATTAAGTAGGAAAGAAGGAAGAGTCTTTTCATCGAAGAGGTTGAGAACTTCACATATGCTTCCAAATATGTTTGCTATCAGTTGCTTTTTATCATAAGAAGAAGGATCACAAATTGAAGGGTATCTCTGGAAATTACAGGGCCATTCTAGGAAAGAGGAATAATGTGAGTAAATACAGAGTAAAAACAGGAGCTATGTTTGAGTGGGAAAATTTGGTTGAAGCATAAGGACTTTTCTCTCTTCCTTTTTCTTTTTTAATGTACACTTGTGATTTTATTGTTATTGTGAAATGCCAGTTAGGAAATTCCCTCCTCCAGGGCAAATCAGCAACTGTTCTGCAACTGGTGATTGTGGAGAAATGCCAGTAATAATCATGATAAAGTGATTTCTCCAATGTCACATGATTAATATATATTAGAGATGGGACTTGAACCTGGGTTTACCTCTTTGGAGGCCAGGTCTGGATGTAGACCTGATTACCTGTGTATAATTCTTCTGACTTCTAAATTCTGGAGCTGCCTCCTTTATCCAATACAGAAACTGGATCCAGAGGCACCTTTCTCTCAGGCTACCTTGACAGTTTACAGGTCTGATGGATGTGGAAGCCTGAAGCTTCTAGTGCCCACTCACCTGGCTCACTCGGACTGGTTTCCATGTTGGAAAATAAAAGTAATCTCAGGATAGGTTTCTTGTCTGTTATATACGGGTGTTTCCTCCTCTTTTTGAAGTCCATGATGTGTCTGTTGCAGGGGGTGCATATATGGTTGGGACAATCAATCCAGAGCTTTACAAGTTTCCTGAGGACAAGAGTGAGACCGACTTCCCTGAAGGCTGCCTGGGGAGGCTGTGGTTCACGGTGGAGTATGAGCAGGAGGCCGAGAGGCTCCTGGTGGGCCTGATCAAGGCCCGGAAGTTGCAGACCCCCTCCCCATCAGAGACTTGCAGTCCCTTGGTGAAGCTCTATCTGCTGCCTGACGAGAGGCGCTTTCTGCAGTCCAAAGTGAAGCGGAAAACATCCAACCCACAATTTGATGAAAACTTCATTTTCCAGGTACTGACTTCCCTGGCGAACAGAATAGAGGAACCTAGAGGTCCATCCTGGAAAAGTTTCGGGCTTGTTTAAAAAGGAGTTTGCTTCCCTTTTTGTCCATCTCCCCCTACACACACTCACACACAATCAGCTTTATCACTTGATTGCAAAGGAATGGACCCTGTGGGAGTTCAATGGAGAACTTTTAGTTCCCCATGTATGCAGTGGTTCATCTGTTGTCCTCAGTACATCAATAAGCATTTATTAAGAATGTTTGCATTGGGGATGCAATAAAAGGTGGGAGGAGAAGGGGATGAAAAAAAATAATCCCTGCCTTCAATAAGCCCATATTCTGATGGAGGAACCAACATATAAATATATACAGAGAATATAAAAAGTAATCTCAGGAAAAGGCACAAAGTGGAGGAAAGAGTAGAGTAGAATGGCCCTGATACACTATTGCTTGGTTTAAAAAAATCTTGTGTCATTTAACATAATTAATAAGCACTCAAGAATTTTTTCCCTTGAATTACAGTATTAGAAGTTAAGATTAGTATTATAAAAATGTTGAGGATAGGAAGGCCCCAAGATCCTCTGTTAAACATCATGAAAGTTCATATGCATTAATCAACACTTTGGGTATAGTTATCAAAGGGAGTCCCGAGACTGGACTAGAGATTTCATTGATCCAGGGAACTCTTCTCTACCAATACAAATTGACATCTTCTCTGCAATTTATAGGCTTAAAGGGGTATTTAGAGAAGGTATTAAACCTACTTTGTGGCCCAGACAGATTAAAATGTAACAGGAACTATTTAACAAAATAAATAAAAATACAACAAAGCATAAATAATATTATGTTTTAAAACTAAGTTAAAATATAGTCCACAGGGATCCTGCTATATGGATTACTAATCCCCATTTCTGATGAGTTTGATACTGCTGGATTAAATTTGGTACAACTTGCCCAGAGTTAGTTTTTGAACCTGGCCAATGAGGGAATTTGTTTTGTTTGATTATGTGAATTGGTTACAAGATTGTTTCTACTTGCTTCTCTCCACTTTTCCTCCCCCACTTTCAATGGAAAGAAGGTAGGTGAAAGGGAGAAAAAATGATTAATTGAAAAACCAAAGCAATCTTCCATATGCCTGTTTGGTACTTGACTTGGTCCTGGGTCTCCATCCCCCCAGGTATCCAGTAGAACAGTCACTCGGAGGGTGCTGAAGTTTTCGGTATTTCATGTAGACAAGCAAAGGAAGCATCACCTCCTGGGCCAAGTGCTCTTCCCACTGAAAGATGAGATGCTAACTAGCGATAGTCGGTCCATTGTCTGGAGAGACTTGGAAGCAGAGAGCCTGGAGGTAGGTGGCTAATTAAAGGTTAAATTAATTAAGCAAATATCACCCTGTGTTAGCACAGCAACTTCTTAGGTTGTGGCAGGATTCCAGCAGAATACTGGGGTAGATTTGATAAGGATCAGTGAAGCTTGGGAAAGACACTTTGCAAATCATTTAGTACAACTCCTTCCTTGATGGAGAAGGAAACTGAGGGCCAGAAAGATTTTTTTTCAGTGATTTACCCAAACTCAGATTCCTTTGACTCTAAATCCAGTGACATTCCCAGTGCACTATGCTGCCTTTGATTGATGTGTAACTGATTGCTAGAGGGAAGAAGTGGCTGTGTCATAGGAGCTCTCCAGCTAGGTATCCAGCCAGCTACAAAAGCCCTTCCTTCAATTTGCTTTTTTAGAGTATTAAGAACTAGTTTGGTGTAAATGGAAAAGAACATAACTAGAAAACAATTTAAAAAATGAGAACTGCAAAATTATGAAGAACAATTTTGGCTCCATAATAGACACATGAGAAGACATCTCTCCCCTATGACTTTATAGAGATGGGACGAGGGCTTCATGAGAATATACCACATCTTCTCTTGACCTGGTTGTCAGGGTAACATAATGAAAAAAAATCCAACCCCCAAACTACGGATTGTCCCTTAAGGGATAGTCTTGTAAAACAGCATCAACCATGGATGAGCCCAGGAAAGCATCTGACCATTGTGCCAAAGAAAATATAAGAAATGGTAAAAAAAAGTTAGCAAACATTAATTATCTACAATATCTATTTCTCAGAGAGGCAGAAATTTTGTAAAGAATATAAAGACTTTAGGAAATTGTCCAGAAAAGGATTACTTAGATGCAAGTGTTCTGACTTAAAGTCTGCTTTGTTGACCTGATTGTGATCAAGACATCATAGATTTAGAGCTAGAAGAGATTAAAAAGATTATCTATCAATTGGCAGTATCATAATAAAACAGCTACTGTGCTCAGTCCTATGAATTTAAGATAAAAGTAAGAACTTTAAGTTTTATTCAGGGAAACAACATTTGAACATATAAATATATATAAAAACATAAAGAAATTATATACATATATATATTATATGTAGTCATATTGGGCTAAAGAGAGACATTAATATGGGGAGAGAGGTTAGAATAGGCCTCATAGAGGAGCTGGTCCTTGAACTAAGCTAGGAGGGCTAATGGGGGAGGTAGGGAGAGAGCAGTCCAGCCAGTGTGGGCTTGGAGGGCTCCCTGTCTGGGGTAAATCACTCTGGCTGTTGGAGAAGGCTGAGGGCTTGGGTTTTCCGGGAAGCCACTTGCTATGCCTTTAGATAAATCTCTTCCCTGAAGCTGACTGTTCATTCTGTTCCCCACAGCCCCCTTCCGAGTTTGGGGACATCCAGTTCTCTCTCAGTTACAATGACTACCTGGGACGCCTGACTGTCGTGGTGCTGAGAGCTAAGGGCTTGAAGTTCCAGGACGACAGGAATGTTGTCAGTGAGTTCTGCCTGCCTTTTGCTGAGAAGATGTCCCGGAATTTAGCTTTTGTTAGGGTGGTCCTCCGGTCTAGAAACCTGTTTTTGGGGTACCATGGACCACTTTGGCAATCTGGGGAACCTTTGGAGCCGTCTCTCAGAATGGCATTTTGTTGCCAGCATTCATAATTAAAGGAAATGTTAAATTTCAGTTAGAAATTAGTGGGGAAAGGGAATATTTTATCTGTACAAGTTCATGGAATCCCAGAAATCTATCCCAAAACCTGGAACCTGTGGGGGTATATAGCCCCCAGGTTCAGAATTCCTGCCCTAAGGGATCAACTTTCTACTAGAAAATTCCACAACCCATTTCTTCAGATCCCCCAGAATCATAAAATTTCAGAACCAGAAGAAACCCCAGACAGAGTCCATCTAACCCAATCTTTACCTGAACAAGACTTTTCTATGGCATCCTCTCAATTCTTACTTGAGAACGCCTTGTGACAGACCCCCCTTCCCTGTCCAGGCAGGTCCTTCAGTTCCAGGGTAGCTTTGAACACTGGCTAAGGCTTTCCTCGCACCGAACTTTGGCAGATACCATCCAAAGCTTTTGGTGCTTTAAGTGTTTGAAAATCACTAGCACATCTATCCCAACGCAGACTTTTTTTCAGGCCAAACATTCCTAGATCCTTCAACTCATGCTATGTTGCAGTTTGTTATTCCATTGCACTCCCTTTTATTTTTTGGTGCGGTATAAAGAATCCTGGCCCTGAAGTCGGAGGACTCCGAGGCTGGCTGGTTGCCCCTGTGGGCCATTGGCTCATCTCCTGGGACTCAGCTTCTTAATCTGCTAAATGAGTTAGGTGGTCCCTGAATCACCTCCCAGAAAGCATGACAGGGAGGGCCAGACCCGGTGTTTGGGGATAACAACAAAGGTGGCCGCTCTGAAGGTGCTCCCTGCTAATGGAGCAGACCCGTGCATGGATAAGATGATAAGAAATAACTAGGAAGATGTTAGATGCAAACAAATACAGAGCGTCGGTCCTTCTTATCTAGCAGCGCAAGCTGGGAGCGCTCCGGCCCAGGTCCCAGTCCCTGGGAATGCGGGGGTGGATTCTCTATTCTGCACATCTCACGTCTCTTCTGGGCTAATTGTACCCAGACACACATCCATACCTACCCACACATCTGTTTATAAGTGTGTAACACTCCTACACACACATGTGCACACACACAAACATGCATCCCCATCCACCCTGCCACGGAGCTTCCCCAATGTGAACTGCTTCTAAAAGGAAGCTTCTCTGAGCTGGGCTAAGCTGAATTAGGTGCTCCCTGTGCCCTGAACCCTTTCCGCACCATGTCACGCCATTCCCTCCGCCATTTTCCATCCTTCTTTTACGCCTGTAACTCCTTCCTTTAATCTCCAGGAAGCCTTCCTTGATCTCTCAGTCACTAATTATCTCCCCTTTCCCTCCCCACCAGCCTCCCAAATCTCTCTGCTCCTCCAGGAGTTTTGGGTTGAGTCCATAACAAGTGGGCCGGAGGCTCTTTTAGGGAAGAGCATAGGGAGGGCCCAGTGTGGAGGGATGAAGCCGGGGACTCCGACACTGAGGTGTTTCTCCCTCCCCCCCCCCCCCCCCATTTCTTATAACCTTTTGGCAGTAGGGAAAGCTGACCCTGCTTTCCCTAGAAATGGAGCCATCTTTCTCCCTTCACTTTAGGCTTGGTAGGATTTGGACTTCTCTTGAGGACTAAAGAAGCTTAATCATTGCTTAAGTGGAGGAGAGGGATCCTTTGGAACAGGAACGTTGGGAAAGTCACGGTTCCTGGGGGAGAGGGCCCGCTGGTTGGGCCTGGAAACATAGCTGCTGTTGTCCTGAGATTGTTTGCTGCTTGGGCAAATGCAGTACCAGGGGTTTGCGTTATTTTCAAATAAGCAAAAGCCTTGTCTGGGACAATGACAACAAATACTCTCCAAAGCCTGGGAGGAAGGAACAGCCTTTCTTTAAGATGGATGGTCAGGCTAGAAAGCCATTAAAATAATTAACCCGTTTCCTTTTGATAACGGCCCCTAGCTGCGGTGATTAGGGGCATGTTGGCTCAGTTCCTAGGGCCCAGCATGTTTGCCAAACTGGGCATATTCTAGAAGTGGGGGAGGAGGGGAAAACACTGTCTTGTTCAGCTTGGGAGCCGTAGCTAGAGGTTAACAGGGGAGAACGGGCATTTGGCTTCTACTGGCTGATTATTCCATCCAGAAGCTTCCAGTAGAGAAGATAAGTGGGGGTTAGTTCTCTCTTTAGTCTCCCTTCTGCAGTTTCCCAATGATTCTCACCTGGGTTTTCTTAGGCGTGTCTGTCAAAGTGTCGCTGATGAACCACAACAAATTCGTCAAATGTAAGAAGACTTCCGCCGTGCTGGGCTCCCCCAATCCTGTGTATAATGAGACTTTTAGCTTCAAGGCGGATTCTGAGGAGCTGGACACTGCGAGTCTGAGCCTGACGGTGCTACAGAACACAGATGGAGACAGTGAGTTTATCTTTCTGACCCAGACTTGAAAAGACCTTATATTAGCTGTAGTAGTAGCAGCAGTAATAATAATAAGCATTTTATAGCCTCTATAGTAGACTCTCACTTGATCCTCACAACTGTCCTATAGGGTGTTATCTCCATTTTACCAATTGAGGAAACTGAGGCAGAAGGTTAAGTGACTCTCCCAGGATCACAATCTCCATGGTATCTCCTGCACCAGCTCTCATCAGGAAGCAAGGCTGAGAGGATAGGGGTCTGAGGAAGGATAGTGCCCACCATTAGAAAAGAGGGGCCCTCATTGGTTAATTGAATTTTGGAGGACTCTCTACTATCAGTATACTACTATAGATAGTGGAGTTCAAGTTCAAAGGTTGTAGCTGATGCCTGTTTTCCTCTCTGTGGGGAGAGTGAATTTGCTACTCCCTTAAAGCGAAGGTGAGAAGTAACTCAAATGGGTGGCTGCAGTAGCCCCAACACTACAGAAAAGAATAACTAAGCTGTTCCCCCATCCCCATCCCTCTTTTTACTCCAGAAAGCCACCAGCTGGGCCGTGTGGTAGTAGGACCCTTCATGTACACAAGGGGGAAAGAATTGGAACATTGGAATGAGATGATCAATAAGCCCAAGGAGCTGGTGAAGAGATGGCACGCGCTATCTGGAAGCACCTAACTACTCCGGTCTACAGGGACAGCGACTTCCCTGCTTTAGAAACTGCTCCTCTTCCTCTAAAGATCTGGGACAGAAGGACAAGATTTCCCCAGAAAGCTAGCAGAATCTCAGTCTGGTCTCATAGTGGAGCGTGTACCCATGGGAGCCAACTAATGAGATAAGGGAAGACATCCTCTCTAGTTCTGACAAATAGAATCTCATCTTTCCTTAGCATAGGGAAAATCCTAATAAATGCTCTCTTCTCTCTTTTCTGGAACACTCCTAAGAGTCCTGTTTGGGACCCTGATCACTCTAAAGCTGGAGTTGTCAGAATTTCAGACACTCAGACTGTTTGCTGAATAGTATACAAGTCAGTGGGAAAAACATTGGTTTTCTCCCAAGATTAAGTTTCTTTCAGCACGTGTGAACACTTTTTTGTAGATAGGCTGGTCTCTCTGTATTCAGCACAAAAAGATCGGACTAGGAAGAAGCTAAGAAAATATAGCCCGGTGTACTTAAGCCATCATATCGATGACTGCATATGGACTGGAGCAGTTGATCACAGAAGAGATGTATGGTTTATCACTTGTTTACTTGAAACTCCTGAGAACCCTACCTCTGGAAGCAGGCTTTAGGGATCTGTAGCCTGAGACTCATCCCAGCAATAGAGTGACCTCAAGGTGGAATGAAGTTCCTTGATGACAAGAACGTGTTCTGAGCTAGTTGGAAGACAATCTCTTTGGAGCAAAGAAATCTTGTTATAAGCATCAGAACTAGAGGGGAAATCTAAGCTGGTCATTGTAGACCTGGATATTGTGACACTGAGATAGGGGACTGGACTATTACAGTGAAATTCCTGATAAAGTATAACCTTTACTGTGAGAGTTCCTCAGGCAGATGTTGTTCAAAATCTTGACTTTTTCTGCTTTCCCATACATTAACTATTTTAAACCATTGCATATTCTCATATTCTTCTGGTCATTAAAACACTCATGAACCAAGACTGGTTGTCATTTTCTTTATTATAGTTAGTAGAAGCCACCCATGTTGCATGTTTTTGGAACTTTGTTTGGAGAAGGTTCAAGTCAATGAATATTTATTTAGCTCACACTGCATCTGTGAACCAGGATCCAATGGAACGACCCAGCAAAACTGGCAATTCAATTAAGGTTTTCCAACACTTTGTGTAAATCCAAGTAAACAGCAAAAGCATCTTTGATATTTTACTTGAAGTGAAGTCTAAGGACAGTTTTCATTTGTCACTTTTCTTGTTGCCAAGGAAGGAAGAAAAACAGGCGATAACAATGGAAAGCTGGGATAGGATATTTTTATCTTTACAATTTATTATCCATTCCATTGTTTTTATACCTGATATTTTCAAATCAATTTTAAGTCAACATCATAGATGAATTTTGTATTAATCATTGTGCTAATTAGCTCTAAAGATTCTTTAAGAACAGAGGAGATGGCACAATAGTTGTCATAATATTGGTAAAAATAAGTTAAAACCATCCCTTCAGGCTCTGTTACTGTTTATTTCTAAGAATTAGCCTGACATACATAATTGGTTATTTCTAAAGCTAGATAGGGGATGAAATCTGAAATGGAAAATTTGCCTGTTTGAAGGTTCCTATCATATTTATCTCCCCATCTCAGTGACTGGAACAGCTGGCTCCATATTCTGAAAATGGTTCAAAGGAGAGAGATTTTGTAGATTGGTTCAAGGCTTCCTGAAGATGTAGCATATTTCTCTGCATCCAGTTAGAAGGAAGCCTAATTTTGTGGCTTTTCCCCAAACCAAAACCACACAAGGCTAGGTCTAATTCCTTCTCGCTCTGCTGCTATTTCCCTTCACCCCATATTTCTATTTTTAAGGTTCAGTTTTTTTAGGAATAACTTTTCTACAGGATTACTTTTTGCTTTTAAATACAATCTTAGTACTTTCTCTTCCTTAAAGCTTGTTATTATATTGCTTTGGTTGAAAGACAGTCAAAAGTCATTAACTCATGAAAAGTGGGCCAAGAGGCTTCTGGGTCTCCTCCTTCATGTCTTTGGAAGTAGCATTAATAATAGGCAGCTAACACCTGTTCAATACCTATTCTCCAACACGTGAAAAAAGGGCTTCTATCAACATAAAAAGACTGCAAAGTAGTTGGGACTCTAAGCTGGCATGTGTATCAAACACCCTTATAGCAAAGTTTAATCAACTTTTAGCAACAAAAGAGATCCTAGTGATCCATAACTAACTGTATACTTATAACTATATATACATATACATATATTGAGTTTTATATATATGTATGTATATATGCATATATATATGTGTGTGTGTATAAATTTGTAGTGTTGACACTTTAGGCAAAAGCGTTATTCTACATTTACTCATAAAGTCAAATATTTTTTCTTCTCTGTGACAATTTGACACTGATTGCTTTGAAGGATTTCACTGATTTCACTTCTACCTGGAAACAAAGAAGCCATTCTTAGCAAACATGTTTTTTGGTGTGAAGGAATTGATGTAACTGATGACAAACCAGGTCCAAGACCTTTAGAGAGAGTGAAAGGAAGCTAATAAGCAAATTACATTTCTTGTCACAAGCTTTCTCCCTATAAACCAGAGCAGGGGTCAGTCATTTTTCACCTGACAGGAAGGATGGCCTTTAATCATCCTATGATGAATCATAGTTTGTGACACAAGAAGCCTACTAAGATACCACTAAAAAAAAAAAAAAAAAAAAAAAAAAGTTGGGGGCGCGGGGAGGTGGATAGGGACTGTCAGGGTAAAGAAAAAAGTTTTTATAGGAGGGAGGAGACTGGAGAATGTTTAGAGACAACAGGGAAGGAGGGAGTTTCCTGATATGAGAGGGAAACAGCGATTTAAAGGGAGAGAGAGAAAATGATGGATGAGTAGGCCCTTGCTGGAGGAGGGAAGGGAAGAGGGCAGCCTCAACAAGAAGGACCATCTTTTTCTCAGGGTACAAGGGAGGAGGGGACAGGTGATGGGGCAGAAAGAGGGCTGAGGGCCAGAGGAGGAGAGCTCAGGAGGGATGGGCTCAGTTCTTCCAGACCTGTAAGAAGCCGGGCCCTCACTGACAGCTGAAAGATGGTGCTGGCTTGGAGGCGAGTCCCCACCACTGCATCCTTTAAAATCTCCCCCAACTGACTCAATCCTGTTCTCTGGGCCGGCTGGACCACAGCATCTCTGTGTAAACTACCCTCTTGTTCTTTCCCACCATGGAAAGAAAGGGATGGGCCCACTGAGTGTCACTGATCCTGGGGACTCCTGAAGGAGGAAACCCTGCACCCCCGTGTAGGTCAGCACCCTGGCTGAA
Source organism: Antechinus flavipes (assembly GCF_016432865.1). NCBI lineage: Eukaryota > Metazoa > Chordata > Mammalia > Dasyuromorphia > Dasyuridae > Antechinus > Antechinus flavipes. Next base: position 617,159,731 of record NC_067399.1, on the reverse strand, counting down.
GCTCATAGTCCGAAAACTGCCCAGGGCACGGCCGGCTGCAGTGACTTGCCCAGAGTCTCGTAGGGGTCAGGAGTGGCCTGCTCCTCCCCAGCCGGCCAGCTTTCTGGCCGTTATTCTCAGCTGCCTTCTCAGGAGAGAACCTTCTTCTGAGTAAGCGCTCGTGGAAGCCAGTAGAGAAAACCAGACAATCTCTGCAGAAATGCCCGCTCTCCTGAAGGGGGACGGGGGGGTGACACCACACAGCTAAGGAGTAAACACAAAGCATACAGAGAGAAGCCGAGTCATGGCAGACAGGAGGGCTCTGACAGTTCTTACCTTACGGAGAGGCTATCCAAAGCTCCCTCTTCTCCCCAATTCGGCGGCTCCAATCTTCTCATCATCATTACCCAGCTTTCTCCACCTCTGCTTCATTTTTCCCTTCCATGTAATTGTCACTCTTTAGAAAATCCCTACCCTCATACATTTACTAATGGCCATTACCTCATAGTAATTCTAGCTGTGTGACTTAGGCGGGTCACTTAACATCTTTAAAACTCAGTATCTTCATCTGTCAAGCCGGGATAAGACTTGGATCATCATTTACCCCACAAGGTTATCTTGTGGGAAGAAGTGTAAATTATAAAGTGCCATACTGACATGTGACACTGTAATTATCTACATTATATTTCAGCAGGAAAATTGGGAGAGATTATGGGAAAATAATTTATTTTTCAATGACTACAAAGTTTTATTAAAAAAATAAGAATATGCTCAAATTACCATTTCTGGAGCCTGCAAATTCTTTTTGTTACATTTTTGGGTTTTGGGTTTTTTATTTTTATTATAAACCCAAGCTAAAAAGCCATGTTACTTCATTTCAGAAGACAATAATTTCATTTAATTTCTCCTCCAATTACTGACAGTTTGTTCTTCTGATCACTTATACAATTATATTCATACTTCAAAGCTGCTGTGAAAATCTAGCAGATAGAAGTCTTGTTGCAAAGGATAGCTGTTTTCATCTACAATAAAAAGGCTTTGAATTTTCAGTGTGTAGACGCTTTCTCTGCTTGCTAGCAATGAGTGGCACAGGTCTGCAGCAACCATCCCATATGTGATACCTGAGGAAGGGACTGCCAAAAAAAAGAGACCACAAATATAACTTTTTACAATGACACTTACAATCATCTTCTATTATTCCTTTTTGCTGCGCAGCAAAAGACTTTGATTTCCTTCCCTTCTTTTCAGCCCACAACAACAAAGACATGACATCTGAGAAACCAATTACTTCATTTCTCTCAAAGAAATGGTATCACTTCATTATACACGAAAACAGCAAGATTATACAAAGATCAATTCTGATGGACGTGGCTCTCTTCAACAATGAGATGATTCAGACCAGTTTCAATGGTCTTACGATGAAGAGAGAGGACTGGGAACTGAGTATGGATCACAACATAGCATTTTCACTTTTTGTTGTTGTTTGCTTGTATTTTATTTTCTTTCTTATTTGTTTCCTTTTTGATTTGATTGTTCTTATGCAGCAAGATAATCATATGAATATTTATGCATATATTATATTATTATTTACCATGTTTTATATATTGTATTACTTGCCATCTATGTGAGGGGGTAGAGGGTGAGAGGGGAGAAATTGGAACAAAAGGTTTTGCAAGGGTTAATGTTTGAAAAATTATTCATGCATATATTTTGAAAATAAAGCTTTAATAAAAAAAATCAAAAAGAATAGGTGATTAACATGTATTAATCTATATCAGGTTGCATGCTTTCTCAATGAGGGGAAATGGGGAAGGAGGGAGGAAAGAAGAGAATTTGAAACTCAAAGCTTTAACATAAGGTGTTAAAATTGTTTCTACATATAACCAGGAGAAATAAATCAAAATTTTTAGTTGTTTAAAAAAGAAAGGATAGATGACTAAAAATAATCTCATTGTATGTTAAGTGACTAGACTAATATTGCTTCCTTGAAAGTGTCAAATATTAAATTAAAGACAGATGTGTCATTAATATCTCAGAACAAGTGTTACAGATGAACAATGAGCTAGGCCCAGCCCAGAGAGGGGGACTGTACCAGCACTCTGAATAATTCCAATTTTAAAAATCAAATTATTAATATGTTGTATTATTGCCTAATTCCCAAGAGTCATCTCTGATACCAAAGAATAAAAAGGAAGGGGGAAAAAACTAGTGTGAGAAAATTAACCAAGCCAACAAGGCAGCCTGGCAGTTTGGGCAATGATTCCCTGTACCTACAACATATCATGTGCTCTTGTCTTTATTGGGCACAGAATTGGAGCTTTTTGGTTTAGTTTTTAAAGCCAATTCCAATCTGGTCCTACCCTACTTATCCAGCTCTCTCCTCATCGTTCAGGTTCCTTACGATTCCTGTGTACTGGTTCTACTTTGCAGCTTCCTGCTCTTAGGTCCATGGCTCACCAGGCTCAGAAAACTCTCTCTCAGAAAGTTTCCCATAGATGACAGCAGAGCAGAGTTGGACATACCAAGAGAACAACCCAGTTTACATGAGGTTGCCTCTCTTTGACTCAATGTCTGCCTTTTCACTTTTTTTCCCCTTTGCTGGGGAAATTGGGGTTAAGTGACTTGCCTGGGGTCACACAGCCAGGAAGTGTTAAGTATCTGAGGTCAAATTTGAACCCAGGTCTTCCTGACTTCAGGGCTTGTGCTCTATGCACTGTGCCTCCTACCTGCCCCAATGCCATTACTTTTAACAACGGAAAATTTAAGCACTGACCAGAATGGCTATTTCTAAATTAAAGACTATGACTGAATTTACACACTGAGATGAGTTGAGGATTAAATCTCATTAACTTGTAACTCCTGTGGTTCCATCAAACCTTCCTTCTTCATGAATGCTGGAACAGAAGCCAAATAGGATGAGACTCTTAATTCATGTTTGCTTGGTCTAAAATACTAGTGTCCCTTTTCACCTGTCCCTGACACTCACCTCTGATGAGAACAAGCTTTACCAGTGAAGAAGTTAACTGAAATAAACTGAGAACATGGAGGCGTACTAAGCTTTCCAGATCATAGGAGATCCGTTTATTACATACGAACTAGAGCTTTTTACCAATTAAAAAAATCTTGACCGTACAAAACATGTGATCATGTTGCTAGATTATAGTAAACATTTCACTTGTCCAGAAACCTCTATTGAAACATATACACAGATCATTAAGAAATATTTACATTTTAATATTGGATACAATACCTACAACTCTGCTTAACCAATCAGGTGGAATATTGAGAAGAATCTTCTGCATCATCTCTGATCCTGCATGAATTTGAATTTCATTCTTGCCATCAGACACAGTCATTAGTGCTGATCTGAAAAAGGAGACATATCAGGAGAAGCAAAAGTCAAAAAAGGAAGCTTTGAAATGAAAGCAGTTTCAGCAAATTAATGACATGAAGTGTCACTTTCTAAGTCAGACTTGATTTTAGCATGCCGACAACATCAGAGTGCTCCTATGTCACTATCTACCTTTGGTTCTTATGGAAGAACAGAGGAAAAACCTGTGCCTTTGGGAAAATGATACATCTAATAAGTAAGAGAAAAATGAAACAGTTTCCAAGATCAAGTCCCAGTCTCCTTGGAAAATTATACTGTTGGCTTCAGTTATTCATTAGTGGCACTAGCAGGAAGTATACAATTGAATAGGTAATTTTCTACAGAGAAATGTTTTCATTAATTAGCATCCTGTTGCTCTTTAAGACTGGGGATAATCATACCAGTGTGAAAAGAGTAAACCCTTGGATGTTTAGTGGCTTTTAAGGGCCGAAGCAGACCAATTTAATATAAACCTGCTATACTCATTTGTCAGTGAATAAGGTGATCCCCAAACATTTATTAAGGACTTGCTAGGTTTTGGACACTGCTAATTGCAGGCAAAGAAAGACAAAGACACTATCCATGCCCTAAAGGAGCTCACATGAATGGGAAAGACAACAGACAAGTCAATGCACACACAGATGCAGCTAATCCCAGAGGGAAGCTACTGCCAAGCAAGAGACCCAGGAAGCCTCCTGCAGGGCACAACATCCTGGGAACTGGGACAGCCTGAAATGGCAAAAATGGGAAACAGCGTGCTGTGTTTGAGGACTGCAAATAAGCCAGTGTGGCTGGATTGTGGAGCACTCATAGAAGAGAATAAAGGGAAAGAAGGCTGGATTGTGAAGAGTATATCATGGGGAGGAATGGGAGAGTGTCAGGAATTCACTTTGGCAGCTGAATGAAAGAGGAACATGAGGAAAGCAGGCCTGAGGAGTGGAGGGACTGTAGAGGTAAAAGCCCGGATGTGGAGTGAGTGGGAGTGAGGAGGTGAAGATGCTTTAAAGTTCTGGCTGCACAGTGTTTCTATTGGGCTTATACCCCTAAGAAATACTAAAGAAGGGAAAGGGACCTGTATGTGCTAAAATGTTTGTGGCAGCCTTATTTGTAGTGGCTAGAAACTGGAAAATGAATGGATGCCCATCAATTGGAGAATGGCTGGGTAAATTGTGGTATATGAATGTTATGGAATATTATTGTTCTGTAAGAAATGACCAGCAGGATGAATACAGAGAGGACTGGCGAGACTTACATGAACTGATGCTGAGTGAAATGAGCAGAACTAGGAGATCATTATACACTTCAACAATGATATTATATGAGGACATATTTTGGTGGAAGTGGATTTCTTTGACAAAGAGACCTGAGTTTCAATTGATAAATGACAGACAAAAGCAGCTACACCCAAAGAAAGAACACTGGGAAACGAATGTGAACTATCTACATTTTTGTTTTTCTTCCCGGGTTATTTATACCTTCTGAATCCAATTCTCCCTGTGCAACAAGAGAACTGTTCGGTTCTGCAAACATATATTATATCTAGGATATACTGCAACATATCCAACATATATAGGACTGCTTGCCATCTAGGGGAGGGGGTAGAGGGAGGGAGGAGAAAAATCGGAACAGAAATGAGTGCAAGGGATAATGTTGTAAAAAAAATTACCCTGGCATGGATTCTGTCTATATAAAGTAATTATTAAATAAAAATTAAAAAAAAAATAAAGTTCTGGCTGCAGCCCAGAGAAGGAAAGCAATGTTGGAGGCAAGTCCCCAAATTCTATTTCTTATTCTCCAGGCCCCACTCCCAGCCTCGGCTGTTTCCTCCATCCTGTGGCCTTCTCTTCCACTGCTGGATTCTGTGCAGAGCCTTCAATCTGAGCTGGATCCATTCCCACCACCCATCCTTGTCTGGAGCTCACGGCCATGACCCAGCCTAGATGAGCCTTCTCAGCATCTCTACTTAGTAAAGGGCCTGGGGGTCCAGCAGGCTGAACAAGCCCAGGCAGTGGGACATGGCCCTTGAGTGGCCCATGCTCTGCACTTCCAGCAGGGGTGAGACAGAGATCTAGTTAACTTAAAAAAAAAAAAAAAAAAGACTACAAGATGGAGAGCTCTTGTTTGTTTTTTTGAGTGAAGCAAGAAGAGGGAGAATTCTGGGTCCTGTGACAACCACATTGAGAACGAGACATTGGAAGATGGAGAACATCCTCATGACCTCTCAAACTCTGTAAAACTGGAATGACAAGCATGAGATAAAGATACCAACAACCCAAAGGAGACAAAAATCCAATTAACTAACAACGAGAAGCCTAATAAGCCCTAACATCGGTTTTACACACCCTCCCTCCCCCACTGCCCAAAGCTGGGGCACCCCAGGCCACACAAGCTAACCCACAAATCAGTTATATTTCCTCCCTGGAAATACAAATGGCAGCATCTGGCTCAGGCCAGGGCAGAGTCCAGCTAGAGAAAGGAGAGCAAAGGGAGCTAGGGCAGGAGATGTGGGTGGCTGGGTGGCATTCCATTAAACCCAAGGAAAGGAGCCCAGCATCCAGGGAGGACCGGCTCCTTGCATGGGAGAAAGCTCCTGGTCCATAGGGAAATGACTGTCAAAGGGGAAGGAGCCAGAAAGGGGTGGGAGGGGAAAGAAAAGTATCCAGCTAAGCCCTAGGCAAATATCTCATGTGACTCTACAACAACTCTGGGGGTGGGGAGGAAGTGCTAATCTTATCTCCATTTTACAGATCAGGAAACTAAGGCAGATAGAAGTGACTTGCTCACAATCACACAAGTGTCCGAGGCTGCAATTAAACTCAGATCTTCCTGACCCCAGGCCCAGGGCTTTATCTAATTTCTCACTTTGTTGTCTAGTGAGCATTTGGGGGGAAAATTGACCAAAGATCTCAGAGGAAAAAAGAAAGCAATTAAATCTCTTGAGCAGAAGCAAATAAACCAAGTATTTTCTAGAATTTAACTAGAAGGAAAAAAGAGACTATAAATTTAGAAATAATTTAACAGGGCAAATTCCTTCAGGCTCCAAATCAACCCTGATCCTGAAAGCTACCCAAAGTTCCTCTGGCTTCAAGGTGGCTCCAAGCTACACCTGGTTCTCTTGCAGTCACAAAAAAAGCCAATATCTTATAGCCCCAACAAAGCCACGAGAGGGTTGGCCTCCCTCGATAATGCATCAGGAGGATCCATCCAACAACATAAGGCTTGCTCTGTTAATGAGGAACTCTCCTGATGGAGTGCCAGATTTGTCAGAAAGTCCTGGCTATTTGCTGAATCTCTTCTCTACCCAAGAAGAAGGGACAGCCCCAGTTTTATCACCAATCCCTCCCACCCCACACTCCCTACCTCTGCCAGACACTGTACTGTACTTCACATAAAACTGGTACTTGCAGATTTGTTGAACCATGTGGGAACTCAAGATTGGGATGATATTCTTAGCACTTAAAAAATAGAATATAAAACTTCTCCCTAAGTATAAAGAGCAATCTCATCTGTCACATAGTTGCTTGTTTATTGATACTGAATGAAAAAAAGAATTTTACTATCTGGCTCAAGTTTGATTTTTAAAAAATATCTTGATATATGGCTAGATGCTAAATTCATCAAAAATGGTGATCCTAAAACTGTGCTGTGAATATATAATTTATAATGAAGAAATTAAATCTATTTCTGTACTCTTGCATTTTTTAGATTTAAATGGATCTCAGTGGCTAGCGTACTATTATTAGAAAACCACAAATTAATGTAACATATTTTTGTTAAGGAGTCTGTTTATTTGAACAGAGCTGAAATTAAACGGCTTTCTTGTAAATTATATATGTATTACTTTAAACTTTAAATTGTTACTCAATATATTTATATATCCATCCCAGAATCTTTTGTAAACTTTAGATAAATCTGGCAATTTTAAATGAATTCTTTTTTGTACTGGAATACATCTTACAATATTGAGCTTCTGATTTCTGTTTATAGATAGGTGTTATACAGGTGATGGATATTGGTGATAGGTGAAATTATGAGTTCCCTGTTCTAATAAAAGATTCCATAAGGTTTGAGCTGACTTTCATTATCTTAATTGTTTATTGGCAAAATAAATTGGAAGTTTGTTTCTAGATCAATTTTGTAGGAAACTTCTACAAGTGACTTGAGCTGGAGAACAGATCAAAGCCACAGGACTGCATCAGAAGTATGTAGAGATGGGGAGACATCTACATTTTACTTTGGGTCTTTTATCTATAAGATCTACTTATCAAAGGGGACTATCCTTTTCAATTTTGTCAATGCTATCAAAGAGGATCGCCCTTTCTGATTTTTGTCAAGCCATTTTGTCAACCATTTTCCCATTTTTTTCCTTTCACTTTGTGTCTCCCCTCATAAGTTCCAAGAAATCCTTATAAAGTATTTTTCTTTGGTCTAAAAGAGATGGCCAAAAGACCATTCTTTTTAATAACCTATTGGCCTTGTTAATAAAATGGTTAAATTGCCCCCCCCCAAAAACAAAAAAAAAAGAAAAAGAAAACCTCAAATTATTATTATTTATGTTGTGCTGTCTTTTTAATTTATTTTGTTAAACATTTCCTAATGACCTCTGAATCTGGTGTGAGCCATACTGTGAAGGCCTGCCAAGTTTGACATTACTGGTATTTCTACTATTAAACTATTTCTGGATTCAAGATGGTTGACTTCAGCAGCATATGCAAAATCAGGGCACATTTTTATTTACAAACTGGACATCCTGGATTTTTTACAATCTCACTTTCTGCGATGTTTCCTGAATAATTTAAAAATCAAAGAGAAAGAGGGTCATGTGTTCCATAGAGAAATAAAAATTTTTAAAACTGCAAATGACATTATAAATTCTAATTTGCAGCTTTTTAAAACATTCCTTCTTGAATATAATTCCTTAATTTCAGTTCTTTACAAATGATTTTTAGTGTTTTAAAAATGTAAGAAAAAAAGAAGGGGGGAAGTGAAGGAGAAAGGAAGAAAATGTAAAACTCAATTTTTTTTTTAAATGTTAAAAATTTATCTTTACACATAAATGAGGAAAAATATTTCTTTTAAGAAATGTAAGAAAAAATAGTATACTGTCAATCCTTAACTTCCATAGATGTAATATTCTTATAAAATAGTGCAAAGGCAAAAAAAATGCGAATGTTGATAAACTGAACCTATGAGAAGTAGGTTCCTGCAACCATAAAAAAATGTAACCTTTTGCTAGAGAAAGCTGAAAATATATTTTTCTGCATATAAATCTTTACAACAAAATATTAATTCTGACACATGTACTTTTCCTTACACAGTAACTATGAAATAACTCATAAAATGCAGTATATAAAATAAAAGTGGTAACAGGCAAAACATTTTTTCTTGCTAGATAATTCCTTAGAATTCCATAACTTTTTGTGCTAACATCTCAATTAAAAAAACTGATTTAAGACAATATTAACATTTTATAAAACATGAAATCTACAGTACCATAAATATTATACAGGAAATAAACTTCTTAATACTAAAACATTTTTACACTTGAATCTTACCTTTCACTGTGTCAGAAGGCAGCGTGAGGGCACTGTACTGTATGCTATACTAATGTCCACCCCTCTATCTTACTTGCTCTCTGAAAATCCAGAGAGAGGTTTCTGAGACTTTAGTTTTTGTTGTCAAAAGATGCCAATCTGACAAGACGACGATATCACAACCAGCACTAGCAGATAATGCTGCAGATCATGAAGGACACACTAGGTCAATCTAGATCAGCAGGAATATAATTGTAACACAAAACTTGAGTTTTTAAGGCAAACAATAAAAATATGAGATGCACAGGGAGTTCTTTATTCTACAGTGGTAGGGTGGACAAGAAAAGTGAATTTTCGAGGTCATAGACCTCGAGAAGAGCAAAGTGCCTGGGAATTCTTACATACACCTACCAAAAGAACACCCAATAATGTTTAGTAGAAGTGATAAAGAATTTCCACAACTATGATAATATGTTTTCAGTATCACTTCAAACAAAATACACCAAAGCTATCCAGAATTCCCTTTTTGCAATGATGCCTAATTTAAGAAATAGAAAATTCACAAAAATAACTCAAGGGTCTGATGTTTTAACATATTACTAAAACACATCAAAGTATCAATCTAGTCAAAAAATCAGAAAGGGAAAAAGTCTAGTGACTAAATCCCCTTGATAGTGATTTTTACGACATTTCTAAAGACCATTACTGTATGGAAAATTCAAATCTACTTTAAAGATTAAACTTATGGTGACCAAAAATTAACTTACAAAAAAGTAACAAATAACAATTTTTGTACTAAGTAATCACTAAGAAAGAGAAGGAACTTTGATTTACTACTTTATTTTTCCCCAGTTACATGTAAAACAATTTCTTACGTTTGTTTTTAAAACTTTGAATTCCAGATTCACTCCTTTCCTCCCCCCTCCATTGAAAATACACCTGTAAAATTATGCAAAACATTTCCATAAAAGTTATGTTTTGAAAGAAAACATAGAATTCCACCCTACAAAAAAGACCTGCAAGAAAAATAAAGTTTAAAAAAAAAAAAAGAATGATTCAATCTGTATTCAAATTCAATCAGTTCTTTCTCTAGATATGGATAGCATGAGAGAAGGAACTTTGAGGAAAGATTATTCAGCATGAGAAGAAGGGGAGATAATTAAAGTGAATGAGATGAGATGAATCTAAGAAAAAGAAAACCACAACAGAGTATAAAGGCAAACTTTTCCTAGTGGATTAGAACTTTAGATGAATAAGATTCCTTAGGTTGCATTAACCATTCATATCGTGTTCCAAAGATATTGGAAAAATCACATATTTGCCAACTGAGTTACATTACTATGAATCACAAATAAAAACTGATAATTGGATAACTATTAACACCCCAATGAGTTAAAGTGGGTTTAAGGTCTTAAAAGTTCAGAAAAACATCAGTCTAAAATTATCAAAAGTCAAAAGCAAACATTGGGAAACATCTGACCTGATTTTAGATAAACCTCTCTTCTCTGACCTCAGGCCCTGCTGGAATAGAGGCTCTCAAGACTATTTATTGAGTCACTAGAGTAAAGTCTGAGTTGGTCTTGGTATTCCTAGCACAAAACTTGGAACGAATAATTCATTTAATAAATGTTTAACAACTGATAAGTCTTCCCATGTCAACTCTGTTGACCACTCTTCTGAATATTTTATTACTTGCTGTCGAGATTCTCTTTCTACCTGACTAAATACACAATGGTAATCTCCTTTGTGTTATCATTTCTCAAGGATTTATTTTTTTCTTTTTGCTCTAGACCTACAACTTCATTCATTGGTGCAGGAAACTTCTTTCTCCAAGGCAGACTGGCAACTCTTCAGCCTCCTAACAGTCTGAAAGAGTGAGTTCCCTGATCAAGGCACTAAGATGTTAGGTGGTCTGTCCAAGGTGACAGAGTTACTCCTCAGAAGTAGGACTTCACCTCAAGTCTGTCTGCCTTCAAGGCTACTCCCGTTCTACTAGGTAATACAGCCTTTGCAGAGAAATTTAAATGATGCACAATGATTGTAAAAATAAGGAGGCTAACAGATCCTAGAAGCAACATTAGCCAGAAAACCAACAAGTAGAAGGAAACAGCTTCTAAGAGCAACAATCTATTTAGAACAGAAGTTTATTTGAAAGCACAGAGTATGACTTAATATGACAATCAGTATTGCTTCACAAAACTGTGAGAAGAGGTACAGGAAAAAACAAATTTCCGAAGGACTTGGTTGAAACCCAGTATAGTCTTATCACTACAAGGGTATTTGCAAACGAAAGCAGAAGAAAAAAAGCAAATACATATGAAATGGTGCAGATTACCAAAACCCTTATGGCAAAATACACTCATCAGCAATAATGTAGCTGCCAGACCATGACTCCACTGCCTCAGTATATGACGTACTGTAGCTAGGAACAAATTAATTGGCTGATAACAAATAGCACATGACAAAAAGGGTTTGAAGGCTAATGATTTAGTCTGCATAAAATCTAATGGATCAATTGTGCCAACCACTGTGCTAAGCTCTGGGGATATAGAAAGAAGCAAAAGGCAGTCCCTGCCCTCACAGAGTTTATAATTTCATGGAGGAGATAGACAGTTACATACAATGCATGTGTATATATAGAATAAAAAGGGAGTAATTAACATTCCACCTAATATTTATTAGAATATAGGTTTTGTTACTTATATACACACAATAAGTTCATCCCATTTAAAATCTGGAATGGTAAATAATTATGACTATGTGAAAGTCAATCAGTTTCATGAGTCAGTCTCATGAGTGATACACAGGGATCTCTTCTACAGAGGAACTTCTCCTACCAATGGAAGCTAATATAGACTAAAGGCAAAAACTGAATATAATTTTTCTAGAGTTCTAGGCCAAATCTCTAGCTCTGTGAATGCACACACATCCATAATCACATACAATTAATTTTGTCACTAATTTTGGGAAAGATCAGGAAGGGAGATGGTATAGGAGTGAACCTTGGAGAGGTTGAAATTAGGGGGTGAAATTCTCCCTGTACAACAAGAGAACTGTTCGGTTCTGCACACACATATTGTATCTAGGATATCTGTAACCTATTTAACATGTAAAGGACTGCTTATCATCTGGGAGAGGGAGGGGAGGGAGGGAGGGGAAAAACCGGAACAGAAGTGAGTGCAAGGGATAATGCTATAAAAAATTACCCTGGCATGGGTTCTGTCAATAAAAAGTTATTAAAAAAAAAAAAAAAAGAAATTAGGGGGTAAGAGGCTGAGGGACAAACCTGTGCCAAGAGGCATAAGATGGAACAAGGCACAACAAGCATGACAGTTTGCTGGAAGATATGTGCAGATGAGTAATATGGAATAAGTTTGAAAAGATAGGGTGGGGCCATATTATTAAAGGCTTTAAATGTCAAACAGAGGAGTTTGTATTTTATCCAAGAATCAAGAAAGATTCAATCCTGTCTACAAGCCTCTGATCTTTCTTATTTCTTACTTCTGTACTCTATTTTCCAATTCATTCTTCATTATTTTGCCTTTTGCTCATCTATGCAAGAAAGTCATTGTTACATGTATTCATTTAATTTGGAGAGAGGCAGCTACTAAATTCTTCATAGAATTCCTTTATTTTCTCATTCTCTGTAACAAATACCATAACATTCATTACAATTATCTTTTTTGTAGCTTTGGCTTTTTTTTTTTTTTTTTTTTTTTTTGCAAATGCTTATTTCCTGGGCAGTCCAATATGATAGATGTGAGATTTTTTTTTTGCCTTTGGGCTTCTGAGAAAGGCATCTCTGCCAATATCTTTGTTCAAGGAGAACCTGTGAGCTTTCCTTCCATTTCCTCCCCTTTATTCTTTGGCTTTATTCACAGAGCTTGTCAAGACTGATATGATTCTGTTTCTCCAGATACAGACTTACTTGGTCACCGGACAATTTGGTGACTCTCAACATGGTTAGTATGAGCAGCCAAGTTACCATTTGTAACTGGTCTAAAAACAAAAGGATTGCTGGGCTCCATTTTACCATGGTGATTACAGAAAAGGGAGTGGAATGCACAGATTTGTGAGTGGAGGTAGCCCAAGATTCAGGACCTAATGCTCCATGTTTTTGTGAGCTGTTTCCCAGCGGGCCGGTCCCTGGGAAGCCAACGTGCCCTGCTTCCAATGTGGCACTCTGCAGACCATCAGAGTGAGTGCTTGGCTGGCAAAGTTTGGGAACCCAGCCTCAGGAGACCAGTCAGGCCAGGACAGGCGGTACAGGAGGAGGAGCTGGGCCAACTTAGCTTCCCTAACATGGATTTCTGATAAGTGCCTAGCCAAGCAGAGGTCAGAAATCTAACAAGCCACAGTGGTGACCTTTCCAGCACAAAATCACAAATTAAATCTATATGCAAGCAAGTGACCTGAGCAGGATCTGTGGGATGGGGATGGCAGGACCTCAGAGCAGAACAAGGGGATTCATCTTGAATCAGCCCCTCATGTGGGGACCATAGCTCCGTCCTGCTAACCCACAAGAGATAGCCCTGTACACAACCTCTAGCAGAGAACAATTTCCAGAAGTCCTATCTAAGGTCCTAACTTAGTCACAGAGGGGGTCCTAGGTGCCGTTACTCACGGTCAGGGGGTTCTTCCATTGCCTGGGAGAGAGGATCTCAGACACAGATCACCAGAACAGGCCGTGTCTCTCCCCCAGGGGAGGGGAGGGCACAGCCAGTCCCTAGGAGAAGAACAAGGCTGCAGCAGTGGGTTTCTGACCTCAGCGGCAGGACAGGAAGTAAGAGAGAATAGAATCATACAGAATCATACAATACCACCAGAAATGGGCAGAGTAAGGCTGGAGGAATGAGCATACAATGAAAGAATAAAGAGCTAATGATGACGCCAGGTATATCTAAGACACAATTCCCAAGAGGAGAAAAGCTCCAGGATATCTACAAGCAACCCCTCAAAGAAACACATAGCTTGTCTACAAAATCAGCTTGAATTCCTAGAGAAAATGATGCAAAAATGAAATATGATATAAATGAGAGTGACAAAAAGTACAAAACTGAACCCAGGAAACACTCTCTAAAAATCAGAATGAACTAAGCAGAAGTTAATGCCTCTTTAAGATGATAAGAAATAATAAAACAAAGCCAAAATATTGGAAAAAATGGGGGGGGGGGAAGTAGGGTATCTCTTAACAAACACAATTGAGCTGAAAAAGAGATCAAAGAAAGATCATTTGAAAATCATTGGGCTACTGGAAAATTTAGATATCATATTTCAAGAAATCATGAAAGAAATCTTCCCAGATATATTAGGAGAGGGCAAAATGAAAATAGAATCTACTTGTCTCTTTCTGAAAGAAACCCCAAAATGAAAACTTCTAGGAATATTGTAAACAAGATCCAGAGCTTTTTGGCTTAAAAGGGAAAAAATACTGTAGGCAGCCAAAAAAAAAAGAAACAAAGTGAAGATTCACATAAGATTTTGCAGCTATTATTACAAGGGAAGGGAAAGAACAGACAGTCCTTATTTTACCTAAGTGCAGACTTCTACATAGAGGGATTTTTACATAAAGTGAATTTGTCCACAGATATGGAAAAAGAAAGGAGAAAGAAGCATAACACTATATGGTAAAGTTTACTTAAGTGTTTTTTTGGAATTTATATTTTTTTTAGAATTCTTTATGTAAAGTTGAATTTTCTTAATACAAATTTGTGTAAAACAAGAACTGTTTGTATTCTAAAAGGTAAAAGAGACAGACCTACAACCAAGAATAACTTACTCAGCCAAAATTGAGTATAAAAATACAGGGGGAAAATGGATCTTCAATGTAATAGAGGACTTTTAAGCTTTCTTGATAAAAAGAATGGAGCTGAGTAGAAATTTTGAAATGCAAACAGAAGATGAGTTAAGAGAACCATAAAAAAGGTCAATACAAGGAAACATTAGAAAGAACTTTCTTAAGAACTATTAGGCCCTGAAACCTTCTACCCTACCTGTTTTCCATGACCCCTATAACACAATGCCTTGGCTAACAGTACAAACCAGAGTTGGGTTGAGGCACCCAGGCGTATGTTCTGCTGACAGGTGTGCACTAGGGATTCCAGCAAGAGAATTATGGCACAGTCGTGCATCGAGTACGTGCCAAAAATGGGACAAGCACTCCCTTCCACTAGAAGGACTGTTGCCAAGGCATGTAACCTGGAGGAAACAGAGGATTGTTGTGGGGAAGATATAAGGGACAAGGGACGAGGGAGGGGGAAAGACATCATGAGCTGTACCAAACAAAGTGTGCCTGCTGCAACCTCCATTGGGTGTGGTAACTGACTATCTCCTCTCTTGTATCCGGAGACATCCAAAGAGTCTTTGAGGCGACTGGGTAAGGAAAGGTACTGCCCGATTAGGAGTAGCCTAACAAGAACTCAATGATGGCTTTTTAATGAGGAGGTGGGAAGGAGGTAACACCAGATTCTCTCCAGAACTTGGTCATCAGGAGCCAGAAAGTAGGGAAAATAAAATCGAAGACCTGAAATTGATGTTGTTATATAGTGAGGTTCTTGAAACAAAGGAAAGGGAGGGGTAAAAAGAACACATTAGGAAGAGATGAAGGGGAATTAATCTCACATATCTGTGCAGGCAGAAATTTATACAAACATGGAAGTGTTAGGAAGAATGGGTGTCACATGAACCTCACTTTTCTTTGAATTGGTCAAAAGAAGGTATAGATAAATATAAATATATACAAAGCATTTGATATAGAAAGAAATCCAATTCAACAAGGAAACAGGAAGGATGAGGGAGTGGGGAAATTGAGAAGGAATTAATTTTAAGCAAAACAAAGCCCAAGATCAGTATGGACATCATGAAGAGAGATTTAAAAGACAAGCAAGAAAGGGCAAAAAATAAGAAAAAAGTGTAAAAGAACAGAATGAAGGGAAATAAAATTAGTGATCATAATTATGAGTGAGACGAACTCATATGATGACAGTCTATTGCAAAATGCAGAAAGCAGAATAAAACAATATGTCATTGATAAGAAACTCACATAGAAATTACTCACATATGAATTAAAACCTACTGCACCTCAGCATAATTTTGCTAAATAGGCAGAAATTTTAGACAAAGCAAAAATAGACAAAAGATAAATAAGGAAACTATCTTTGTTGAAGGGCACCATATAAAATGAAATAATTTCAATACCAAACATACCAAGATCGGCCGAGCGAACATAATAAAGATGACAATACTCCCTAAACTAATCTATTTATTTAGTGCTATACCAATCAGACTTCCAAGAAAATATTTTAATGATCTAGAAAAAATAACAACAAAATTCATATGGAACAATAAAAAGTCGAGAATCTCAAGGGAATTAATGAAAAAAAAATCAAATGAAGGTGGTCTAGCTGTACCTGATCTAAAATTATATTATAAAGCAGCAGTCACCAAAACCATTTGGTATTGGCTAAGAAATAGATTAGTGGATCAGTGGAAAAGGTTAGGTTCACAAGACAGAATAGTCAACTATAGCAATCTAGTGTTTGACAAACCCAAAGCCCCTAACTTCTGGGAAAAGAATTCATTATTTGATAAAAACTGCTGGGATAATTGGAAATTAGTATGGCAGAAATTAGGCATGGACCCACACTTAACACCATATACCAAGATAAGATCAAAATGGGTCCATGACCTAGGCATAAAGAACGAGATTATAAATAAATTAGAGGAACATAGAATAGTTTATCTCTCAGACTTGTGGAGGAGAAAGAAATTTGTGACCAAAGATGAACTAGAGACCATTACTGATCACAAAATAGAAAATTTTGATTACATCAAATTAAAAAGCCTTTGTACAAACAAAACGAATGCAAACAAGATTAGAAGGGAAGCAACAAACTGGGAAAACATCTTCACAGTTAAAGGTTCTGATAAAGGCCTCATTTCCAAAATATATAGAGAACTGACTCAAATTTCTAAGAAATCAAGCCATTCTCCAATTGATAAATGGTCAAAGGATATGAACAGACAATTTTCAGAGGATGAAATTGAAACTATTACCACTCATATGAAAGAGTGTTCCAAATCATTATTGATCAGAGAAATGCAAATTAAGACAACTCTGAGATACCACTACACACCTGTCAGTTTGGCTAAGATGACAGGAAAAAATAATGATGAATGTTGGAGGGGATGTGGGAAAACTGGGACACTAATGCATTGTTGGTGGAGTTGTGAACGAATCCAACCATTCTGGAGAGCAATCTGGAATTATGCCCCAAAAATTATCAAATTGTGCATACCCTTTGATCCAGCTGTGTTTCTATTGGGCTTATATCCCAAAGAAATACTAAAGAAGGGAAAAGGACCTGTATGTGCCAAAATGTTTGTAGCAGCCCTATTTGTAGTGGCTAGAAATTGGAAAATGAATGGATGCCCATCAATTGGAGAATGGCTGGGTAAATTGTGGTATATGAATGTTATGGAATATTATTGTTCTGTAAGAAATGACCAGCAGGATGAATACAGAGAGGACTGGTGAGACTTACATGAACTGATGCTAAGTGAAATGAGCAGAACCAGGAGATCATTATATACTTCGACAACGATATTGTATGAGGATGTATTCTGATGGAAGTGGATTTCTTTGACAAAGAGACCTAACTGAGTTTCAATTGATAAACGACGGACAAAAGCAGCTACACCCAAAGAAAGAACACTGGGAAACGAATGTGAACTATCTACATTTTTGTTTTTTTCCCGGGTTATTTTTACCTTCTGAATCCAATTCTCCCTGTGCAACAAGAGAACTGTTCGGTTCTGCACACATATATTATATCTAGGATATACTGCAACATATCCAACATATAAAGGAATGCTTGCCATCTAGGGGAGGGGGTGGAGGGAGGGAGGGGAAAAAAATTGGAACAGAAACGAGTGCAAGGGATAATGTTGTAAAAAAAAAAATTACCCTGGCATGGATTCTGTCAATATAAAGTAATTATTAAATAAAAATTAAAAAAAAAAAAAAAACATACCAAGCATGTGCCAAATAGCAAAGCATCTAACTCCTTAAAGGAGAAGGTAGAGAAATAGATGGTAATACTATCATAATGAGGAATTTGCTAAATGTATCCCTTTCAAAGGTAGATAAAACTAATAAACAAATAAAGGAGAAAGAAGCTGGTGATCTGAACATAATTTTAGAAAAGTTAATTATGATAGGTCTCTGGGGATTATTGAATGGGAAAAGAAAGGAATATAAATATTTCTAAGCTGCACATTCAACTAAGAAAATTAACCATATATCAATATATGTAAAAACCTCACAAACATATGTAGAAAGGAAGTAATATTAAATATATCTTTTTCTGATTACAATGCAATACAATTACATTTGATAAAGGGGTACTAAGAGAAAGGATTAAAGAAAATTTAATACCCAGAAGAAATGGGTTAAAGAATAAATCATAGAGACAAATAGGTAATAGGCAGATAGGTGACACAGTAGGCAGAGCAAAAGAAGTCAAGAAGATCTGAATTCAAGTTTGGCCTCAGACACTCCCTGGGTGACCTTGGTATAGTCCCTTAACCTTGTTTGCCTCAGTTTTCTTAACTATAAAATTGGGGTGATAATAGCATCTACCTCCTAGTATTATTGTAAGGATCAAATGAGAAAATAATTGTAAAACACTTAGCATAATGCATGGTATATAGTAAATGTTATTCACATAAATGTATATTATTATTATCTTCATTTAAGGTAATAACAACAATGAGGCTACATACACCAAAATTTTGAGGATGAAGAAAAAGAAAGTCCACCAACAAAGGAGAAAAGAGATTATTGAATTGGTTATGCAAGCCCCTCAAAAAAGTCCCCCCCCCGCAACAATCCAGAAAACCAACACATTTTTGCCTCAATTTAAAACCAAAACAGAAATCCAAAAAAAAAAAACAAAACAGAAAATTGAAAGCAAAGAAACCAATAAATTAATAATAGGAGCTTTAAAAAATTAACTCATTTTACTAAAAATAAGTAAGAGGGAGACCAAACCACCAGTATTAAAAATGAAAAAAAAAAATTCACAACAAATGAAGAAGAGATAAGAGATATTATTGGAAATGATTTTATCCATCTATATGACAATCAAGCCTACAATTTTAGTGAATGAATATTTACATTAAATAAAAATAAATAAAAATAAATAAAAATAAACAATAAAACCCCATCAATCTAACAAAACCAAGCACCAAAACTGTACATAATGGACATAACTAAAATAATTCTCAGTGAGACCAGGGGTAAAGAAAGGATGTCTGTTGTCACTCTTCTATTTGATATAATGCTTATGTTAGTTATAGTAATAAGGTAAGAAAAATAAATTGAGGGAATAAGCACAGGCAAAGAAGAAACAAATATTGTTTTCCTCAGATGATATAGTAGTTTACTTAAAAGAATCTAGAGAATCAACTAAAAATTAATTATAACTCCATCAAAATTATAGGATATAAGATAAATTCACATAAATCATCAACATTTTTTTGTTCCTATTAAAACTCAGCAGGAAGAGTGAAAAAGGGAAATTCCACTTAAATAACTACAGAATATATAAAATATTGGGGAGTCTACTTACCAAGATGCACATAAAAGCTACATGAATATAAAATAACTACAAAACACTATTTTACAGAATTAAAAACTGACTTAAATAATTGGAAAAACTTGGGTTTTGGCTTTATTTACCTGTAGTACAATTTCACCATAGTAAATGGCAAACAGCTGACACATTGCTTGTATATTTTGTTCTCATCTATTTCTAATTCCAGTCCACATTTTCCACATCCTGAATATATAATGGTGGAGAGACATGTAAGAATATCCTCCAGAGAAGTGCTGGCATCTAGTACAAACTGCCGGCTCTCATGGGTAGAAACAGGGAACATTAATGCTAAAATCTGGGCTTCTATTTGAACTACTCCTATGGAAGACAAAAAATTATATATTTAGAATTAGAATTGTTGCATTCCCTTAAGTTGTCTAAAAATATCATGATGGCTTCCTAATTATTAGCTCTTTGAATTCAACTCTTTAATCCCAGAGCCCATAACACAAAGCTAGAAACTAGTTAGAAAGTAGAAAAATGTTGACTTCATCTATCCAGGTCTACATTTTTAAAATATTGCCCCTGAAAATTTCCATGCAATGATGTACCAAGTAATCTAAGTTTTAAACTGTTCCTTTGGATGACTGAAAGGGGAAATTGCAAAAATTCGATGAGAACCATAGCATTGAACTTTTTAAGAATGTCAGTTATTTTAATATTCTCCATTTTTTTCAAATAATTCTAATAATCTTTTTTTATCTGCAGAATATATGAAATCTTGAAAAAATCTGAGAATATGAGACACAAATCAGCTAAGAAAATTAGTTATTAAAATGTTATAACTATGACATTTTAAATAATAAAATACAAAACAATGTATAGTACAAATATATATAATTATATAATAAATATAACCATAATAGTTACAGATATATTACAAATGTAATTGCCATAAAGTTATTTAAATTTCAATCTTAAGACCAAAATAGTCTGGTTTAACTTTTAATTACATATTGTGCAAAAGCTATGAACACTGAGAACTGTGGGGACTGAAGGTGGTTACAATGTAGTATTTTCAACTTTTTGGTTATTGTTTGCTTATTTTTTGTTTTCTTTCTTGATTTGATTTTTCTTGTGTAGCGTGATAAATGTGGATTGTATAGGTTTAACATATTTTGGATTACATGCTGTCTAGGGAAGGCGGGGGGAAGGGAGGGAGAAAAATTTGGGAGACAAGGTTTTGCAAGGATGAATGTTGGAAAATACCTTTGTATATATTTTGAAAATAAAAAGCTATTATTAAAAAAAGTTATGAAGACTTTTGTTAGTATTAAATCATATTAAGACATAAGAAGATATTCCCCAATTTTTCACTTTCTATTTCTTCTCTTATTTGGAATAATAAATATAGGAAGATTTTTCTTAAAATTTCTGAGTTCAGAATAAATAGTTTCAGTAATATGTAGTTACATTTAAGATGTCTTAACTGCCCATACTGTAGATATGCCAACTAATCCAAATGATATTTTCTAAATAATGTTTATCACATATCATATAACTTATATCTAATAAAAACATTTGAATAATATTTAAAAGATAAGTAATGACTGATAGAGAAAAACAAAAAATGTTTTTCCATGTCATATGGTTCAGTATATATTTCTGTTTGTTGGGGATAATTCCAAAGAACAATACCATCAACTAAGAGATTCTTAAAATGCTTTTGATGATGAATTATATATTAAAAAAGAGAAGTTCAGGGAGTAGATACTCACAGACATTTTTTATAATAAAGAATTTTCACATATCATAAATGATCAATTCAAATAAAAGCATCTAGATGGTTAAAGTGATTTGAATAAGCTAAAAGATATCTGAAAATTTATTATATATAGTATCCAGATGATGGGTTAGTGCCTTGTGTAAATATTTAGTAGAAAGCAGGTTAAATTACTGAAAAGTTCTCCAATGACTAGTGCACCGGTTTTTTTTTTATGGGCTACCCATGGTTGAAGCTATACAAAATATGTGTATTGAAATGTAATATCCCAGGAAAGACAGCTTAATCTAAAGTGCCTCTTGGGGCCCAGCTAAGACAACTGTAAAGCAGCTCAAATATACTGTTCCATTCAAGTCACAGTCAGCATTAAGAGGTCATTAGTTGTGCACATGCACAGACACTTACCTGAGCGCTTCTCTTCCAGAAGGGCAGATAAATGTGAGATCTTCATGAGGTGACTTTCCCTTTTTTGGAATTTGGCTTTAAAGTCAATTGCCCTCATGTCATCCTCAAAGAGGCACTCACAGGAGGACCATGGGGTTGTATGTAATTCTAGATGTCCTGATATGGAATTGTGCTGAGTGAGGAGATACTTAAATTCCCAAAGATGATCTTAAAGCAAGAAAATTAAAAAAAAAGCCAATGTAAGGAAAACATTCAAGAACCAAAACCAGTACTAAACTCTTCAATTCTGGGATTATGCTTTAGAATCTGGTAATTAAATAAAACACTAAGTAACTGCATAAAGTTTTAGGGTTTTCAAAGTTCTACACATATAAAATCTAATTGATCAGACAGGCAAGGCTGCAGATTTATCCCTTAAGACTCACGCATCCCTTGCTCAGAGTTAAGTGGCTGGGAGAGAGCAGAGACAATTCAGAACCCAAGCTTTCTGTGTTCTAGTTCAATATTCTTTCCACTACACATACGATCAATCACATAATTAAATGTGAGCTTTATTTTGTCATCAAAGTAAAGTGTCTACGCTCTTTAAAAAGTGCTCTTTCAAAGATGACTTGGACTTCCAGACAAGATGGCTATCTGTGCTTCGCTCTCCCACATCTGCTATAGCAGAACCCTAAAATTCACATTAGAATTCATTCACATTAGAATGAATAATGATCAAGAAGTTCGATGAGCAACTGTAAGTGAATACTTCCACCACACAAGGGCAACTAGAAAGTAGGCTGCCAATGTCAGAACAGGCCCAACAAGCCGCAGGTCTCCTAGGGTGGCCAGAAATAGGCCAGGGTTCAATGTCCAGAATGAGCAAGGGAAAAGGTCTCTGCTAAGAAAGTTCCATCATGGTCAGAAGCCCTGAAGTGGGAATCTGTAGCATCCTGATCTCATCAAAGGAAGGAGGCATATAGGGAACTCAGGTGACCCCTTTCACCTGTGTGGAAGGAGGGCAGCCTTGGTGCAAACTCTGCCTTTGGAGAAGGACCAGGAGGCTACATGTGGATCCAAAACTCTGGGAAGGCATCTAGTTTCAAGGCCCCTGGAATGGACCTTCCTAGGTTCTGTTACAGTCGCACTGCCATCACTGACCTCAGTCCAGCAGAAGCAGCAACTCCTGATTAGTCGAAAGGACCCCTAAATTTGTTGACTACCTGAAAGTATTAGTTTAGGGACCATGGAACCAAATTTTAAATTTGTTGACTATCTGAAAGGGTTTGACAGACCCCAGGATTCTCTGAACCACACTTTGAGAACCACTGATCTAGAGCGAAGAGAAACCTGAGCTCCATAATGAGAAAGAGGCTACAAAAATAAATGAGAGGCAGAATTCAACTCTAGGTTCTCTGAGTTCAAATTCAAGCTTTGTCTACTACACAGGCTACCTTTAAAAAGAGGAACTTTGATAGGGATAAACAAGCTCTTCAATGGGGTAAAAAGTAATTTCACAAGAATCAGATCTGGACAGGTTTGGCAAGAGAGCAATGTGAAAAAAGCCCTGGAGATGAATAAAAAACTGATCTAGGCAGCCAAAAAAAACTGATATAAATTGGGCAACAGTAAGAGAGGCACAGAATCCAGGACTAAAGTGGCAGGAGTCCTGCTGTCTTTTGCTGCGCTTAGACTACTACAAAGTATTCTGTTCAACTCTGAATGCTCCATTTTAGGAAGGCCTTTGATAAGCCAAAGGGGATTCAGAGCAGTACAGCCATGAAAATAAGATGGGATTCTAGTAATGGCACAGGGGGACTGGTTAAAGCAATGGGCATATTTAGCCTAGGAAAGGAAAGACTTATTTCAAATACCTGAAGGGTCATCAGATGAAATATGATCAGGGCGTGTCTACCAAAAGCAATGGGGTTAGACTGGTTATGTGGCATTGGGACAGTATAACCAGCAGTAGGGAGAACTGTGGGCTTGATGGAAGGAAAGGTTTCTTAAAAATGAGAACTTGTTTAGGTACCAGATGGGCATCACAGATTCTGAGGGCTCCTTCAATGCTGAGTTTATGTGATTCTGAGTTAGGCAAAATTAAATTCTAGATAATGAATTCTAACAGCATTTTTAATAGCATTTCAATTTGTGTAAAGCACTTTACTATGCTCACACTCTACGGCAAACATGGATGAGGAAAATGGAGGCTTTGACAGATTAGACGAATTGTCTAGAATCACCACAATTAAGTCTTAGAGCTGGACTCCAACGGAGGCATTCTGACTGCAAGGGCAGCGCTATTTCTGCCCCACGTGCCATCGGGGTTGTTTGCGCCACGGATGCTGTGGTTGGTTGTTCTGCGCCACGCGCTGCTGTGGTTGGTTGTTCTGCCCCAAACATTGTTGTGGTTGGTTGTTTGGCGCCATGCGCTGCTGTGGTTGGTTGTTCTGCCCCACATGTTGTGGTGGTTGGTTGTTCTGCGCCATGCGCTGCTGTGGTTGGTTGTTCTGCCCCACGTGCCATTGTGATTGTTCTGCGCCCATGCGCCACTGTGGTTGGTTGTTCTGTCCCACGAGCTATTGTGGTTGCTTGTTCTGCTCCACACATTGTAGTGACTGG
Source organism: Antechinus flavipes (assembly GCF_016432865.1). Classification (NCBI taxonomy): domain Eukaryota; kingdom Metazoa; phylum Chordata; class Mammalia; order Dasyuromorphia; family Dasyuridae; genus Antechinus; species Antechinus flavipes. The sequence continues at coordinate 617,135,458 of NC_067399.1, read as the reverse complement.
CTGTTCTGCCTTACATGCCATCTTGGTGGTTAGAGCACAACAACTAAGTTGGTGGCTATTCTGCACAAGAATTCTTTTATGCTGCTAGTCTACCCAGCACCAGGACTTTTAATCATTAGAATCATTTAATCAATAGAATCATTAATCAATAGACATTTTAATCAGCAGAATAAAATTCTGTGTAAAACCAGAGAAAAATAATTAACCTAATTCTGACTCTCCTGATCAACTCTGTCCTAGCAACAATCGTAGTTCTCAATGCCTTTTGATTACAACTCTACCTATACCTAGAAAAATCTAGACCCTGTGAATGCGGGTTTGACCCCCTAGGCTCTGCCCAACTCTCATTCTAAATAAAATTCTTCCTAATTGCCACGACATTTCTCCTATGTGGCCACGCGGTGCATTTATTGCCCAAATATTTGTTCTCAGGCACTTTGAGTTGTTTCTGAAAACTAAATGGCAGTAAGATATTTTGAAAAGGGCCGTACATTTTGGATCATTTTCCCCTTCTAAACAATCAGCTCTTCTGCTTTTTCTGATCAACAATGAAACTTGATACTGTATATGAATGGGAATTTGTATTATTGGAGTAAAGCAGAAAAGAGTTTTTAAGAAATTCTGAAAATGAAAACATCTTCACTATGAAGCCTCAGAACATAACATGGCAGACCTGCTTGGGTAGGAAGCTCTCTTGAATATGTTAAAGATTAAAACTTTATGATATGAGCATGATGTCTTATATAGCAAGCACTTCATAAATGTTTATTAAGTGAATATTGGGGCAATATTTGCTTTTCAGCTTTCTGACATTTTACTTTTTAATATTAAACTAAATTGTATGCAAGTATACAAACCCTCTTCTGGAGAAAGCTTTGTGGGTAAATAATGCTAACCCTTGTTACCCTTAAAAGAATGTCCATCATGTGGTTATCTACTTTGTTAACTGATTACATGATAAACCACATTTTGGAAGCATCTATTAAACTCATGGTCTGGACTTTTAGGTTGAGATCAAATATGTTCAGGGCTTGATTACCAATGACAGATATTTGTCTAATTTCACAATTGGCAAACAACTCTCATGACATACCATGAACATTTGATTTTAACATAAAAAAAAATTAATTTTAATGTCTAACATTCTAGGTATTTCCTATTAATCATTAAAAGATGGATCGGAGGCTTATATTTGTATTACAACTCAACAAGGTGTAAGTTCAGTTTGTGGGGACAGCCATTAACCCTTTCCAGTTGAATGATACAATGATTTACAAACTCTTTTACTCTGGAGATCACTTCAGTGAGCTAAAGGAAAAGACAGATCACCTGTACTGCCATTCCTACTTATTATAAACCAAAAAAATTTCGCCAGAATTAAAAGGAAGAAAAGTACAGTTCTATCAATGAAGTATAAATTATTTTTAATATAATTCCTTCAAGCCTGAACTGAAAATATAGGTATAGTTCATATTTTAAACATGACTACATGTCAAAAATCACTGGCTTTGTGCATGTAAAAAGTTTTTTTACTTTTGTCAGAGAGGTAATACAAAGGGGCATACTGGTATATGGAACTGTGGAATGAGATCAGCCATTCTGGAAAACAATTTGGAATTAGGCTCTGAAAGTCACTAAACTCTATATACTCTTTGACTCAGAGGCACTGTCATTAGGTCTATACCCCAAAGAAACCAAAGAGACAGCAAGATGATTCATTTGTACAAAAATATTTATAGAAGCTTTTTCTGTAATAGCAAAGACTTAGAAACTAATCGTCTATTAACTGGAGAATGGTTGAAAAAATGATGCTATATTTCCATATATTCCAGAGGACTGCTGTTGAAGCATGCAACGCTCCACCTGAAGGGTGAGATGATATATTCTTCCAAGGTATAAAATTAAGACATATATGCAAAATGTATATGGCCAACAGATGAATTTATTTTGTTTAAATATGTTAAAGATTAGAGGGAAAAAGTTTTAGGGAAATAGAGGAAGGGAAGCTCCTAGTGCTTGGGTTCCTTCTCCCCCCACAAAAAAAAAAAAAAAAAAAAAAAAAGAAAAGAAAAGAAAAGAAGAAAAGGTCATTAAATACATTCAGAAATGCAGAGTTCAGAAGGAAACACAAGCAGAATAGCATTGAAAGTAACAAGCTAAATACTTTTTAAAAAAGCAAAAACAATATGTAATAGACTATGTAATATATGCAACAGAAATATATATAACAGAAATTCACAATTTCATATATAATGCTCTTTCTGTACGAGGAAGGATTCGTTCTGTAAGTTCAGAATCAATTTTTTTTTTAAAAGTCAACACACGTACTTTCAAAGTAGCACATTGTGACAGAATATAAAGACATATAACCAGTTTATATTTTTAGCACATTGCACCTAAATAAAGAGACATAGTCTCAATATTTAAATATTTTATTAATTGGCTGATAGAAATTTCATAGCACTATTGTAAGTCCCTATGTAATGCCAGAGAAACTGAGACGAGAGAAATTAGTTTTTAATATTTTAATAGTGGAGAATTTGGGTTAACCAAGATTAGCTGAAGCCAGCCAACTGAATGGGACTCTTGTTTCAAAGCATTCAGCACCGAGCAATTAATTCCAGAGACTTTTTATAGGTCCAACTATCAGGAAAACAAAGGCAAAAAAAGAGGGAGGTAAGTTATAACTTAGTCCTGACAAGTTGGGGATCAAGAAGGTTGGGGGCAGAAGACAAAGAGTCTAAGGCAGGAGATAGTGAGCAATACACAGGCATTTCAGATAAGACACCTGGAGTTTTATGATTCACTAGAATATGAGAGTGGCCAGAGCTTAATGGGATAAGAAAGAGGGGTAGCCATAATAATTTTATTCAGAGCATAGCATAATAATTCAGGGAAACTGAGGTATTACACCTATAAATGAGTTTTTTTATTTTATCACATTTCTGAATAATGAGGATTTTTAGGACACATTTTTCTACTTCAAAATTAAAATAAATAAATAGGGCATGTTTATAGAATATTTAATAAATTCTGAACCTTATGTTCCTCTTTAACTTACATCGGATTATTAACCATTCAAATAGTGTTGTTTAGTTTTTTAAAAGTCTGATACATTACCCCTTTTCCTTTGAAATTCTGAGTACCAAGCTGCTCCAGGACCCCATAATACAAGTATAAAGTGTTGATCTTGGACCTGTTCTATTGTCAAAATAATTTTTCTTTGTTTCTGTCCTCTGTAACCATATACTGCCTCTGAAAAAGCAAAAGATTATTAATTTTATTTGACCTAATTGAAATTTTTCTCATTTTCTTAAGTCTGTTACTTACCTCAAATGCAGATTAGGCAAGGGACAACTAGGTGGCATGATGGATATAGCACCAGCCCTGGAGTCAGGAGAACCTGAGTTTAAAACCAGCTATAGACACTTATTAAGTGTCTATAATTTAACCAAAAAAAAACCATTTAAACCAAAAAAAAATTTTTTTAACTAGATTATAGATGTACTTTCTCATACTAATGCACTGCGGATGGAGGTGAAATTTAATTAGTACAACCATTTTGTAAAGTAATCTGTAATTATGCATATAAGGTGACTAAAACATTCATATCCTTTGACCTGGAGAATTTATTCCTAGGCATTTACTCCAAGGAAGACACTGACAAAAAGAAAGGCTCCATACACACCAAATATTAACACCAGCACTTTTTTGTGGCAGCAAAGAACTAGAAGGATGATTCATTTTCCAACTCTGGGCATTTTAAGTGGCTGATCCTTGTGCTGGGACTGCACTCTTCCCTCTTCTTTAGCTAGTTTCATTCAAATTTGTGCCAAGAAGCTTTTCCTGGTCCTCCTTATAGTTAGTGCCTTCCCTCTGAGATTCTAATTTATTCTGTATTTATTTTGTATGTATGGAGCTGTTGGAGTATGGAATTTAAATACTTAAAACCATCCGCACTTAAGATTGTGAGTTCCTAGAGAGAAGTAATTATACTCTGCTTTTCTTTTTATCTTCAGAACTTAGCATAATATTTGGCATATAATAAGTGCTTAATAAATGTTTGTTGATTTGACAACTTAGAAATAAAGTAGATGCAACTGATTAGAGAATGACTTAAAAAACAAATAGATATAAATGCAATAGGGTTATTACTATATGCTATAGAAAAACACAAATATGATGACTATAGAAAAGCACGAAAAGACATACATAAACTGATACAAAGTAATAAAACAGGAAAAAATACAAATAACATCATCAATGTAAACTGAAAGAACACAAAACACTTGGAAATGAAATGTTGCAAAACTGCAAAAAACAAATTTGACCCTAAAGAAGAGATATGGAGAAACAGAAAAAGATATTTCCTTCACTCCTTTGAAAATGTGTTAAAAGGAACATAACCATGGAACACTGCATACAAGAGATTTTTTTGGATGGATGTCTGTCTACAATTTTTTCCTCTTTTTAGAAAAATCTTTGCTATAAGGAAGAAAGAAAAGGATTACAAGGGAAAATCTAGGCAATATAAAAACAAAAGATATCAATAAAAAATCTATTTTAAAAAGATACACATTTCATTTTCAGTTTTTATTTCCTTTTTTAAAAGACTATTTTCATGTTATGAGACCATCATAATCTAGATTTTTATCATATGCTCAAAAATTCTTGATTCTTGAGAAAACACCATTATAAATCTTTTCAATGAAGGGACCACAAGACGACTTACCTGTTAGTACTGTGATACTGACAACTTTTACTATTGAATGGACTAATGTGTTTGGCTGAATCTGGTCCAGTTCTACATACTGTATATTTTCCAATTTCTGAGGACGTCTAAAAGGGAGATCTACAATGTAGGAATGCTTTGAAGAGATGTACCCCAATAAATCTTGCAGAACTGTAACACTGACTATATAGGAATCTAAAAAAAAAAAAAAAGGCACAAATGATGAAAATATCAGTCTATTTAGAGAACTCTATTTTGACTGTGAAGATTAGACAAAGAAATTTGGCATCTACTTCTAACTTCCGTAATTCTTCTAATTTACAACCAGATTCAAAACTTCAATTACTTTTTAATTCTGTTACAGTTTCTTTTAATTCACAATCAGGCTCAAAACTTCAGTTACTTTTTATTGTTTCTTGACAATTTATTATTTGTTTACTCATTAGGCATGTCTCATCTCCAGTGTTACCAACCTAATTGAAACTCTTCTTATACTCCTACCAAAACTATAGCAACAAGTTCTTAATTGGTCTCTCTGCCATAGCTTTTCTAGTCCCTCAAACTATTCTATGCATTACCATCACATTACTCTCCTTAAAACCATCAGGTCTCTGTTTACATATCTTCAATGGCTATCCCACTGGATAACATTCAAATCACTTTGTCTAGCACTCAAAGGAGTCTATTAATCAATGCAACCCTCCACTCTGGAGTAATCTAATTACAATGTCTGAAATATGTTTTATGTCTACCTGAATCTAAATCCTTTACCTGCTTCCTTTGCCCCCAAATCTTATAAGACCCAACCAGTTGAAGTCTTTCCCCTCTCATGATACCTTTCAGATCCTTCCAACCCACAATGGGTTTTTTCTTTTCTTTCAACTTATTATTCTCATCATTAATATCTTTCATTCATCAAGTGATATATATTGCTTTATGATATACTGTTGTCTTGTACTATTTTTATATATCATATGTAATTAGAATTTAAGTTACCTGTGGATAGGAACAATGTACCAATAAACATTTATTGATTATTTAAATAATATTTTTGGCATAAATTACTCACTTCATGATGCTCAGCTTTCTAGAATCAACCTTAACCTTTTCAATGGATAGTATGTAAATGACTGAGGGAGGGAAATGATTTATAAATAATACTTATATTATCTTAAAGGAAAGACAATAACTAAATTTTCATTTTTTTTCAGATATCCTCATTACAATGTCTGAATACTGAGTACTGTGTGTTTGTAATGCTGAGTTAAAATCATCTGTTTCTGAAATGGAACTATTTTAAGATATCTTTAGGTTTATTTTAGTTAGTGACAGACTCAGATCTAATTTAAAAAGTCAAGCCAGGTGAAGGTGTACTGTTTTTTCTTTTTCTTTTTTTTTAATGGATAACAAAATATAGACATTTGATAAATGGAGCAAAACATTTATTTGTGGTTTTATAATAAATTCCCAGGTATTCATCATAACAACAATAGCAGCAATAATTTTATCTGTATTGTACATAGCGACAAGATAATACAATGATCAATTCTGATGGACGTGGCTCTTTCCAACAATGAGAGATTGGATCAAGATCCAATAATCTTGTGATAAAGAAAGCCATCTACACTCAGAGAAAGGATTGTGGGAACCGAGTGTGGATCACAACATAGCATTTTTACTCTTTTTGTTATTGTTTGCCTGCATTTTGTTTTCTTTCTCCTTTTTGATCAGATTTTTCTTGTGCAAGAAGATAATTGTATAAATACTCATGCATATATTGGATTTAACATATATTTTAATATATTTAAGATGTATTAGAATATCTGCTATCTAGGAGAGAGGGTAGGGGGAAGGAAGAGAAAATTTGAAACACAAGGTTTTGCAAGGTCATTGTTGAAAAATTACCCATGTATATGTTTTGTAAATAAAAAGCTTTAATAAAAAGAAAGAAAGAAAGAAAAACTAGTATTATCTGGCATTTACTTAGCACATTAAACTCTGGGACATATTTTACAAAGGTTTCTCTGGCTAAGTTATGTAAACCTTTCCAAGAATCAAGCCACATAATTTCACAATCAGGTTCAAAATCTCAGTTACTTTTTATTGTCCTTTGACAATAAATCCAGAAATAATGATAAATGGATTATAATTTTTAAAAATGTTTTCAAACAATTATAAGACAGCAGAACCTCTACTGAACACACTACAATCACTATCTGCTATTATTAAAGGCACTTTGAACAATATCAATTATAACTATGTAATAGTGTAGATAATCCTATGAAATGTTCTTGAGATAGCCTTTTTTAAAAATCCCTTGGAATAAGCTTGTTTAGTTGCCATTTCTTTCTCATGAAAGCAAAATGAAAAAAAAAAAATGACATATTCCAATTAAATGAATTTTTAAGAGAAGGAGATTCCTGAAAGAGCTGTTGATATTGGACTATAAGACCATTAAATTCTCTTCTAATCCTAAAATCCAGTATGGTTGTTTTAGGTAGAGCTGGTTAAAGTGTTTTTGTAAAAAAAAAAAAAAATGTTTTTTAATACTAAATTTGTATGAGGTCACTAATTATAGATCATGAATTTCAATAGAAACAAATAAAACAAAACTGACAAAGAGGAGGTGAAATCCAAGATCACAATTAAAGCTGTCTGTGTAATGAATTTCCCTCACTGGAGGTCTTTGAGCAAATGTCATATAAGCATATGTCACATATGTAACAGATGGAATTCTTTTCCAGAAATGGTATGAATTAGATGGCCTTGAATATCCCATTATATTTCCATGCTTCCAAAACTCATGCTTCAAAATTATATTATTATAATTAATTTCACTCTATAACAACAATGCATTTATTTCTAAATAACATTAAGGACAGCCAAAAACAATTCATTCAAAGTTCTGTCTGTAGGGAAATTTTATAAAACTGGTTTTTCCTGAATAAAGAATAATTCAGAAGGTAAACTTTATTAAAACCTCCCATAATCTTCTAATATTTCCTTTGTTATTTAAAAAAAAAGCATTAACTGTTATATCTTTAACTAAAAAATAGTACAAATTATTCCTTTAAAAAAAAAACACACACACATTCTGTAGGCTACATTCCCCCTTCAAATTTTGTTTATTTAAAATAAGCAGTGCCACCTACAATGTTACATTTCTTTCCTAATAACTATGTGCTTCAATAAAATCCTACTTCAAAAGAATAAATAAATAAAATCCTATTTTTATATTTAACTAGAGATTAACTTTGGAATTTTCAAGGCTTTTTTTTTTTTTTTGCAAAACCTGAAAAACAAAAAAACAAGAAAGTCTTCAAATACAGTATTAGAGACAGACAGTATTTGCTACTAAAAATGTACCTCACAATGAGCCTGAAAGAGGTTTTTCCCATAGCAGGATATGGAGTAATGAATTTTCAGCAACAATTAATTTTTGAAGACTGTATAAAATTGTAAAAGGGCTGCTATCTCTGTTGGTGGAGAGAATACTCACACTGACAAAATCATGAATCCTTGAAAGTACTGTGCTAATATACATAAAGATCTCATTGGGGGTAGATGAGTGGAAGCAGCAGCACTTTATTTAGGGTAGGTTAAATTTGGACTAATTTAGTATACGTAATAAAACTATTACTGCTCGATCAAGGATCTGTGAATTTTTGAACTTCTTTCTCATACACACACACACACACACACACACACACACACGCACACACACACACACACGCTGTCCCAAATGACCTACTGTAGGTCTTTAGTTTTAATAGTTTAAAAATCTTCCTTAGAACTTTTGGGACATCCTATAAATTTTCAAACCCTCTGACCAACTAATTCTAATTACACATCTTTGGAAACCTAACTTTGAAGAGTTTACACAAAATAGAAAAACCGGTCACAAACGAAGGTAAGGTCCAATGATCTGCATCAAAGGTCAATAACTTGCTTTTAAAAAAATTAATACAATTATCATGCTGGATACACACACACACACAAAAAAAAAAATCAGGGGAAAAAATGAGAAAGAAAACAAAAAGCAAGCAAACAACAACAAAAGGTGACAATACTAGGTTGTGGTCCATCCTCAGTTCCCACTCTCTCTCTGGGTACAGATGGCTCTCTCCATCACAAGACCATTGGCACTGGCCTGAATCAACTCATTGTTGAAAAGAACCACATCCATCAGAATTGACCCTCATATAGTCTTGTTGTTGCCATGTACAATGATCTCCTGGTTCTGCTCATTTCACTTAGCATCAGTTCATGTAAGTCTCTCCAAGCCTCTCTGAAATCTTCCTGCTGATTTCTTACATTCCATAACATTCATATACTGCAATTTATTCAGACATTCTCCATCTGATGGGCATCCACTCAGTTTCCAGTTTCTTGCCACTACAAAAAGGGCTGCCACAAACATTTTTGCACATGTGGGTCCCTTTCCGTCCTTTAAATCTCTTCAAGATATAAGCCTAGTAGTTACACTGCTAGGTCAAAGAGTATGCACAGTTTGAGAAATTTTTGAGCATAGTTCCAAACTGCTCTTCAGAATGTTTAGATCCTTTCACAGTTCCACCAACAATGCATCAGTGTCCCAGTTTTCCCACATCCTCTCCAACATTCATCATTATCTTTTCCTGTCATCTTAGCCAATCTGAGAGGTGTGTAGTGTATTTCAGAGTTGTCTTAATTTGCATTTGTCTGATCAATAGTGATTTGGAGCACCTTTTCATGTGTTATAAATAGTTTCAATTTCTTCATCTGAAAACTGTCTGTACATATCCTTTGACCAATGGTGAATGTCTTGAACTACTATAAATTTGAATCAATTCTCTATATTTAGAAATGAAGTCTTTATCAGATTCTTTGGATATAAAAATGTTTTCCCAGTTTATTGCTTCCCTTCTAATCTTGTCTGCATTAAGTTTTGTTTGTACAAAAATTTTTACCTAATATAATCATAATTATCTATTTTGTGATCAATAATGATCTCTAGTTCTTCTTTGGTCACAAATTCCTTTCTCTTCCACAAATCTGAGGAGTAAACTATCCTATGTTCTTCTAATTTGTTTATAATATCATTCTTTATGAGTAGATCATGAACCCATTTCAACCTGATTTGGGTATATGGTGTTAGGTGTGGGTCTATGCCTACTTTCTGCCATACTAGTTTCCAGTTTTCTCAGCCGTTTTTGTCAAATAGTGAATTCTTATCCTAAAAGGTGGGGCCTTTGGGTTTGTCAAATACTAGATTGTTATAGTCATGGGCTCTGTGAACCTAACCTATTCCACTGATCAATTTCTCTATTTCTTAGCTAGTATCAAATGGTTTTGATGACCATTTCTTTATAATATAATTTTAGATCTGGTACAGCTAGGCCATCTACATTTGCTTTTCTCTTTATTAATTCCTTTGAAATTCTTGACCTTTTGTTCTTCCAGATGAATTTTGTTGTTATTTTTTCCATCACAATTTCTTGTCGGTAAAACAATTTCTTGGGAATTTGATTGGTATAGCACTAAATAAACAGGTTAGTTTAGGGAGCATTGTCATCTCAAGGCAGTTTTTAAGGCAGAGTATATCCAAAAGTGAATAGGCAAAAACAGAATTATATATTTTACATAATCTGCAAATTAAATAGTTGAAAAAATAATATAGTTTTTAAAAATAGCATCTCATAAATCCTTATTACTTATAGGATAAAAACTATTCTATGGAAGTTTTAAACCACTAAAATGCTATAAAATATTAAGCCATATTTTTCTTTGTCTTTTTTTTATTATTCTTTCTAAAAGAAAACTGATTCCAACAAATTTGCAAAAATATTACTTTCTATCTACATCAACAAAAATAGAGCAAAAAATGATAGTGAAGTAATTAACATAAATTTTGCATTAATTTTTTTTATTTTGATATACTTCACACACACAAAAAAAACATCCAAATGAACTCCATATTCTTGAAAAAGCTAGTTTACCTATTAAGAGTTACATGTGTCTAATAAACTGGAAAACATTTTTAAGTCAAAGGTTCTCATAAAGGCCTCATTTCCAAAATATATAGAGAATTGACACTATAAGAAATTAAGCCATTCTCCAATTGACAAATGGTCAAAGGATATGAACAGAAAATTCTCAGATGAAGAATTTGAAACTATTTCTTGCCATATGAAAATATGCTCCAAGTCATTATTAATCAGAGAAATGCAAATTAAGACAACTCTGAGATACCACTACACACCTGTCAGATTGGCTAGAATGACAGGGAAAGATAATACGGAATGTGGGATGTGAGATGTGGGAAAACAGGCACACTGATACATTGTTGGTGGAAATGTGAACACATCCAGCCATTCTGGAGAGCAATTTGGAACTATGCTCAAAAAGTTATCAAACTGCATACCCTTTGATCCAGCAGTGTTTCTACTGGGTTTATACCCCAAAGAGATACTAAAGAAAGGAAGGGGACCTGTATGTGCCAAAATGTCTGTGGCAGCCCTGTTTGTAGTGGCTAGAAACTGGAAAATGAATGGATGTCCATCAATTGGAGAATGTTTGGGTAAATTGTAGTATATGAATGTTATGGAATATTATTGTTCGGTAAGAAATGACCAGCAGGATGAATACAGAGAGGACTGGCGAGACTTACATGAACTGATGCTAAGTGAAATGAGCAGAACCAGGAGATCATTATATACCTCAATAACGATACTATATGAGGATGTATTCTGATGGAAGTGGATTTCTTTGACAAAGGGAAGATCTAAATCAGTTTCAATTGATCAAGGGTGGACAGAAACAGCTACACCCAAAGAAAGAACACTGGGAAATGAATGTAAACTGTTTGCATTTTTGTTTTTCTTCCCAGGTTATTTTTACCTTATGAATCCAATTCTCCCTGTGCAACAAGAGAACTGTTCGGTTCTGCACACATATATTGCATCTAGGATATACGGTGACATATTTAACATGTATAGGACTGCTTGCCATCTGGGGGACGGAGTGAAGGGAGGGAGGGGAAAAGTCAGAACAGAAGTGAGTGCAAGGGATAATGTTGTAAAAAAAATTACCCGGGCATGGATTCTATCAATAAAAATTTAAAATAATAATTTTTTAAAGAGTCACATGTGTCTAATGCATGTGGTGGAGTTGTGAACTGATTCAACTATTCTGGAAGCAAACTGGAACTATGCCTAATGGGCTATAAACTCATGCAAACCCTTTAATGCATCAATACCACTATTAGATCTAATTGCCAAAGAGATTAAATAAAAGATGGGGGTGGCGGGGAAGGAGGGAAGGCCCTATTTGTAAAAAATATTTCTAGCACCTCTTTTCATAGTGAAATTGAGCAAATAATGATGAATTGGGAAATGGCTGAACAAGCTGTAATGGAATACTACTATGCTATATGAAATGATAAACAGGCTGATTTCAGAAAAACATGGAAAAACTTACATAAACTGATGCAAAGTTTAGCAAGCAGAACTAGGAGAACACTGTATACAATAACAGCAATATTGTATAATGTACTGCAAATGACTTGGCCACGCTTAGCAATATAAGGCTTGAAGATAATCCTAAAAGACTCATGATAAAAAATACTTTTCATATCTGGAGAAAGAACTGAAGGAAGTCTTAATGCAGATCAAAGCATATTTTTTTTTTAAATAATTACTTTACATTGACAGAATCCATGCCAGGGTAATTTTTTTTTTTTTTACAACATTATCCTTTGCATTCGTTTCTGTTCCAATATTTTTCCCCTCCCTCCCTCCACCCCCTCCCCTAGATGGCAAGCAGTCCTTTATATGTTGGATATGTTGCAGTATATCCTAGATACAATATATGTTTGCAGAACCGAACAGTTCTCTTGTTGCACAGGGAGAATTGGATTCAGAAGATATAAATAATCCGGGAAGAAAAACAAAAATGCAGATAGTTCACATTCGTTTCCCAGTGTTCTTTCTTTGGGTGTAGCTGCTTTTGTCCGTCATTTATCAATTGAAACTCAGTTAGGTCTCTTTGTCAAAGAAATCCACTTCCATCAAAATATGTCCTCATACAATATCGTTGTCGAAGTGTATAATGATCTCCTGGTTCTGCTCATTTCACTTAGCATCAGTTCATGTAAGTCTTGCCAGTCCTCTCTGTATTCATCCTGCTGGTCATTTCTTACAGAACAATAATATTCCATAACATTCATATACCACAATTTACCCAGCCATTCTCCAATTGATGGGCATCCATTCATTTTCCAGTTGCTAGCCACTACAAATAGAGCTGCTACAAACATTTTGGCACATACAGGTCCCTTTCCCTTCAAAGCATATATTTTTAACTTAATTTTTTTTTTTTGGGGGGGGAGAAGGATGACAGGAGATTTTCTGTCTTCTTTCACATTATAATGAATATGGAAAAAAGTTTTGCATGATTACACATGTACAACCTGTATCAAAATGCTCACTCTATAAGGGTAATAGGAGGGGAAGAATTTGGAATTCAAAATTTAAAAAAAAAAAATTAATGTCCAAAATTTTCTCTACATGGAATTGGAAAAAAAAAAGATTATGGAAAAAAAAAAGTTAGGTGTCTTTTAACCCTGACAGTTATGGTACCAACACTGACTAAAACACGTGACCAACTCCCTGTAACATTTTTTAAGCCACTTTGTGTTTTAACCACACAAAGAACTTGGCAAACAAACCATTATATTCATAATATGTCTTACATTCTTTTGCTTGGACAGATGAGCAACTTCCCAGATTCAATAACTGAGTGGTAGATGTAGATTGCAGTACTGTTTCCCTGTACCATTGGTCATCATGTATAGTGACATCTGGGAAAAAAAGAAATAAAAATCAGTTGAGAGCATTTAGAAATCCTCAACCACTTTTCAACCATGCCTTTCAAGAAATTTGTTCTCAATCACTTGAGATCACATCTGAATACTATTTCTGGTCACAATCCCTCTATTGTATCTCCCATTCTTTCTTGCCAAGGCTAGCTCCTTCTCCTTGGATCCTCTCATCAAATTTGAGTTGCCTCTTTGATGATTTTTCATCTTTAATCTTTAGTTTTTCTTTATCCCTTGGTTCTTTACTATGTCTAAAATAACCTACTTCTCCATAATCCTTAAAAAAAAAAAAAACAAGTAAAAATCTCTCTATGACTACATCAGATGGCCTTTTCGTAAGCCTCATTTTACTTGACTTTTATGTGATTTTTGAAACTGTTCAATTCTTCTTTCACCTAATAAAAACTATTTATTCTATGCTGGTTTTTCTCTTACCCAGCCATGAATAGTCCAGTTTCCTTTGCATGGTATAATCCATCTCCCACCTTGAGAGTGACTCTGTTCTGAAGTTTTCCGTACATCTTCTCTAGGTGATCTTATTTATTCCTATAGTTTCAACAAACATCTCAATGCCAATGACTTCCAAATATTTACCATCCATAATGGTACTTGTAATATCCCATGGTGGTCTTTGTCAGGGTCAAATGAACTAATATACAAGTCTTGGGAAGCCTGAAAAGATGCTATGTAAATGGAAGCTATTATAATTATTGATTAAAATCCAAATTCCTCTGCCTGGGATTTGAGATCACTTAAGGCTATTTTTATATTCTTATTTGACTAGGCTTCTCTTTTTCTAGAATATACTCTACACCTTTCCCATCTCCTTGCCTTTTCTTTAAAAAACTAAAACACAAAATATGCTATTAGTATTTTTTGCTTTTATATTAACTGTTTCTGGAAGAAAATCCTTCCAAAAGGAATCTTTTATACAAGAAAAGCAATTAAGCAAAAACATCAAATACAATGATTTTATTTGATAATATGTACAACATTCTGGCCTGAGAGTCATTAAGTTCTCTGTCAAGAGGAAAGAGCTATGTTTCATAATCTGTTCACCAAGACTATCACTGATTTTTCAATTACTTGGTATTTTGCAATGTTAGTGATTTTTAAAAAAAAAATTTACATTGCTGTAGTCGTCACGTATATTCTTTTGGTTTTGCTTCTCTTATTCTATATCACTTCATACAAAGTTTCCCACTATAAAATAACCTCTTCTCAAGCCTTCCAGAATGTCCCAAAGTTTATCCCTTTATGGCAGAATTTCAAACCCTTCTTTATAATTCTTTTCAAATGCCACACCCTACTTCATTTATCCTCATCTGATCTTCCCAACTGGCAAAAATCTTGTCTCCTGACCTTATTATATAAAACCATTTGGTGTTAAAACTATAGAACTTGTGTAATATTATGTATTAGTTATTCATGTTTATGTTTTTTCTCCTATTCTATGGGCTTTATAGTGGCACAGATCATTAGAATTTTGTCTTTCTCCCAAAATTAAGCATTGCTCTATAATGTAAGAACATAAATGGATAGAGAGGAAGTATGCTTGAACTCAGAACAGAAAAGTGATGGAAAATGAGTCATCAAGTTCATATGGGCAGAGAAAAGTTTTTTAATGAAATAAAGCAATTGCTAGTAGCACAAGGTTCTTACCTGTTAGTAAAATTATGTCTCCAGGAAATACTGTTAGCATGTGAAAGGCAGCATCACGCCAAAGTACAACCTTCTTCTTAATTTCTGATTGGTCAATTACTGTAATAGTTGCCAAAGGAACTTTACAGCCAGAATTTGGTCCCGTTTTTATGTGTATTTCCTTCACATGACATGGATGTAAGGCCATAACCAAACAATTATATCTCTGGCTTTTGCAAACACAATTTTTAAGCAGTGATGTTTTGTTTAAGAACTTGCCAAAGCTAGATACTCTTTTTTCAGGAGTTGCTCTGGAAGAGATTTGATGGGTTTCTGAAGAACAAATTGATTTAACCTTCTTGGATCCCTGGAGGGCTTCTGATACAGTGCTTGAAGGACCTGACTTATCTTCAGATGTTCGATTTCTTTTCATAGAGACTTTATGGAAAGTATTTTGTTGGGAACAAATTTTTCTTGTGAGAAATGAATCAATACAAAAATCATCTGTGGGCTGTTCATTAGGAGGTTTGAAAAGTTCTTGAGATGCTGTATTTTCTTTGATTCCATTGCTACAGTTTAAGGAAGTGCTGTTGTTTGTTGTCTCAGGACGATTAGGACTAAAAAGTTCAAGGGAGTTTGCCTGATTTGGTGCATTCACAAAATTATTGGAATTTCCTAGTTTCACTTCCCTACAACTTTCCTTTGGTTCTGGCTTCATGCTCAAAGTTTCTTTACTTAGAAAACTCTGTTCTTTATCCAGGCTTTGGGCTAGAAAAGCTTTCTTGCTTGATGTCATAATAGTAAGAAATTCAATGTCTGCTGATGTACTGAAGCTCGAGATCTTCCTTATTATCACTCCTTTATCTTTAGACTCATCTGCTATTTGGGGAGAAGAGAATCCCAGAGAATGGTTGACTGTCTCATTATTTTTTGATGGCATGTGATCATTTTCTACAGCTTCTGGTTCTATATTAATCTGCTTAGTACTGCAGACCAAATCCCGGATATCAGAATAATCTTGTTTTATTGGCTGGGAATTTTTTTTAAAAAGATTTTGCAAAGAGAAATTGGATTCAAATTTTTCCTTCTGGTCCATGATTTTATTATCATCATCCACAGGATAATGATATTTTCCTTCATTTAAATGCTGTTGTACTCTGCTCTCAAATCCAGGTATTTGCTCATGACAGTAAGCTGTATCAATTATCCTTGAAGGACCACTACTCTGGGACTCTATACACTGTGTTTCTGGAACACATGTTAAATAGTCTTCATCATGCCAAGATCCAGTCTTACCAGAGTTCAGGATATGTTCTTTAAGAGGAACTGGAATACTTACATGATGGTCTTCAAGATGGCCACACTTGCATGTTTCAGCACTAACATTTAAGGAATGTGGATGATAAAAGAACTGAGTAATTTTCCATGGATTGGCACTTGTTGCTGAGTAAGTTTGTTCTTGTGATATTGCTGTATTTGATGGAATAACTGGTGCTCCAAAGAAAACATGGATTTGAGTAGATTTTTTACTCATGATTTCTGAGGGAAGAAAATGAAAATTTATGAATGTGTGAATTCATTAATGTTATCATATTAATTTCAGAGTCACAAATGCAAAAGACAATTAACTATAAATTTAAAACAATAGCTAAGATTAATACATAGAACTTTAAGATTGCAAAGGGTTTTACAAACATCTCATTTGATTTCAACTGAAATAAGAAATTTTAAATTAGTCATGTTTATTGCAAGACTCTCAACTTCTTTTCAATGTTTTTCACCATCCAATCAACATATTTAGGCTTGAAAAGAAAATGACCCCTAATATTAATTTAGAGACTCTTTCAGCAGGTAAATAAAATACTACTTGCTACATTCATCTAATTTGTTCAGCTTTATTATGTACATTTCGATCCCATTTTAATCCTCATTCAACCCTTACTTAACCATCAAAAATATAACTTGTTTAATTAGTAGAAAAAT
Organism: Antechinus flavipes; assembly: GCF_016432865.1. Classification (NCBI taxonomy): domain Eukaryota; kingdom Metazoa; phylum Chordata; class Mammalia; order Dasyuromorphia; family Dasyuridae; genus Antechinus; species Antechinus flavipes. The sequence goes on along the minus strand of NC_067399.1, from coordinate 617,118,245 downwards.
AAAAATTTATTATTAGTTATTATTAACAGATAATATTTATCTGTTATTTATGATAAGCCAAATGGTTCATATCCTCTCCAAATATAAACCAAACAAAAAATCAGAACCTTGCATAGATGTAATAATTAATATTTCCAAATCTACATAACTTCATTTTTGAATTATCTGTTATTTTGTGTGCTTTTTCCCTGATTGGAAATCTTTAGTGATTCTTTCTCCATTTCTCAAAGGTTAAAGATACAATTATTTGGCTTCTACTTGTCTTTCTAGCCTCTGCTTCTCCCTTCATAAATATCATATTCCAAACAAGCAGAAATCCTGTTTCCTAAACTTTCCTTTGATCTCATGTTTCCTATATTTCTCTGATTTACTAGCATGGTATTTATACCTATTATCTTCTGGACTCCTCCATTTTCCTCCCCTGCCCCTAGCAGGTCATAAATTCCTTATTGTCAAGCTTTCCTTTTTTTTTTTTTTTTTTTTTTTTTTCTTGGTTTGGATTTTAATTTAATTTAAAAAACAAACAAACAAAAACAAAGTTCTCTCCCTTGACTCCAAGAATGAGAAAGGCTGTTGAGTCCTGCAGAAAAGAGCCAGGATTAGGGACCCAGATCAGAGGGGCTTGGTTTTTCCCTGGCTGTCTCCTTCGGTGTGCATTCTTGCTCTCAGTTAGGAGACCCTTCCTAGTCAGCCTAGAGGGACTGATGAAACAATTTTACCTCTAAGGGTCCTTCTCCCCAAAATGGAAAAAATATAAAGCTAATCAAATGTATGTAAAATGGCAGAGCTGGGGCCTTTTATGGAATGCCTCGGCAACCCCAGGAGCTTCAGGAGACTGACAGGATCAAGAAAGCCCAGAGCAAAGCTGGAGACCATTAATGGTCTTTGTAAAGAGTCCTTCTAAGCAGAGTCCTTGCCCATGCTAATCAGAAGTGCTCCTGCCCCACTTATTAAGGACAAGGCAGATCCTAGAGCTCACCACATGCCTGGAGGAAGGACTGTTTGATATAACTAGTCTGGAGATTATTGGGCCACAAGAACCAGAGGCCCCCAGAAAACACTCCCACCTATCCACAAGAACAGGGAAGGGCTTTAAAGACAGTAGGCCCCACTGAATGAACTCATAGTCCTTAGACTGGCCCTGGGGCTAAGGGTGGGGTGTCCCTGAGTGCTGGCTATCTTGACTTCTTACAGACCAAAGAGGCAGGACCCCTCCAAAGCTTTATTCAGGGGGAAGCCCTGGAGAGGCTCCAAGAGCTCCGCCAAGACCTCCCCAGCAGTCCCTCAGGCCCTAGCTTCACATCCCACCCAAGGCCCGGACTGACGCCCACCAGGATGTTGAAGACCATGCCTACAAAGATAGCCGAGAAGGCTGAGCCAGAGCGGGCACAGATGTCCCCCTGGCGAGCCCCAGACAGCGGTGCTGACTAGGAGATGTAACCTAGAGTGCAGGACGTTCCCCACTCCAGTGGTCACCACACTGATCCAAAGGGCACTGACAAAAACCCAGTCACTAGGAGGCAGCAAAGCAGGAAACCCAGGCAAGAAAGGTGCCCCCCAGAATTGCTGATGGCCACCCCAATGGGAGATGCCCTGGATCTCGGAGTCCACAGCCTGCAGTCGTGACATGGACCCCGGAACTCCTGAACAGGTGGAAGCCGTCCTTGTCCAGGTGCCTAAGAGGCCCTGGGAGCAGCAGCGGAAACCCCCTCCCCCAGACTCTAGAGGACTTTAAGCAGGGCTTCAGTCAAGCTTTATTTCTAAAGTGTCATCTCCTTCTTTGGCCATTAGAGGTCACCAAATCATCCGATAAAAGTCTTCCAAGTTCAGCCTCTGAATAAAGGCCCAGAGAATCAAGGTGTTAAGGGCTGGAAGGTGCTCGGTACTTCATGTCAGGAGGTGGGGAATTAGGTCACTGATCTGCCCAAGTCACGTAGACAGTTAAGTAGCAGAACAGGATTGGGAACAGGGCTTCTGATTTTAAGCCCAGTGAGTGTTCCACTGTACTGTCCAGCCTCAAACCTTGAAATTGAGTATTTTGGGGCAGGGCTATGTACATACAACAAATACAAGCCAGAGAACTTGAGGAGTTTCTGAATTTTTTTTTCCTAATGAAATTCAATCAATTAATTTATGTTTTAAAAAGGTTAACAAAAGTTCCAATATTTTGATATATAAGGGCAAACACAGTACAGTATTATTTTTACTACAGCCTTACCATAACCATTTGCGGACTTTCTACAGAGAAAGAGAGAGAGAGAAAGAGAGAGAGAGAGAGAGAGAGAGAGAGAGAGAGAGAGAGAGAGAGAGAGAGAGAGAGAGAAGTTTTAAATATGATTTTTATGATTATGTCTCTCTATGAAAGGTCCTGCTCAGTTTGCATAAGCTGTTAGATTATTACACCTGAAGGATCAACAGGTTTCAGAAGAGTATTATTAGTAATGTGTTCAAGACAAGAAACAAGATAAAGATCCCAATAGAAAATACCTTTAAATTAAAAAAAGATCAGAAAACTTCATTTTCATTTTGAAAAGGGAATGATAAAAGAACTAATCTACTTTATCACATCCATAAAACTAAAATCTTTATTAGAATAGCCTACTCGATAGTATCCTTGATGAAAACATGGGAGAGGAAAAGGTGAGTTTTCACCAACTCTTTTCTTTTCTTGAAGCTTTTTATTTTCAAAACATATGCAAACACATATATTGTATCTAGAATATACTGTGGCATATCTAAAATGTATAGGACTGCTTGCCATCTGGGGGAGGGGATATAGGGAGGGAGGGGAAAAGTCAGAACAGAAATGAGTGCAAGGGATAATGTTGTAAAAAATTACCCTGGCAAGGGTTCTGTCAATAAAAAGTTATAATTATCAAAAAAAATATGCAAAGATGATTATTCAATATTGACCCTTGCAAAACCTTCTGTTCCATTATCTCCCTAAATTCGCACTACACAAGAAAAATCTGAGCAAAGAGGAAGAAAAGAAAAAAAAAAATTCAAGCAAACAACAACAAAAGACAAAGTATTTTTTGTAGCAAATGATAATTTCATAACCACACAAATGACCAAAAAGTCTAAAGATGAAAGATCTCACTTTATTTGCTGTTTAATGATAACAACAACAAAAAAATTTAATTTTGTAAAGACAAACACAATCTATGTGGATATGAATCACAGAACATCAAAACCTCTGAACAATCAAAAATGATGACTTCTATGCAAGAAATTGCACAAGATATGTCATCAAAGATATTGCATGAGTTGAAAGGGAGATGGGCTCGTTATGTAGTAAAAATAAGGGATTAATATATGTATGGTTTAAGAGTTAAACAAGTATTTTTAAAATATCAAAATATATAAAAAGAATCCCCTGCCTAGATCTACTTGGAAGGATTTAAGGGGACAAGATAAGAAGGGATGGATATGTTATGAACTATCCTATGGGAGTTCTCACATCAATTAGAGCATATTTGTTATTTAAGTATCACATTAGCATCATATCATTTTTTTGGTCTCAATTTAATAAGTGGATGGCTGGCTCATTTTTATGAATAGCCTCTTTCCTTGAAAATATGTTTAAGTAAAAGAAAATTTTTATGGAACATTAGAGATCTACCCATAGGTGGCTCAGTGGCACCAGACCTGGAATCAGGAAGGCTCAACTTGAAGAGGTCTCAGATACTTCCTAGCCATTTGACTGTGGGCACCTCACCCTGTTTGCCTCAGTTTCCTCATCTGTAGAACAAGCTGGAGAAGAAAACAGCCAACCAGTATACTATCTTTGCCAAGAAAACTCCCAAATGGGGTCACAAAGAATCTGACAGAATTGAACAACTAAACAACAAAAATCCACTTTCTACAATGACATTTTTTTTATTGTTCACACTTTTTTTTTATTATAGCTTTTTATTTACAAGATATATGCATGGGTAATTTTTCTGCATTGACAATTGCAAAACCTTTTGTTCTAACTTTTCCCCTCTTTCTCCCCACCCTCTCCCCCAGATGGCAGATTGACCAATACATGTTAAATGTTAAAGTATAAGTTAATTACAAAATATGTATACATGTCCATAGTTATTTTGCTGTACAAAAAGAATCGGACTTTGAAATAGCGTACAATAAGCCTGTGAAGGAAATCAAAAATGTAGGCAGACAAAAATAGAGGGATTGGGAATTCTATGTAGTGGTTCATAGTCATCTCCCACACTTCTTTCGCTGGGTATAGCTCTTTCCTTGTATCTATACCCCAAAATGCTTAGCCTAGGGCCTGGTACACAGGAAGTATTGAATTAAGGCTTGCTGACTTGACTTGGGGTTCAACACTTTCCACTATCTCTGGAAAGCATTTAAGGCAAGTGATGAAAACAGAAGACAGAAGAACTTACTTATGCACCAAGTGAGAAAGAGCCTAGAAGAAATGTGCTTGACAACATGGAGGAAGATAGTCAGCGAACGGGAGAAGTTAGGGAGGAGGGGAAAGATGAAGAAAAGGAGTGAGAGACAAGGGGACAGAGAATGTCTCTGCCGGCCAAAGACTTCCCATGATTCTTCTGGGGGCCTGCACAACCATTCATAAAGTCAGAAGGGTCCAATAATGCCGTGGCATTCATTAAACCCAAGAACAAACACCCTTGACTATGAAAAGAAAGAGTTGGGAATCTCACTCTTATAAAAAGGCACTTTGTCCTCTTCTCCCTCCCTACTTTTAAAGTGAGGAGAAAGTAAAAGCGGAGTTCATGGTTACTTAGGAGTCACTAGGGTTCAATAGGGTAAACTTTCCCAGGCCTTTGTACCCTTAAGTTTTTACTCAGACTCAGTATTTTCTCTCTACTTCTGGGCATTTTTCTGAAAGGAAAGAAAAGTGCTTTTTCATTTCTTGGCATCTCCAGGACAAGCTGTTGCCAATAACCAGCTGTAGCAGGCCATTTTTATGTTCTGGATTATTGTTCCATGTATGATTTCAGGTCACTGAACTTCATGTCCTGAAAGGGGAAGTCCAGAGAGTAAAAGAGGTGACCTTCTTTTTCAAGTTGCTTGTTCTCCATGCCAAAATCTTTTATGAATGATAACAGCTAAAGGGCACCAGATTTACCTGCCACCAGGAGACACTTTGACAGTAGTCTAGTCCCTGTGTCTTCAGCAGCCCAGAGATGGGCTAGAAGAGAGAAGTGGTTTGTGGAATTCCCAGTGTTATGTCTGAAGAACACTTCCAAACAAAACAGGATGACTGTTCAGAAGGAGCAGATTTGATCCTCCGCTTCTACATGAAAGGGGCCGTGGCAATGTGTGGAGGCACATGCCGGGAAGCCCAGCCACCAGGAAGGCTAGAGCTGGTGGATCCCTCCAGCTCCGGTCCAAGCTGCCTTAGGAGAAGCCAAACACATGTCCATAGTGAGTCTGGCCTCAGTAGTGAGGGCCCGAGAGGGCCGGTGCAGCACCGGTCAGGAGCAGCAGTGGTCAAAGATTCTGTGCTGGTCACAAGCAGTCCACAAGCAGCCTCTGCACTTCTAGCCCGGGGAAGAGAGGGGAGAGATGGGAAACAGACAGACAGACAGACAAAGTGGGGCAGGGGAGGAAATGGACAGACTGGCAAACACAAAATCAGAGAGAGTGCAGTCACATATATGTTGTCTCGCCACCTCCTTGAGGGTAAGGACTGCCTTGCTTTCTGTATTTGCTCAGCATGGAGCCCAGCACAAAGTAAATGCCCTCATTAGGGCATTACTTAGGAGGTAGGATCTGAGTTTTCTCAGAAGGATGGGATTTCAAGAGGCTGAAGGGACCAAGGGAATCACTGAGACATACTGTCGTGCATAGAGAGTATCACAGGAAAAATTGAATGGAAAAGAATATATATTGGATAGATCAGGCTGACATGCCCTGGAAGAAAAAACCAAACTCTTCAAATGACCCCCAAAAAGGTCCATCTTTTTGAGCCTTTTATTCCACTGGCGTTGCATGGTTCCAAGGCAGGGGAGTTCAGAAATGCTCATCTTGTAGTTCTAACTCTGGGCCATTTCCTGTATTGTCAGTGTAATACAGGGCAAGCTCCACTGTTTCTGAACATCGATTTCCTTATAATCCTCTCAGCATTTTTACAGTGCTCCTATGTGCCAGGCCCTGGGCTAAGGGCTTTACAGCTGCTATCTCATGTGATCCTCACACCCCTAGGGAGGTAGGTGCTGTGGCCATCTCCATTTTACAGAGAAATCACTAGCTTGACAAAGGTCCCCCAGCTTCTAAGTATTTGTGGCAGAATCTGAGTTCAGGTCTTCCTACCCCAGGTTCAGGGTTCTGTCCCCTGGGCCAGCTGGCTGCCTCCTCCGTAAAATAAGGGGCTGAAATAAATGGCCAATAAAATGCTTTCTGGTTCTGGAATGATGACCCTATCAAACATCAATCAGGATCACACAGGGGTCATTGGAGACGCAGGGTCCAGAGAAGAACCAAGGGACTGATGGTCAGAGAAAGATCTGATCAAAGAGGATGGGCTGGTCATGGGCAAGAGCGAGATTGTCAGTGGGCAATCTGTGTGTTTCCTTGGTGTCCTCACATGTCCCCAGCAGGCAGGAGACCACTGAGGACCATGTGTGAAGATCCAGACAAGTCGGCCCAGAATGGGCAGGAATGGATAGTCTGGGAACTCTGGGAACATCTGAATACCAGCATTGGACAATGCTTCACACCTTGATCTTTTCCATCACCAGGAGACCTTGACCAAAGCCCTAGAAGAGCTTTTTCCCACCTGGACCTCCACCAAGACCTTGCCTGGCCTTCCCTCCCCATTATCTACTCTCCAGATCCCAGGGCAGGTCCTCTTCCCATCCCACCCTTCACCAGCTCCCTCTGCCCAGAGTGCCCACCCTCCCCCTCACTGCTGAATCCCCAGCCATCTTTTAAATCCCCATTTGAACTTTGCCCACAGGGCTGCCAAACTGCGCATACCCTTTGACTCAGGAGTGTTTCTATTGGGCTTATATCCCAAAGAGATCTTAACAGAGGGAAAAGGACCCACATGTGTAAAAATGTTTGTGCCAGCCTTTTTTGTGGGAGCAAAGGATTGGAAAAAGAGTGGATGCCCAGCAATTGGAGAATGGCCATTCTCCAATTGATGGGCATCCACTCTTTTTCTAATAATATTCCATAACATTTATATACCATAACTAAATAAGTTATGGTATATAAATGTTATGGAATATTATTGTTCTATAAGAAATCACCAACAGGATGATCTCAGAGAGGCTGGAGAGACTTACATGAACTGATGCTAAGTGAAACAAGCAGAACCCGGAGATCATTATACACAGCAATAACAAGATTATATGATGATCAATTATGATGAACATGGCTCTCTGCAACAATGAGGTGATTCAGGCCAGTTCCAATGAACCATGTACACTAGGAGAGAGGACTGTGGGAGCTGAGTGTGGATCACAAAATGGCATTTTCACCTTTTTTGTCATTTGCTTGCATTTTGTTTTCTTTCTCATTTTTTTCCTTTTTGATGTGATTTTTCTTTTTGCAGTATAATTGTGGAAATATGTATAGAAAATTGTACGTGTTTAACAGATATTGTATTACTTGCTTTTTAAAGGGGATAGGGTAAAGGGAGGGGAAAAATTTTGGAACACAAGGTTTTGTAAGGGTGGATGTTGAAAACTATAATTAGAAAATAAAAAGCTAAAAAAGAAAAGAAAAATCCCCTTTGAAAGGCTGCTCTCCCTTCAAGGTTTTGCTTGGTCCTCCCCAATCTGGAATTACCTTTATATCCTTAACTTCCTTTTTAAAAATTTAATTTAATTTTTTATTTCCTTTTCCTTTTTCATTTTTTTTTAATGCCCTTAACTTTCACAAGGCACTAGGAATAAAGCTCTCTGGTACATTTAGAGATTTTGAACTAGAGTGATCTTTGGATGTGTCAAATCCCTTTATTGTACTGAGGGAGTGGTCACGTCTTATCTCAGATTTGTATCTTGCCTGGCACCTGGGTACTCTATAAACATCTGATCCTCTTGAGCCCTTTGTGAAGTGGGTTAGACAAGCACTTTTGCTATTTCGGAGATGAGGAAGCAGATTTATGGAGGTTACAGGACGCTAGTGCAGAGTCAGCTGATGTTGGAATCCATGTTCTTTGTCTGATTCCCAGTCTAAGACAATTTCCACTTCACTCCCCAGTGCAACTAAGCCAAGCAATCTGCCCAAAACACCAAAAAGGTGAATAGCTTGTTTCTATCTCAGGTTCACTTAGTGGGAAAGTTATATAAAAAAGGCAATACAACCAAACCTTCAAACTTCAATACAAACCCAACTTCAAAGGGTGGTATGATCAGATTATATCCAGAACATACACAGAGCTGATTGATATAGATGTATGAGGTAATATTGTATTTAAAAGTAAAATTTATTAAAGGTAATTTATATCATCAATGAACTCAAGTTCTAGTGATAATGTGATTTCTCCTTTCATTTTATTCTATTTAAGGAAACAAGTGAACTTTGTGGAAGAAAAAATTTATACTTACTAACACAATTTTATCATGACAAAAAAATAACATGATTAATATAGTGTGGTTGATTGCTGATAAGCCAGTTATATCTGCAGAATCTCTATATGTTTTGGGTATGCTCAAAGAGTTAATGCTCAGTGAGATACTAAGTGAAACTTGTTAGCACAAGGCCATTATCCTTGTTAATTATTATACCATTTCACAATCTGTAAAAGGTTGCTTCACACAGAAAGACCAATACAACTAGAACCCTTTATCTTTAGAATGGTCAGAGTCTGATTGAAGGGTCAAAGATCTATTAAAACAAGATGAACTGCATCAGCAGGTTTTACCTTTTCAGACTACAACTGAAAATGCTGTTACCAAATTTGTTCATGCTTTCCTATTCTACCAACCAATCATAAAAATTCACTCTGATTTGATCCCTATTTCCTATTGAAATAACTATGAGATTACAAATATATATGAATATAAATGAAGCCCACTGTACAAAACACCTAATAAGCACAGGGAAAATCTATATCTGCTTTAACTGATGACAAGATTATACATCTGCCCAGTGAATTAAAAAAATATAACTAAGCTCGGATATTGAAACTAATACTTACCTATTAACATTTCTAATAATCAGTCTGATATCTGATGAGCTGTTTTTTCCCAGCCTTTGTTAATTTGAAATTTTATTTAAGTTAATCAAATTTAACAATTTCTGCACATAAAGAAAAATATAAAGAATGTATATTTTACTGGCCATCACAGTTTTATCACTGCTAACAACATAATTCCAGAATCTAGTGGATTTTGTCCTAATCTCAAGCTTCAGCCACACATGAACTGCCTAATAAACGTTTTACACTGGATGTCTCATGGACAACCTGACTCAGCATATAAATCAACAAACACTTATTGAGCACCTATTCTATTGCCAGGCACTGAGGACATAAAGAAAAGGGGCATCTTTGTTTTCACCCCTGATCTTACTCGGAATGCATCCAGTTTCTCTGCACTCTTTATCCCTATGCTCTCTAGTATTTTTAATAGGAATGAGTGCTGTATTTTGTCAAAAGCTTTTTCTGCATTTATTGAAATTATCTCATGATTTCTGTTGGTTTTGTTATTGATATGGTCAATGATGGTAATAGTTTTCCTGATATTGAACCAGCCCTGCATTCCTGGTATAAACCACTTGGTCATAGTGTATTATTTTGTTGATAAGTTGCAGTAATTTCTTTGCTAATATTTTATGAAAAAAACTTTTGCATCAATATTCATTAGAGAGATTGGTCTGTAATTTTCTTTCTCTGTTTTGACTCTTCATGGTTTAGGTATCAGTACCACATTTGCATCAAAAAAGGAATTAGCAAGATTCCTTCTTTACCTATTTTTCAAATAGTTTACATAGTATGAGAATTGTTCTTTAAATATTTGGAGAATTCACTTGTAAATTCATCTGACCCTGGAGATTTTTTCTTAGGGAGTTCATTAATGATTTGTTCAATTTCTTTTTCTAAAATGGGACTATTTAGATAATTTATTTCCTCCTCTGTTAATCTGGGCAATTTATATTTATCCATTGCAGTTGGATTTAAGGACAAAAAGAAAAGCAAAAAATAATTCTTGCTTTCAAAAAGTACACAATCTAATGGGGGAAGACAACATGCAAACAACAATGTATAAATAAGATATACAGGATAAATTGAAGATAATAAACAAAGAAAGCATTAATATTAAGTATGCTCATTATCTTTTTTCTAAAACATAATTCTATCTAATCATATTTTCTTCAGAGAAAGAGCTGAGCACCTTATCTAAGAACATCCTTGATATTTAAAAGCATTTATTAAACAATTATTACATGCCAGGCACTATGTTCAGAGTTGAGGATATAATAAGGCCAAAAGAAAGAGTCCCTGCAATCAGAGAGCTCCCATTCTAATGGAAGAGAAAACTTGCAAATACTTAATGTGCATACAAAGTACTAGGCAGCAGGGAGTTGGGAAAGTGACAGGCCTATAGCAAAAGCAGGATTTGAATTGTCTTAAAGATACCAAACAGTGCCGGTAAGGAGGGAGAACAAATGAGGCAAGGAAAATAGCTAGGGAAAAGGCAGTTAGGAGACAGGCCAGTGGGGGTTGGACCCTAAAGTATAGAGAAGGAAGTAAGACATGGGAAAGAACCAGAATGTAACTGTAATGCCAGAGAAACTGAGACAGGAGAGAGATTAGAGAGTTTTTAATATTTTATTAATGGGAGAGTATAATTGACTAGACAGGACTCTTGTCTCAAATTATCCAGTCAGACAGAAATAAGTATACTAGGACCAAGGAATCCATTTTGGTCCCAGGGCTGGAGGAGACTGTCATCCCAAAGAATCCAGCATCCAGCATCCAGCCGCCAGCCTCCAACAATGAATGGAGGAACCCCAACTTCTTAAATATCTTTTCTCTAAACAAAGGAAGGAGTAAGAAGCAAGGGAAAACCTCTATCACGATAGGGAGGCCATAAATCCTAGAAAACCCAGAGACAGGATATCTGAATACAAAGAAGTAAAGATATCAATGAGATATCTTGGAATATTTTAGAGGGATATTGTAAATCCTTGAGGAAGAAAAGAGTCAGGAGGCCTACTCTCTTGCTAATTTATAACCTTTGAACAAACAGTCCTCAGTCTTACTGGGTCAGAGGAGGATTTACAACTAAAGAAATTGAGACAGAACAGTTAAGGAAACTGAGACAAGGGAAACTCGTACAGGGAAACTGAGTCAGGACAGTTAAAGAGAGCTGTGGCATAACATAATGGGCTTTACAAGATCCAGCAAAGAGTTGTATTTTTATAAATATAGGGACTGTTTGTAAAATGATTAGCACAGTGCCCAGCATTGTCTATACACACTGTATAAAAGCTAATTACCTTTTCATTAGGGCACAAGAGAGGTCCTGGGAGAATGGACAGGACTGGGCCACAGACTGGAGATGTGAGGTTGGGACTGACCTTGCCAGAAACAGGGAAGTTTGGAAGAAGGGAAGAGCAGCCTTCATCATTTCCCACCCACCTGCACCCCTCTGACTTCCTCACATCTTTCTTTATCCTCCTAGACTTTCAGCTTTTTTTATGTCTTGTCTTCCCTCATTCAATTGTGAGCACAGGCCATTTTTAGCCTTTCTTTTTAATCCCAATGCTTAGCAAAAAGATTGGCACACAGTAATTGCTTAATAAATGCTTGTTGTTTTGGAACATCTAGTAAGGGAGTAAATTCATTTCCTTCTCTCCCCTCATGTGGCTACCACTCTAGTTCATTCTCCTACCACTTCTTTTGAAAAAATGTATATATATTTTCCCTCTTCCAAACCCTTCCATGCACCAACTAACAAAGCAAGGAAACAAAATCCCAGGTAAAAGCATATAAATCAAGCTGAACAAATTCCCTGCATGGCCATGTCTAAAAATGATGTGTTCTCAAGCTGTAGTCTTGAGTCCATCAGCTTTCAGTCAAGGATGGCTAGTTTCATCTCCAGTCCTTTGAAATTGTGATTGGTCATTATGCTGATCAGAGCTCTTAAGTTTTTCAAAATTGTTTGGCCTTATATATTGGCTGGTATTGTAAAAATTATTCTTTTGGTTCTTTTCTCTATACTCTATCAGTTCACATATCTTCCCATATTTTTCTAAAACCATCCTCTTCAATATTTCTTAAAATGCAATATATACACCATAACTTGTCAACTGTTCCCCAAATGATGGACATACCCTCAATTCTTTGCTACTTCAAGAGTTGCTATAAATATTTTTTTGCACATGAGCTTATTTCCTTTTCCTTTGATCTCTCTGGGGTATAGATCTAATACTCCATAGTCAACAATCAGTCACTTCTAGTTTGAACTATTACAATAATCTCCCAGTGGATATAATGTGGGTAATGTAGACACCAAATGATGGCAGGCACCAAAAGCTGAGGTAGAGTCATATGAAGAATTCACAATGACCATTCTTTTTGGCAAAAGGTAGACTTATTTAGGGAAAAGGTTACAGACAAAATACAGGGATAGAATACACACCAGGAATGGTAAACATGTAGTATAGTGGGAGAGCGTATGAAAGACAAGTTCCTCAGTGGAACTTGCCATTTACCAGTAGAACCCCATGAGGTAGAGCAAGCCCTTAGCTGGTGGGCTAAATCTTGAAAGGAACACAGCACCCCAAAAGAGTTAGCTGTAAGGAGGAGGAGTGGGGCTGGGAAGCAAGGTGGAATTAGAGAAGATACCACATGGCATGAAGAGAGTGAGGAAAAAGACACCTTGAGACAGAGTGCCAGGGAGGACTGACCCAAAGAAAGCAGTAGCCATAACTATAAGTAGATTTTAAGGGAAATCTCAGGGACATGACTGGGATTTCTGATGCCATGGCAAGGTGAGACTGCTCAAGACCCCTACAGAGGGTGAAACCAGAGCAAAGCTGATTGCCGTGGGTGCCTTCTCCCTGCCTGCCTCACGGATTATTAACTCTCTGCTAACCACGCCCAACATTGAAAACCTTATTAGGTCTTATGTCTCAGTGTCTCCAGGGCTCTATTTACCAGGCCTCAAAATATCAGTACTTACTAATATACTAAACACATAACTACTTTTCCCAACTGCAGGACACAGGGACAAGTCAAAACCCAGTTCAGGGTGCAGATTGTCTGCATCTGAGCCAAGCCCAGAATTCAAGCTGAGCCAGTGCGAGGTGCTTCTGCCCAACCCAGGGCCTGAGCAGCCATCCTTGGACCATAAGATCCTCCCAGTGTCTGTAGCCCAACATTATTGAGGCAACTGATACCTGAGCCTCAGCAAAAGATAGGGCCAGGGCACTCTCTGGGAAGCAAAGCACCTGGGGTTTTGTGGAAGGTCCACCGAGAGCATTATCATTATCTGTGTGAGGCCTTCAGGGTTACAAGCAAGGGGCAAAGCCAACTCTGGGTTTGGGGCTATTCAAGGAGAAGGAGATCGAGAACAAGCCAAGGTCAAAACCTAAATTGAACTACCAAGAGCCAAGACCTGAATATTTGAAGAAAGCAAGACTGAGTCTTTGCTACAATGTCCAGAATAAAGACCTGCTCTCATTACCCATGTGGGTGATGACTCAAGCACTACCTCCCAATAGAGAAAAATGCTCAAAGCAGGGAAATTCTAGAGACAGGGGACAAAGCCAGGAGATCAAACCAAAAAGAAGAGGCTAACTCCACAATTCCAAAAGAGGCTAGAAGAAAATGTCCTGGCCTCAAGGAGAACAAGAAATGCAACAGAGATCAAAATATAATGTTTTTTTTTTTTTTTTTAGTAAACTTACATTTTATTTTATTTTTATTTTTATTTTCTTTAATTTTTATTTAATAATTACTTTATATTGACAGAATCCATGCCAGGGTAATTTTTTTTTTTACAACATTATCCCTTGCACTCGTTTCTGTTCCGATTTTTTTCCCCTCCTTCCCTCCATCCCCTCCCCTAGATGGCAAGCAGTCCTTTATATGTTGGATATGTTGCAGTATATCCTAGATACAATATATGTTTGCAGAACCGAACAGTTCTCTTGTTGCATAGGGAGAATTGGATTCAGAAGGTATAAATAATCCGGGAAGAAAAACAAAAATGCAGATAGTTCACATTCGTTTCCCAGTATTCTTTCTTTAGGTGTAGCTGCTTTTGTCCGTCATTTATCAATTGAAACTCAGTTAGGTGTCTTTGTCAAAGAAATCCACTTCCATCAAAATATGTCCTCATACAATATCGTTGTCGAAGTGTATAATGATCTCCTAGTTCTGCTCATTTCACTTAGCATCAGTTCATGTAAGTCTCGCCAGTCCTCTCTGTATTCATCCTGCTGGTCATTCCTTACAGAACAATAATATTCCATAACATTCATATACCACAATTTACCCAGCCGTTCTCCAATTGATGGGCATCCATTCATTTTCCAGTTTCTAGCCACTACAAATAGGGCTGCTACAAACATTTTGGCATATATAGGTCCCTTTCCCTTCTTTAGTATTTCTTTAGGATATAAGCCCAATAGAAACACTGCTGGATCAAAGGGTATGCACAATTTGATAATTTTTGGGGCATAATTCCAGATTGCTCTCCAGAATGGTTGGATTCGTTCACAACTCCACCAACAATGCATTAGTGTCCCAGTTTTCCCACATCCCCTCCAACATTCATCATTATTTTTTCCTGTCATCTAAGCCAATCTGACAGGTGTGTAGTGGTATCTCAGAGTTGTCTTAATTTGCACTTCTCTGATCAATAATGATTTGGAACACTCTTTCATATGAGTGGTAATAGTTTCAATTTCATCCTCTGAAAATTGTCTGTTCATATCCTTTGACCAGATCAAAATATAATGTTAAAGGAAATGATGGGCAGGGGGGAAAAGGATGCCAAGGAGAACACCTTTAGGACAAATTAAAGTAAACCTCATCCCAAAATTGACCTCTCCCAAAATCAGAATTGGCTAAACAAAAAGAAAGACTGCCTCTAAGACCACAAGAAACAGAAACATGCAAACAGGGGGAAGATTCTGGGAAGATGGTGCAGTAGGTTGGAAAATGTCAAGCTTTCCAAATTTCCCCAAAATAAAACAAATTCGTGCCTTGCAAGGAATACAGATTGATGAAAAACCAAGAAGACTTGGAGCAGAACAGGGGACCTTTAGGTACAATCTGAGAAGATGTGAAGAAAGCTCCCAGGCCGGATTTACCCATGTGCAATGCAAACCCCTCCAGGCTACATCCCCACAAACACCAAGTGGAGAGTCTCAGAAACTTCCACCTCCTGGACAGCTAGAGGAAGTGGGGTCTGAGTCTGGGAAGATTGAGGGAACCCTGGCTGACTGGGAAAACCAGGCCCAGTTGGGCGGCAGGGACACAGCCCTGGGCAAGAAGGAAGCAGCACCCGTGAGTGCAGAGACAAGGGGACAGGGACGCTGCAGGCACTTGCAGGAGGGTAGAGCTCTTGGTTTGGGGTTCCAGGTCAGAGTAGAGAACTGAAGGGAAGCTTGAGACACCATCCCCCACTCCATGAGTAGAAGTGCTTACACTAAAAACCTCTTGTTTAAAAAAAAAAATGAACATGCAAAGGAAAAAACCCCATCATCAATTCTTACTATGAGACCAGAGAAGATTGTTTTCATCTTCAGAGGACACTTAAGCTTTTTATTCTTTTTAAGTTTCTTCAACTCCAAAGAATAACGTGAAATGGCTCCCTGCTCAGTGAGAATTTATAGAAAAACTCAAAGAAGAATTTAAAAAGCAAATGAGAGGCATTGAGGAAAAACTAAAAACTAAAAAACACCCAAGAAAAATAATGATGAAAAAAAAGTTAACCAATTAGAAAAGGAGATACAGAGTCTCAAAGATGAAAATAATTCTTTGAAAATTAGAATTGGTATTGTTCTGTAAGAAATGACCAGCAGGATGATTTCAGAAAGGCCTGGAAAGACTTACATGAACTGATGCTGAGTGAAACGAGCAGAATCAGGAGATCATTATATATTCAAAAAGTATATACTATATGATGATCAATTCTGATGGACATGGCCCTCTTTAACAATGAGCTGAAACAAGTCAGTTCCAATAGAACAGTAATGAATTGAACCAGCTACACCCAGCAAAAGAACTCTGGGAAATGAGTATGAACCAGTACATAGAATTCCCAATCCCTCTATTTTTGTCCACCTGCATTTTTAATTTCCTTCACAGGCTAATAGTACACTATTTTAAAGTCCGATTTTTTTTTGTACAGCAAAATAACTGTATGGACATGTATACATATATTGTATTTAACATATACTTTAACATATTTAGCATGTATTGGTATACATGCCAACTGGGGAGGGGGGAGGGAGAAGGAAGGGAAAAATTAGAACAAAAGGTTTTGCAATTATCAGTGCTGAAAAATTACCCATGCATATATCTTGTAAATAAAAAGCTATAATTAAAAAAAAAAGAAAAGAAAATTAGAATTGGGCAGAGGAAAGCCAATGAAGCTGAGACCAAAAAATAACAAAACAGATTCTAAATAATGAAAAAATAGAACAGAATGTGCAACATCTTATAAGAAAAATGACAAATCTGGATAACAGGTCAAAAAAAGAAAATATAAGAATTGGACTGCCTGAAAGTTGTGACCAAAAAAAGAACCTTGACATAATAATGCAAGAAATAATCTAAGAATTGCTTGCTGTCCAATTTGGAATTATGCCCAAAGGGCTATCCAACTGTGTGTACCCTTTGATCCAGCAGTGCCTCTACTGGGTTTATATCCCAAAGAGATAATGAAGAAGGGAAAGGGACACACATATGCAAAAGTGTTTGTAGCAGTCCTTTTTGTAGTGGTAAGGAACTGGAAACTGAATGTTTGCCCATCAGTTGGGGAATGACTGAAAAAGTTATAGTATATGAATGTTATGGAATCTTATTTTCTATAAGAAATAACCAGCAGGATGATTTCAGAAATGCCTGGAGAGACTTATATGAACTGATGCTAAGTGGTATGAGCAGAACCAGAAGATCATTGTATATGGCAATAGCAAGATTATACGAAGATCAATTATGATGGACATGGCTCTTTCTAAAATTAAGATGATTGGTGCCAGTTCTAATGATCTTGGGATGGAGAGAGTCCATCCAGAGAGAGGACTGTGGGAACTGAGTGTGAACCACAACATAATATTCTCACCATTTTTGTTGTTCTTTCCTTGCTTTTTTCCCCCCTTTTTCATATAATTTTTTTGTTCAGCATGATAAATACGGAAATATGTATAATAGAATTGTACATGTTTAACATACTGGATTACTTGCTATCTAGGGGAAGAGGTGGGGGAAAAGAAGGGAGAAAAATTTGGAACACAAGGATTTCCAAAGATAAATGTTGAAAACTATCTTTGTGTATATTTTGAAAATGAAAAACTATTATTATGAAGGAAAAAATGTCCTTTTTTGACAACAAGAGAGGAAAGTAGAAATAGAAAAAATCCATCAATCACCACCTCAATAAGATCCTTTATGGAAAATGTATAGAAATATTATTACCACATTTCAAAATCCCCAGATGAAGAGAAGATTTTTCAAGAAACAAGAAAAAAAACAATTCAAATACACTGGAGTTGCAATTAGAATTTTATAGGACTTAGCAGCAGCCACAATAAAAAACCACAGGTCCTGGAATCATAGCTATTGACAAGCAAAAGAACTAGGCCTGCAGCCAAAAATATCACATCCAACAAAATTATCTATAATATTTAACAAGAAAAAGATGGATATTCAATGAACTTGCAGATTTTCAAGACTTTCTATCAACATAGAATCAATATCAAAAGATCAATTTCAAGGAACTCAAGATGGACAAATCATTTGGTATTTTTGCATGGGAAATGTATATATACCATTTAAAAAATTATTATTATAGCTTTTTATTTACAAAACATATGCACAGGTAATTTTTCAACAATGACCCTTGCAAAACCTTCTGTTCCAACTTTTCCCCTCCTTCCCCCCACTTCCTCCCCTAGCTGACAGGTAGTCTAATACATGTTAAATATATTAAAGTATATGTTAAATGCAATATTTATACAGTTATCTTGTTGAACAAGAAAAATCTGATCTAGATAGAAAGGAAAAAAACCTGAGAAGGAAAACAAAAATGCAAGTAAACAATAACAGAAAGAAAGGAAATGGTATGTTGTGGTCCACACTCAGCTCCCAGAGTATAGATGGCATACTATATGTTTAAGATTGACATCAACAATATGGTAGCTCAAAAGAAAGACTGGGGCAGTTAAGGTAAAAATAATAATGTTGTTATATAAATGAGGTGCAGAGAAAGAATAGATATAGAGGTTTTAGAGGGTGAAGGAGGGATTGTAGTTCTGAAAACCTATTCACATAAGGAAGGTTAAATAGGCAAGCAAAACTACATATATATCATGAAGTTAGCATTCTTCAAAATCTATAAAGAAATAAAGGAGGAGGGATAGGTGTACGGGGAAGCAAAGAGTGAGGGGAAAAGAAATGGATCCAAGGATGGGAGGAGGTTAAATAATAGCAAGGCAAGTTAAGGAGCAGAATTAAAACAGAATCACAGAGATAGGAAAGATAATGTGTATATGTAGATGGGTGTGTGTGTGTGTGTGTGTGTGTGTGTGTGTGTGTGTATAACCTTTCCTAACTATAGCCTTTTTGGAGAGAGTAGGGAGGATTGAAAGGGGGGAAAATAAAGTTAAAAAGGTGCATAGCACAGTTACAAGGAAGTTAAAAAAAAAGGTGGATTTTAAATATGATTTATTATACTAATATATACACTTTCTTGATCTGGTAATTTGTTGTCACATATTTTGAATCCTCCCTGATGTTCTGCTGGGCACATGAAATGTTCTCTTTTGTTTTATTTTATTTTGTATTCCTTTTCTATTTTTCTTTTTTCAATTGTTTTTTTAAATAAAATCAATAAATAAAAACAATAGCATACAAGCAAAATCAAAGCTAAAATAAAAGTTCCCTGTCATAGATGAGTATGTAAGAAATAAACCCCTGTTAACTTGACTTAATTTATAACTTGTTTAAAAATACAATTAATTTGGAAAACAGTTCAAAAAAAGCTAATATAAAGAATCATAAGAACAACTGAAAATCATAACCAAAAATGTCTGGATACCATATTTCACAAAATCAAACAAAAATACTCTAGATTTAAAAATCGGAGGGCCAAATAAAAACAAAGAATACATTAGTTATCTCCTGAAAGAACCCCCCAAAATTTCAGAGCTCAAACCCAGAACTTCCAGGCTAAGTATTTTAAGTACTCCGCCCATGCCAATTCCCCATTTAAGAACTGAAGGGCCACAACCAATTGGCATCTATTTCTACAAAGGACAGAAGATCTGGGAATATATTTCAGAAACCAAACCTGGCAAAACTGAGCATAATTCTAAAGGGAAAAAATGGATCTTGAATGAAAGAGAAGGCTACCAAGCATTCCTGGGAATAAAATTTTTAAATGCAAAGACAAGAATCAAGAGGAATACAAAAAAGTAAATACTTTTATCAATTGGAAGGAACCATAGGGCGATGAATGGTTTGCATTCTAATAGGGAGAAGAAATAAGTGTCCTCTCGGAAGCCTAATGTCTAAGGCAGTCATAGAGGAGGGCAAAAAGCCCGGTGAGGTAGGAAACATGAAGCTATTATGTGTCAGTGTTCTGCATGTGAAATGCAGTGGATGCATAAGGAAGTGAAGAAGAAGGAAAAAGAATTTGCTATTTTATATGAGAGGTTAAAAAGTATACAGACACAGAAAAGGAGTGAAGAGAAGGAACAACTAATGAAAATCTTATCATCTGAAGTAGACAAAGGAAGGCTAAACACAGACACTGACCCAGACACACACACATACATACATATAGATACAGCTAGACACACACACCTAGACACTCACATTCACACGCACATAGATGCACACACACAGACACAGACAGACACAGACAGACAGACAGACACACACACACACACACACACACACACTTAGACAGACACACATATACACCTAGAGAGACAGACACAAAGACAGACAGACACATATACATAGACAGACACAGAATATTAATAGATGATGAAGAATTTGTGGTAAGCACTCACAGGTCAATAACTAGCCCAAGATTATGTAGCAAATAGTATTTGAAGGCTGTATGTAATTGAACTCAGATCTGTCTGATTTCAAGCAACAATATATTTTTAAAAAATCATATCCAACAATTAGGTTGGATTTTAACAGGAATGCAGAGTTCAACAAAGACAAACTATAAATACTGTTGACTATGTAAATAATAAAAATAATTAAAAATCACATGAATATATGCTGTTATAGGTTTTGTTATTTTTAAAATAGAATTCAACATCTGTTTCTCTTAAAAACAACAGGAAGTACAACATCAGGACTAGGCATGAATACCAAAAGAGATTCAGAGTGGGAGGGGGGAGGGGAAAGAAAATGACCTATATGTACAAAAAATATTCATAGCAGCTCTCTTCCTAGGGCAAAAAAACTCTGGAAATCGAGGGATGCCCATTAATTGAAGAAAGGCCCAATAAACTATGGTATATGTTTGTATTATTGTTCTATGGGAAATAATGAGCAGGATGCTCTCAGAAAACAAAAAACAAAACACCTGTAAAGTCCTCCATGAACTCAAGCAAAATGTACTATAACAAAGTAATAGCAATGTTTTTGGACAAACCAATTTTAAATGACTTCACTATTCTCAGTAATACAATCACCCAAGACTACTCTGAAGGACTTATAATGAAAAATACTATTCATACCCAGAGAAGGAATTGATTATGTCGGAATATGGATTGAAGCATTCTTTCCCTTTAACTGTTGAATTTTTCTTGAGGGTTTTTATTTTCATTAGGGTGGGAGATCTATATTTTCTTTCACAACTTGACTTTTATGGAAATGTTTTGCCTAACTTCACATGTGGTTTCTTAATTGTGGATAGGGATAAGAGAAAGAACCTAGAATGCAAAAATTTTAAAAACAAGTGTAAAAGAATTTTTTTGTTTTGAATGCAACTGGGGAAAAATATTTTTTGAAAAATTGGCTTTCACAGTCCTGTGTTGTCCTTTTCCAAATTCAGGGGTTCTTATATCATGAAAATGGAAGAGGAATCAAACAAATATAAGATTTCAACAAATACTCTTAGCCATAGATTTCCTTATCGGCTGACCAAGATTTTGTTGCTCAGGAGGGGAAAAAAAGGATTAAAAAAAATTACATGTGTATTCAACTTTAATTGTTTCCTTGAAATATTGAAATAAAAGGTAACTAGTTCTTTGTTGTTCACTGTGTATTAAAGAGAAATCTCAATTAGCTAACTGTAAATTTTTGATTTACTATGTTTGCTCTTTTAACACAATTAGTCACAAATACATTTGTTCTCATATAAAGCAAAAGGTTTCCATTGTGAAAATATGCTAATGTACTAAGCAATAAAAAATAACGCTGAAAAACAACAACAGAAAACTTTGGAATAAACGGATCATAACATAACTACTATTTCTCTAAAATCAAGAGTAAACGTTATATGTAATGGAGAAAACCCAGAGGCTTCTAAAATAGAATCAAGAATAAAGTAATATCCATTATCATCATTATTAGCTTATATAGTTTTAGTAATTCTAATTATAGCAATATAAATAAGAAATTAAGAAAATTAAAGTAAAAGAGTCAACAAAATCTTTGAATTTTTGTACATGAAATAATGTACAAATTAAACGAAACAATAATTTCACCTAAGTATATAAACTGCACCTATGTAAATCATCAACACTTCTGTATATTATCAACAAATTCTGACAGGGAAAAGAGAAAAATTCTAGACAAAATAACTAGAGTTGATAAAATATTTGAGTGTTTACCTTTTAAAATATAAACAGGAACTATGTGAATCCAATTATAAAACAGTATTGTAGAAATGACAGACCTAAATAGAGAAATGGTCACTGATCATGGATTGGCCATGACAATATAATTAAAATATCAATACTACCTAATTAAATTTACTTATTTAGTGATATGCTAAGCAGACCACCAATGGATTATAGAGCTAGAAAAATAATATGGGGGAAAAACAGTAGTATATTAAATTGGATAAAGTATTTTAATTTTGGACTATCTTGAAAAATCTGATAGATAACAGTAATCATATATAGAGGCTCCCTAATGAGGGGAAAAAAACAGAAGAGAGAATGTAACAAGTAAATGGAAAGAAATCTTGAAGGTGAGAGCCAGAGAAAAAATGTAAACAGGTGGATTTTCAGAGAAGGCATATAAGGGAAAATCAAATAGTGGAAGTCTAGCTGGAGCAACAGAGAAACAGAAATTGTTACAGAGCACAAAGGATGAGTAGAGAGGGCACAGAAAATTCAGGGCATTTAATCAGAAGTCTCAGCTGTTGGTTGTTTTGTTTTTTATTTTTAATTGTATCTTCACTTCTAACTTCTGAGAACCTTCCTGGGGCAAAGGTGGTGGAAGCTTCTGCTTATGATCTTAAGTTTTTGGATTGTGATGGCCAAAGTCTCAGAGAAGCTCCAGGGCTTCTGTGACTCAGCTCTGTCCCAGGATCCTGCCAGAGTTCCTACATCTGGCAGCAATTCTGACTAAAGCTGAAGTTTGAAGGTGACAGTTTACTGATGGATGGTTATCATAGTGCAGATGACTCTCAAATGGATGTCACAGCCCTCTTTTCAATCATCTAGTACTTAGTAAATTCCCACTATGTGCAACGTGCAAGGAATTCAAATACAAAATTTACATTTAAAGGTAAGAAAAAATAAGACTACCTTCTGCCTCCCTTGATCCTCAATATAGTCAGTGCCTGGCACATAGTAGGGACTTAATTGAATTTTTCATCATCAGGCCCTGAGATGGCTGCATTTCAAATTATTTGATTTTGCAGTGTTGTTTGTATAAACTGTTTTGTTCTGCATTCTTTGATTTTGTGTCAGCTAATACAAGTCTTCTCAGTCAAGGAAGAATTTATACTATTGTTACATAGCTATCAGGAAGCAATTTCTTAAATAATGACATATTATGTGCAATAAACAGTTTTGTTTTTTATCAATCACAATAGACATCTAGTCATTTAAATAACTTGATTTTTTTGGAACAAAATCCATTTAGAAAGTTACAAAACATCTATTCTAAAGTGCACAAATGATTAGTATAGCATTATTAGGCTTAATACGTGGTTGGTACAAAGTTTACAGGCTTAATTGCTAACTTTATACTTGGTCAAAGTGGGTCCTCCAGCATAATTAGCCTCTATTGTGATATCTTTAATAAACAACTTTCATATAATTGATTTTTCTGTTTTCACCATGATTAGAACTTTGTTCCTTTTTTAAAAGTTTATGCAATAGGGAGGAACTTTGAAGACTTAATAAGCAAGGTTAAAGCATGCTGAGGAACATCTTCCATTTATCTGAATGGCATGAATTAAATCTACAGATTATTATAATGGAACTTAATTTGGGGATCATGATTTATTAATCGGTGTTATCTCAAATATTTGGATCCTTAGAGTACATAAAACAGGAATTTGCCTACAGCAAGTACTCAATATTTACTGGATGAATTTTACATATAAATAGTTTCTTAAACACTTATGCTTTATTTTTGCCACTTAGGATGAAAATAATAAAAACAGTAATCTGCTAGTTGTTCTTTTAAAGTTATATAGAACAACCCAAGAATCTCATGTTAGGGCCTATGTCATCAAGGAGCTATCAAAACATGGAAACATGGTGGACACCAAGTACTTAGGATATGGCTGAAAAAAAGTGTGGCATATGAATTTAGTGCATTATTGTAGCATAAGAAATTACACATAAAGAGAAATTCAGAGAAATATGGAAAGATGTGAATAGCAGAAAAAATTAAGCAAAGCTATGTAAATATATACAACTACAAAAATGTATACAAAAATAACATTTAAAAGGTAACTGATTTAATTATATTGTTCAATCTTGGTCCCAGAAATCCAATGATGAAATGATGAAATACTGCCTCCTCCCCTTCCCCATCTCTTCTCCTGTTATTTCAGTAGAGAAATGAGGAACTATACATATGGAATGTGGTATAATAAATGGTATAAAAAATAATGTTTTTGTTGGTTTGTTTAAAATTTTTTTTATTACAAGGCAGAGTTTCAATGGAAGGAAAGGGTAACAGTATGAACAAATTAGGAGACTAAGAGATAGTTTCTCTATCAGATATTTGGAGGGAAAAAAGAATTCATACCAAAGAAGAATTAGAGAACATTATGAATTACAAAACTTATCATCTTGATTACATCCCCACCCCTTCCCCTAGATGGCAAGTGATCCAATACATGTTAAATGTATTAAAATATATGTTAAATTCAATATATGTATATATATTTATACAGTTATTTTGCTACATAAGAAAAATCGGATCAAGGAAAAAAAAACTGAGAAGGAAAACAAAACGCAAGCAAACAACAGAAAAAGTAAAAATGCTATGTTATGGTCCACTCTCAGTACCCACAGTCCTCTCTCTGGTGTAGATGGTTCTCTTCATCACAAAATTTTTGGAACTGATCTGAATCATCTCCTCTTTGGAAAGAGTCACATCCATCAGACTTGTATAATTTTGTTGTTGCCGTGTACAATGATCTGGTTCTGCTCACTTCACTTAGCATCAGTTCATATAAGTCTCTCCAAACCTCTCTGAACTCATTCTGATGATTGTTTCTTATAAAACCATAATATTTCATAACATTCATATACAATAATTTATTCAGCTATTTTCCACCTGATGGGCATCCACTTAGTTTCCAGTTTCTTGCTACTACAAAAAGAATAGCCACTGTTTCTGATACAGGCCTCATTTCTAAAACATATAAAGAATTGTATCAAATTTATAATTTTCCTTAGATTTTTACAACTTACTTTTCTGTACTTTATTTGATTTTAACACTAAACAGCTCCAGGGAACTGTGTTTTTTAAAAATAGTTCATCTGTTTTTACTTGCTGCTGTCAAGGAACTCTTACTGTAGCCACTTTTTTAATCTGTTGCCACTAAAACCCAAATATCTCATCTTGTTAAATTTGTGCTTAAATATAAATAGTTTCTTAAACAATGGTGTAAGATATTTCCCATGAGTAAAGTGATGAGTTTTCTATAATTACAATATTTATATTTTGGCTGCTCAGAGGAATTTTTTTTCATACCTCTGTAAAACTAAAAGACCAAACAAGATGTGTACTCTAAGGTTACCTTTTAGAACTAAGGTTTTATAATTTTAGTTGTGTGACCACCTGATAGTGAAGGTCTGATTAATAATTCATAGCATTATGAAATGCTAGCAAAATATGAAAACAAAAACACAATTTTGACTATTCAACATTTCTTGTATACTGAAAGAAGGCATAAACCACATCTCAAATTTTTCAGATGACAAAAACTAAAAGGGGTGGATAATTAATATATTAAGATAACAGAACCTAGCCTATAGAAAAATGAGTGGCAAAAATCTAAAATTAAAAAAAAAAAAAAGGATGAATGTCAAGAGCTATTCAAAATTCAACTTTGCAAGTACTGAAGGGAAATGTGTGACTTGATGGCAATTCTTGTGGAAAAACAAAACAATACGAACAAATTGAACAGGATACCAGGAAGCCAGAAAAGTTACTGGGATTTTAGAAGCAGAGGGTCCAGAAAAAGAAAGCAGATTGAGCTCTAGAATGGTTAGGTCAAATATGGAACACTGAGTTCACTAAAGATCACCTAATTTTAGGGAGGCCCCTAACAAGTTAATGCATACCCAAAAGAGGGCAATCACTATAGTAAAAAGAGTGGAAATCACAAAGTAAAATTATTAGCTTAAAAAGCTAGGATAGTTGGGGCCGCAAGGTGACACAGTGGATAAAGCACCAGCCCTGAAGTCAGAAGGACCTGAGTTCAAATCTAATCTCAAACACTTAACACTTCCTAGCTGTGAAACCCTGGGCAAGTCACTTAACCCCAATTGCCTTGGCAAAAAAAAAAAAAAAAAAAAAAAGCTAGGGAAGCTTAACTTGGGGACAAAAGACTTGGCAGGTGACATTATAATTGTATTCATGATTTGAAAAGCTGTTCTTCGAGGGGTTAGTTATGACCCAGGCGCAAAAAGTAGAAAAAAATGGGCAAAGTTGAAGCCAGGTTTCAGATTACTGTAAGGAAAGATTTCATGATAATTAGAACTGCTCAAAATTAGAATACACTGTCTCAGGAAAGTAGTGAGGACCCCAGCACCAAGCAACGGCTGGATGAGCACTTATCAGGGTTGTGGGAAAAAGATGTCTGTTCATTTACAGGCTGAACTGTGAATCCTTTTAAACCTGAAATTCTAAGTATTTTATTACAGTTCATTAATAATTATAATAATAATAATACCAGCTAACTAACATCTGCATAATGCCACTAATTTAGAAGGTTATGCTATGCCTGTGAAGTAGATGTTACTACTATACACATTTTGTAGATGAGAGAACTGAAGCAGAAAGCTTAAATGCCCAGAGCCCCATAGCTGGTTAAGTCCTGGAGGCCACCTTTAAATTCAGGGCTTCCTGAAGGCAGACCCAGTGTGCCATCTGCAAGGCCAGAAAGTACTCCTACTAATATTCCTTTTGTTACACTTAAATACCATTTAACAAACTTAGTTGTGCTTGTAGAAGGTGGAGATGGTGAAAATAAAAACAAAGCAAACAAGTTAATGGTACCTCATTTGTAAGATGAAGTGGTCCTTTTCAGCTTTTAATTCTAGGATCTTTGAAAAAATGTTAACAGTCTATCCCTTGGGTTTACAGGAAGTCAATTTCTTTGTCATGGATGTCTCTAGCAGAGTAGTGAAGTCTGTGAACTCTTTCAGAAAAACATTTTAAAATAATTAAAGAAATTGCTAATTTTTGGTAAAAGGTTAGTGAAAATAAAGAGGTAAATTCCCCCCCCTCCCCCCGCCCCCTTCAAGTCTCCCTGCAATCAACCCACAACTCCCTTGGGAAAGCCTAGGTACCCCAGGGTTAAGAATTCCTGACTTAAGGACAGTAACTCTAAGTCAGAATCTGTCATATGCTTTTGTAGAAAGATCTGCCAATAAAAAAAAGGTTAATGTGGAAAAGGTAAAAGAGGCTATGTCAAATTCTGTAAACTACCAAAGATGTAGAGGGTTGAAAGGACACTGGGTGTGAACCAATAAGTACAGTGAAGAAAACATATTTACAATCCTGATATTGCAAAATGGATGAAAAGGATAACTGACCTTGCTTTGTTTATTCTGGATAATTTAGAAAAAGATTTCCAGTATGTTTACATGTAATCATCAAATACAGAGATTCCCTAAACCAGCACAAACCAGTGTTATCTTTTTTTACCAGAAGCGTTTGGTCTGGAGCTACAGGAAGCCCTGATAGCCCATGACATCTTTTCCACCCAATCTTGACTATCTGCCTTTACTTGGAGATGTAGGGACTAACTAGAGTGGGGTGCTGGAGTCTTCCCTGTTCTCTCCTGAGAGGGATGCAATGCAAGGCTCATTGCTCCCTAATGAGACACATACAGAGCTGCATAAATGTCAATGTCCCAAGGTCTCAAGTTTGGATCTTTACGGGGCCATCAAGGTCTGTCAGATCTGATCTCTGGCAGCACCAGGCCCTCAAGGCCCTCCCCTAGCCATTACTTTCTTAAGTATTGCCAATAAAACAGCAAGTCAAGCCCTGATTTGTACACAACACTTGCTCCTTTCAGAGGTGTAAATGCTGATACTAAAAATTTAACAGCTGGCTCTGGAAGGTTTCAGCTGGTTCCAATCTACTCTGAGACACCTTCATTGCGTTAATTTCCTACAACAGTTCTGATAAAAGTCACTTTCCTCCTCAAAACATTCTCCCACCCAGCATTCAAGAATCACCATCAAATCGTCTGAACTCACTCTCCTCATGGACACCAGTCTGTGTATGTAATTAGTGCCATTATCACTATTACCTCCAACAGCTACTGTATTTTGTTGTTTCTATCAAATAATTTAAGCTATTCCTTCCACCTGGAATTTCTCTCATTATCAACTTAACCCAAAGAAATTCTGTCAAAAATGATAATTCCATCTCAGCCAATTTACCATTCAGTGCCATACCAGCCAAAAGATTATTTTTAGAGTTAGAAAAAAGAATGAGATTCATATAGGAGTCAAAAAAATCAAGTACTTCAAGAGAAATAATGGGGAAAGAAATGGGGATAAAGAGGGTCTAACAATAGTATAATTCAAACTAGATTAGAATTAATAGTTATTAAAAAGAACTTATTGGTACTAGTTAAAAAAGAGAAAGGCCAATTAGTGAGATTAGTTACACAATACATACTAGTATACCATTTGATAAATCTGAAAAGACCTCAACTACTGTGGCAAGGCATTAGTCATTTCTCAGTTTTCTCTCCCCTCATTCACAGATGAAGCTGATATAAAAAACTTAAGTGATTTACTCAGGATTACATGGCTACTGAGTGTCTAAGGCTGGATTTGAATTCAAGTTTTCCTGGCTCCAGCCTTGGCGGTTTCTCCACTGGGCCACTTAGCTGGCCTATGATAGGGCTATTCAACAAAAATTATTGGAAAACCTGAAAAGAAGGCTACAGAACATAGATACATACCAATCCTTCATACTATGTACAAAGGTGAGTTCCAAATGGATATATGACTTAGCTAAAAATGATAATATCGTAAACAACATATAAGAACAATGAAGGAAATAATTCACAATTGACTGGGGAAAGATTTTATGACAGAACAAGAGAATAGGAAATATTACAATGAAGGTGAAATAGTAATTCTGATTACATAAAAATTTTAAAGTTTTATTTATGTAAAGTATAGCTAAAATGAAAAGCAAACCATTTTGTTCCTCTGACACAAGTCTCATATCTAAATATACAGGAACCAATTTAAATTTATAAAAGTAATTTCTTCAAAAGATAAATGGTCTACAGATATAAAATGGCAATTGTTGAGGGAAGAAATCCACAATATATAATCCTAAGAAAGAGATATACTCTGAGCCATTCTCTAATTGATAAATAATCCAAGGATATGAACAGGCAATTTTCAGAAGAAGAAATGAGAGCTATCAAAAGTCACATGAAAAAAATGCTCTAAATCACTATGGATTACAGAAATGCAAATTAAAACAACTCACAGGTAACACTTCATACCTATCAGATTGGCTAATAATATTAGTGAAAGGAAAATAACAAATGCTGGACAGGATGTGTAAAAATACAGATGAATGCATTGTTGATAGAACTGTGAACTGCTCCACCCATTCTGGAGAACAATTTGGAACTATGCCCAAAGGGCTTATAAAAGTGTGCATTCCCTTTGATCCAGCAATAGAAGATTTATTTTGCATATATATATTTCTAACTCCAGATAATGTATTCATTGAGAAATGCTAGAATAGTTATTCTTGCGGGCCTTATAACCTTACTTTAATACTGAGATATAGATTATTAGTTGTAAATTTCTTGTGGTGTGTACAATTGATTTATCATTGCCTTTACTCGCCCCTTCTATTCATCCCATAAAATCATGCACTGCACTGATAGAAAATTATTATTTGTTGGATAAATGTACGTGGCTATTCTTGTAATTGTGTTAGCAAAGTAATTCTTAATAACAACTTAGAAGTAAAACTGACATCAAAACAGTACCATTTACTTAAAAAACATTTTTAAAAAGAAAAAAACTAAAAAAAAAAAAACTTAAAATCTAGCATGTTCAAATTAATAATATAAAGAAAATGCCATCTTCATATTTTAATTATCTTATTATCTTATACCTTAGAAGAAAAAGAATTTGGAATTCAAATTTTAGAAAAATCAATGTCGAAAATGAAACTATTTATGCTTTATACTTAAAATAGTATTTGCTATCTCAACAAATAATTTTTCTAAAGGGGATAGTTGTTATAAGTGATTTGTGGCCTTGAGGTGTTCATTTTCTTTGAGATTCCTGTCAAGGACTTCTAGACTTCTATGACTTTTACATCAATCTTATCCACTCTCTTATCATTTTTCAAATCCTTTGTAAGCAGGCTTTGGACCTTATTTCTCAATTACAGGGGCTCCTTTCAAAATGATCAGTGCTTTCTGTCAAACTCCATGATCTCTTCTTTCTCTTCTTGATTGGCATCCTTGTATTCCCATCTTAGATGACACTCCTGACCCGGTTTTACTCCTTGATGTTCTCTTCTCCGGGTTGCAGGATACTTAGCTCCCTCGGGTTTTCCTTCTCGTTGGCTCTTCTCCCTGGGTCTCTTTTGCTGGTTCATACTCCACAGCCTGTTTTCTAACTCGATTGTCTTTCAATGTTCTATCTTCCAGAGGTCTCTCAACTGATGACCACGGGCATCCCCTGAATGCTTTGGCAGCTGTCTAGTGAATGGACTCAAGAGCACAGAGGTTTGAGGCAGGAAAACCAAGTAAGAGACGCTCCTCCCTTCTTGGCTGCACTCTTCTAATCCTTTCTGGTTGGCCTGCCCGCTCTTCCAATCTCCCCATCACAGAGTTGCTACAGAGTTTTCCCAAGGCCAGGTCTGACCCTTACACAATCAACTCCAACGGCTCAGCTTCCTTAAATACAAAATCGATCTCACATTTAAAGCCCTTTACAACCTGGTCCTAATCTACCTTTCCAGATATATTGCACATTGTTTCATGCTCTCCATGGCTCATTCTTTCTCTGTTCATCATACCTGACATCCTATCTACTACACCTTTCACTAGCTCACTTCCATGTCTGAAGTGAATTAACTCTTCAGTTCCTCTGATTGGAGAATCTCTGACTTCCCTCAAAACTTGATTCAAGTACTGCCTTTTACACAAAGCTTCTCTAACTATTAGTGCCCTCCTCTTGTCAATGCCGTCTA
This sequence comes from Antechinus flavipes, assembly GCF_016432865.1. Taxonomy (NCBI): domain Eukaryota; kingdom Metazoa; phylum Chordata; class Mammalia; order Dasyuromorphia; family Dasyuridae; genus Antechinus; species Antechinus flavipes. Next base: position 617,087,215 of record NC_067399.1, on the reverse strand, counting down.
TTGATTCTGTATATTTACTACACAAATATAAACATATTCCTCCAACTGAATATAAATTCAAAGAGTTTGTGGATCTGCTTAATTTTCACTTTTGCATTTGTATTCTGTACTTAGCAGAGTATCTGGCTCAGCTTAATAAATGCTTTCTGTAGTAGGCATAGACTCACACCTAACACCATATACCAAGATCAGATTGAAATGGGTTCATGATCTATACATAAAGAATTATATAAACAAGTTGAAGAACATAGAATAGTTTACCTCTCAGATTTGTGACCAAAGAAGAAATAAAGATCATGATTGATCACAAAATAGGTAATTTTGATTATCAATAATATTGTTATATTAAGTTTAAAAAAAGTTTAAAAGTTTTTGTACAAATAAAACTAAAACTAATGCAGAAGGGAAGCAATAAATTGGGAAAACATTTTTACATCCAAAAGATCTGATAAAAGCCTCATTTCTAAAATATATAAGAGAATTGACTCAAATTTATAATACTTCAAGCCATTCTCCAATTGATAAATGGTCAAAGGATATGACAATTTTCAGAATAAGAAATTGAAACTATTTCTAGTCATATGAAAAGGTGTTCCAAATCAGTGTTGGTCAGAGAAATGCAAATTAAGACAACTATGAGATACCACTACACATCTGTCAGGCTGGTCATTATCATCTCCTGTCATTTTAGCCAATGTTGGAGGAGATATGGGAAAACTGGGACACTGAAACATTGTTAGTGGAGTTCTGAATGGATCCACCCATTCTGGAGAGCAGTTTGGAACTCTGCTCAAAAAATTATCAAAACTGACGAGTAGAAGCAAGAGATCATTATATACCTCAATAACAATACTGTTTGAGGATGTATTCTGATGGAAGTGGAACTCTTCGATAAAGAGAGCTTTAATTGATCAAAGATGGACAGAAGCAGCTACACCCAAAGAAAGAATGTTGGGAAATGAATATAAACTGCTTGCATTTTTGTTTTTCTTCCCGGGTTATTTCTACCTTCTGAATTCAATTCTCCCTGTACAACAAGAAAACTGTTCGGTCCTGTACACATATATTGTATCTAAGATATACTGTAACCTATTCAACATGTAAAGGACTGCTTGCCATCTGGGGGAGGGGGTAGAGGGAGGGAGGGGAAAAATCGGAACAGAAGTGAATGCAAGGGATAATGCTGTAAAAAACTACCCTGGCAATGTGTTCTATCAATAAAAAGTTATTAAAAAATAAAATAAAATAAAAAATTAAAAAAAATTATCAAAACTATGCATGCTCTTTGACCCAGCAGTGTTTCTACTAGGATTATATTTCAAAAAGATCTTAAAGGAAGGAAAGGGACCCACATGAGCAAAAATGTTTGTGCCAGCCCTTTTCATAGTGGCAAGAAATTGGAAACTGAGTGGATACCCATCAGTTGGAGAATGGCTGAATAAATTGTGGTATGTGAACGTTATGGACTATTATTGTTCTGTAAGTAATGACCAGCAGGATGATTTCAGAGAGACTTGGAGAGACTGACATGAACTGATGCTAAGTGAAATGAGCAGAACTAGGAGATCATTATACATGGCAACAAGAATATACGACGATCAATTCTGACAGATGTGGCTCTCTTCAACAATGAGATGATTCAAACCAGTTCCACTTGTGCAGTGATGAAAAGAGCCATCCCAAAGAGAGAACCATGAGAACAGAGTGTGAACACAACATAGCATTCTCACTCTCTCTGTTATTTGCTTACATTTTGTTTTATCAGTTTTTCTTTTTCTTCCTCCTTAATCTGATTTTTCTTGTGCAACAAGATAACTGTATAAATATGTATACATATATTGGATCTAACATGTATTTTAACATATTTAACATATATTGGATAACCTGCCAGTTAGGGGAGGAGGTGGAGGGAAGGAGGGGAAATTTTGGAACACAAGATTTTACAAGAGTCAATGTTGGAAAAATTATCCATGCATATATTTTATAAATAAAAAGCTTTACTAAAACAAATAAGTAAATAAATGCTTTCTGAGTCGCTGAATTCTGTGACTTACCCAATGCTACCTAGGTTACTTCCTATTTAGATAATATAAAGGACATAATCTTTAATAAAGTTGACCATGGGTTCTCAAGGGTATCAAAAAAGGATGGCAAAAAAGTTGGAAAATTTGGTTCAGAAGGAAGGAATCAGAGTGGTCACAGACCTGTAAACTGGAGAAAATCTCATCTTAATATATATCTTAATATATCAAGAATATTTTCCTTGGGGAAAAAAAATAGGACCAAAAAAGGGAGATAATAGTGGTAGTGGTGGTGGTAAGATGAACTTCAGGGAAAGAGGATAACATTGATTTCAGATTTTATCTCCCACAATTTTTAACATAAATCACGGTACTATATTTTTATTAAGTAAAATTATACTTGTCTAATTCAACCCAGACTTCTTGAAGTATTCCCTATATGCATCAATGGTATCACTTAAGTTTTCTACAAAGAAATCCAAATATGAACCAAAGAATAGAATTTTGCATGACAGGTAACATCTCATAATATGCTTTTAAGGAGTTTACTGATAATTTCTTGATAATCATCTACGTTATAGTTTCTCCAAAATTTTCTAGTTACTCTGAAAATATTTTTTTACTAAATTCCAATTTCATTCAATGAACCTTTAAAATGTTCACCTTTTATCACTTCCCTTATATATGGTACCCACAAAAATATTCTTTTAAATTTTAAAATTTTAGACTCTTGAACTGCTGAAAAATCTATATTTAACATAAAGAAAACTGATACAATTTTGGTATGTCACCTGAACAAAATTTTATTAATGTACAATTGTAGTAAGAAAACTTTTTCAACTTTTGTACAAACCAATGCAGACGATATTAGAAAGGAAGCAATAAACTGGGAAAAAAATTTTACATCCAAGTGTTCTGATAAAAGCCTCATTTCTAAAATATGTAGAGAATTGACTCAAATTTATAAGAATTCAAGCCATTCTCCAATTAATAAATAGTCAAAGGCTGAGGAATTTCAGCTGAGGAAATTAAAGCCACTTAGAAATATAAGAAAAAATGCTCTAAGTCATTATTGATCAGAGAAATGCAAATTAAGACAACTCTGAGATACCTTTATACATCCCTCAGATTGGCTAAGATGACAAGAAAAGATAATGATGATTGTTAGACAGGATGTGGGAAAACTGAAACACAAATACATTGTTGGTGAAATTGTGAACTGATCAAATCATTCTGGAGAGCAATTGGAACTATGCCCAAATGGTTATCAAAATGTGCATAGCCTTTGATCCAATAGTGTAAAGGGCTGAAACTCTTGAGTCAATGCACTGAGGTTGGACAACCCAGCACTTAAGGCTAATTACCAATTGGACAATACTCTATAAGCATATGCTTGGAAAATGGCTCTTCCCACTATCCTGTGCTGGCTCAATAATTGGTGTATACAGAGAATTGTAGGTGGGATTAGGGGAGTGGAGTAAGACCAGCCAGGGTCACTTCTGGGCGGGAGAGGAAGAAGGAAGGTCACAGAGATTCTGCTTCACTTCTATCCAATTCAATCCTACCTCTAAAGACAAAGAATAAAGATCAAGGACTTTTGCTTTAAAAAAAAAAAAAGCCACAGGTAACCCTAGAGAACTTCTAAATCTAACCCTTTATACTACTAACTTCTTGATTTTTGACAAAGATGCACTGGCTCCGGCAGACAGGTTTTATAACCCATCGGAAGGGCAGTGTCCAGTGCGAGCAGCTCCACTATCTTCAGATAATCGCCAGGTGATGTGGAGAGACCCAGAAAGGGGTGAATGGAAGGGACCAGATAGGTTAACTGCTTGTGTAAGAGGGTTTGCTTGTATCTCTACAGATGGAGAAGCAATCAGATGGGTGCCAATGAGCCGTATTCGCCTTGCCCATCGCAGAGAGATGGAGCAGACCCTTGAAACGAAAGAGAAGACCCAAGAAACATCGGGTGGTTCTGTTGCTGATTGTGCTCATCAGTGAAAGAGCTTGGCAGTTATGGCATTTGACTCATGGACATCAAAAATTGTTAGACTTCAAAACCTTCAGGAATCATTGGATTCTCTGAGACATGATACGACTATTGTAGGACTTGAAAACCCTCAGGAATCACTGGATTCTCTGAGACAGGATAAGACTGTTGCAGGACTTGAAAACCCCCAGGAATCATTGGATTCCCTAACATATAAAAAGATTGTTTCAGGACTTCAAAAACTTGGGGGGATGATTGGATTCCCTGACACATGAAGCAATGGACAATAGATTGGTTTTGGACTATCTCTTGGCTGCTGAAAAAGGCGTATGTGTGACTGCTGTTTACATACCCTCCTTCTAGGATTTCTGGAAATCTTTTACAATACCATGTTGCTTTATATTATTTGTTACACCGTTACTTGCATGTACAATTCATGTTTATTACACCACATCGAGCCTGCACTGAGGGGAGGGTCACCACTAATACCCTGTGTGTTATTGCTATGTGCTTGTATAATACCTCCCATGCTGATGGGTTTGTGCATACCTGTTTCTAATAAGACCCTTCAGCCCAGAAACCTGCTAGCAACCCCCACTTCCCTTTGGTGCTTTTCATCTCCCTTCCTGAAATGTTAGGGAGGGCATGATTATCTCCTTTTTAGTGCTTTCACCTCCTTTCCTGAGAAGTCAGGAAGGGCGTGACCACCTGTGTTCCAAAACAAAAGAAAGTAGGAGATGTAAAAGGTCTGAAACTCTGAATTGATGCACTGAGGTCCGACAACCGAGCACTTAAGGCTAATTACCAATTGGACAATACTCTATTAGTATATGCTTGGAAAATGGCTCTTCCCACTATCCTGTGCTGGCTTGATAATTGGTGTATACAGAGAATTGTAGGAGGGACTAGGGGGTGGAGTAAGACTAGCCAAGGTCACTTCTGGGCAGGAGACAAAGAGGAGAGATCGCAGAGATTCTGCTTCCATCCAATTCACTTCTATCTCTAAAGACAAAAGATAAAGATCAAGAATTTTGCTTATCCTGACTCCAGCTGATTCTAAGGTATCCAGGATGCTAACGCGGTCATCACACAATAGTATCTCTATTGGGCCTGTATGCCAAAGAACATAAAAAAAAAGGAAAAGGACCCACATATGCAAAAATGTTTGTGGCAGTCCTTTATATTGTGGCAAGGAGCTGGGAACTGAGTGGATGCCCATCAGTTGGAGAATGACTGAATAAATTATGATACATGAATGTTAGGGAATATTGTTCTGTAAAAAACAATCAGCAGGATGATTTCAGAAAGGCGTGGAGACACATGAACTAATACTGACTTCTATGAGAAGAACCAAGAGAGCATTGTAGGCAGCAACAAGATTATACAATGATCAATTCTGATGGACTTGACTCTTTCCAACAATGAGATGATTCAGGCCAGTTCCAATGATCTTGTGATGGTGAGAGCCATCTACACCCAGAGAGAGAAATGTGGGAACTGAGTATTGATCCCAATATAGTATTTTCACCCTTTTTATTTTGCTTGCATTTTGTTTTCTTTCTCATTTTTTCTTTTTTCATCTGATTTTTCTTTTTTTTTATTAAAGCTTTTTATTTTCAAAACATATGCATGGATAATTTTTTAACATTAACCCTTGCAAAACCTTGTATTCCAATTCTTCTCCTTCTTCCTCCCCTTCCCCTTAGATGACAAGTAATCCAGTGTTAAACATGGTAGAAATATATGTTAAATCCAATATATGTATACAATACAATTATCTTGCAGCACAAGAAAAATCAAATCAAATAGGAAAAAACAAGAAAGAAAACAAAATGCAAGCAAATAACAGAAAGCATGAAAATGCTATGTTATAGTGCACACTCAGCCCCCACAGGCCTCTCTCTGGGTGCAGATGGCTCTCTCCTTCACAAGTCTATTGGAATTGGCCTGAATCACCTCATTGTTGAGAAGTGCCATGTCCATTAGAGTTGATCCTCATATAGTATTGTTATTGAAGTGTATAATGATCTCCTGGTTCTGCTCATTTCACTCAGGATCAGTTTATGTAAGTCTCTTCAGGCCTCTCTGAAATCATCCTGCAGATCATTTCCTTTACAACAATAATATTCCATAACATTCATATCCCATAATGTATTCAGCCATTCTCCAATTGAAGGAAGGGCATCCACTCAGTTTCCAGTTTCTTGCCACTACAAAAAAGACTGTCGCAAACATTTTTATATATTTCATCTGATTTTTCTTGTGCACCATGATGATTGTGGAAATGTATATAGAAGAATCACATATGTTTAACATATTGGATTACTTACTGTGTAGGGGATGGGGGCAGAAGTTAAAGAAGGAAAAAAATTTCAGAACACAAGGTTTTGCAAAGGTGAATGATTAAAATTAATTATGAATATGTTTAGAAAATAAGCAGTTTTAACCGCCCTCCCCCCCCCCAAAAAAAAAAAAAGGAAAAAAATTTCTTCAGGATGAATTGATTTAACATATATCTTCTCCTTCTACAAAATCCCTCCCAATTCCCCACTGGAATCAGTTAATTCAATTGAAACCAGTATTTTTTTAATATGGTGGCTAACATCTCATTTACATATAAAACAATCAAAAGAAAAATACTGACTTTCTGATTCCCTGAGATATGTCAAAAATTATTTTAATGCTTAATAGTTCCTATGAAATATTTCATGATGTGTGATGATCAACTATGAAAGATTTGGTTCTTCTCAATGATTCAGTGTTCCAAAGCAATCCCAAGTGACTTTGGACTGAAAATTCCATCTGTGTCCAGAAAAAAAAACTATCAAGATTAAATATAAATCAACACATGCTATGGTTACTTCTTTTTTCTGTGTTTTTTTTTCCTCTCCTATGATTTTTTTCCCTTTTATTCTAATTTATCTCTCTCAACATGAAGCAATATGTATTAAAAATAAACAAATAAGGAAAAAAAATTAAATATTTTATGTTTTGAACATATTTTAGTGTCTTCCTGCAGAACATCCAAGCCTTCTAGACAAGTTAACTCTGAAAAACAAAATCATTGAGGTAAATAAGGATTTAAGAATGAAAAGGTTACATTTGAAATAACCCTTTTCCCAGAGCTTCCACCTGGATATCTGAGCTCTATGACAACTTGAACCATTCAAGTTTGTTGTTTTCATCAAAATTCCAAGTTTTTGGAAGATTTAATAGAGGTATTTTCTCACGATGTAAAACAGGTATATCTTATTACTGATAGAAAATTTGGATGGTATATACTATGTTTAGATTTGCAAGTAATCTTTGATCTATTTAAACAAAAATAGCTATTGAATGTCTCCTGGTCCAGTCCAAATCATATAAATGGCATGCAACAAAATCAGCCAGTAATCAATCTAACACAAGTGATTTAGCATAATTAAGCATCCCCAATCCTTATCCTGATTTTCTACTTTACAACCAAAACGGAATTAATATGGTACTTCACCCATCTGAGTAAATTTCATTTTTGAGTAATTTTGCATCCATGATGAATATATATCAAGAATTTAACACCATACCAAAATCTATAAAATCAAGAGTATTTGAAAAAAGAGAATTAGAGAAACAGTAATAATGCTAACCAGATGATGCCCAATATTCAACTGATAGAACAGTCTACTATTTATTCCAAGTTTCATATTCAAAGTATGAATAAACATGTGCAACCATGTCCCAAAGTACATCACCTAGAATTTCATCTAACATGCAAGGAAAAGCCAACTAGTGATTTCTTAATACTTTCCCCCTTCTTGCCCCCTAAAATAAACCACATTTTATACAGTCTGATATTATACAATTTATACCCAATTCACATTGCTTAATGATGATTTTAGAAATTCCCATCTGAACTTCAAAATTTGGCATCAAAAAGTAAATCTAAAACACCCAAGAAATTTCCAGGGTAGAACTGTGTTAAAAAGAAGAATCATAAGATATTCAACATGGCATGCACAAATGAAATAACAAAAACAATGAACCTGATTATATTTTAAGAGATAACTGCTTGTAACTGATGAACCAATCACTACTGAATAGGTTATCTATATACAATTAGAACACCAACCAGTCAGATTAAAAAACACAATTCATACAAAACAAGAAAAATAAAAATGAGAAAAGGATATAGAATGCAACTTAAAATTCCAAATGGATCTACTTTAGCAAATCATTGATACAGAAAATGGGAAATAGATGGAAAACATCTACATTAAGTATAATAATGTCATATAAAAGTTTAATCAATGTAAATCATTGCCATAAAGAGAAAGCTAAAATGGCCTAAAATTTGCTTTGGTCAACAAATACCTGACTCACTTGCACCCATGAAGCCACTTTAAAACACACTTGTTTATTAGATATTGGCCAACTTTGAGTAATTTGAACTCAGAAGATAGCAAGAAGCAAAAGATAAATAAAACAAAACTAGAAGAAATGTTTGGGACAGAGAAACCCAACACAATAAAGTCATTCCAAAAGTATTTGAAGATAAAATTAGGAGGGCAACAGGTCAAAGATCGAAATCTCCATAATTATCTGTATAACAAACTCTTTTCACAATAAATAGTCACCCATATTTGGATTCTAACATCACAGTTCTATATGTACTTTTAGAGGAGGTATGAATGGGACTGAAAACAGAAGGGAAAAACAGACAGCTTAGAGCAAAGGTATAAGATGAAGTACATGCTGAAGATGACACATTTTGAGGGTATTTTTAAGGTATCTGGAGAAGGTAGTAAAAAAAGGCACTAGGGGAAGACACCTTAGGTCTTATCATTACTCTTCCCTACCCCACCTTCAAAAAAAGTGAAGAGAGGAAGGACACTAATACCCACCAATCAATCTACCTACTTTCCTATCTATATAAGTACAAAAGCATCTATGATAAAGTTATTAGAAAGGAACAAAGGAAGATTTTATAGAAGTGATATTTCATAATAAGCTACATATTTACTATTATACAATGAAGAGAAAAACAAATACAAGATCCTACTATGCTTGTTTGTTAACAATAAAAACAACCAACAACATTTGATTCCATAGATATTCCAAAGTGATTTTTGAAGAGTGTCCTTCAACAAGGGATATCCATGTATCCTTCTTGTTCAATGACCTTCTAATTACTAATATCATGCAAGATCTAAAACAGTGAGAAAACTGCTCTCCCAACATGTTTGCTATGGTCATAGAAGAGATGTAGAATAAATGACATGCTGCCTACAGGAAGCTCTGGGATACTGCTGAGCCTTCTGGATGAAATCTACCATCACTTGGGAATTTAATTTAATTTTATACACACAAAAAAAGTGGATGAAGAATTCATATTGTCCTGATTATGGTATGAAGCTGAATTCCTTCATTTTTTCAATTATTAAGCATTTATTAATCATCTTCTATGTATCAGTCACAATACTGCCACAATGCCTACAAAGGCAAAAAAAACTGTCCCTGCCCTCAAGAAGCTTATACTATAATTGAGTGGGGAAAACCCACAGGAATACAGAAAATTATGTACATGATGAATAATTTAGAGAGAAATGACATAAGCAAATAGGAAAAGCACAAAAAACTTTCAAGTAGAAGATGGTGCCTGAGATAACCTTGAAAGAAGTCATATATTTTACAAGGCAGAAATGAGGAGGAAATGCATTCCAGGAATACAGCAAATTCATGGATGCAAAAGCAGAGAGGTGAAAAAAGGAAGATCACATAGAAAAAACAGAAAGCACATTAAGATGGGGAAAACAAAATATGTGCAATGGACAGTGTTTTACAACAAGCCTGGAAAGTCAGATTTAGATCTTTAAAAGTCAGAGTGGATATTTTACCAAGAGGAAAATACATGCTTCTTAGGCAAGCAAGTGACATAGTTCAGCATGAAGCATGAGTTTAAAAAAGAGATAAGTTGATGGGAAATAAATTAGGACACAAGTGCAACAGATTAGGGAACAGGTTTTGGGATCCAAAATCAGTGTGGCGGCTATGTAAGTGAAGGAGAAAGATGTTAGATATATTGTCTAGAGAAAATGTATAAAACTTGATAACCAATTGAACATGATAAGTAAGAGAAATGAAAGGCAAGATAACTACTAAATTGGGAATCAGGATGACTGATAGGATGGTGGTATTCTTAATGACACAAGAATATTAAAAATAGGGGAGGATCTGGAAGAAAGATGATGGTATTAATTCTCTTTTAAGAACAACAACCACAAATGAGATCTAGTTGGAGACACCCAACTGGCAGCTGATAGTCTTGGCCTGGAATTCAGTAATGAGACAGGAACTGTACAAACAAACTACAAAATCTGTCCATTAGTGTATAAAAACTTGGACAGATACAGCGAATAAGACAATGAACTGAATCTAGAACTTACTAGAAGAAAAAAAGTAAGCTAAATTGCCTTTGGAAAATTACAAAATTGTTTTAATAAAATATCTTTAAAATACCAATACTCTACTGATAGTAGTATTTTAAAAATCATAACGTCACAGAAAATACAACAAGGAATTAGAAAGAATCAGAATAAAATACGAGTAAGAAAGAAAATGGGCTGGTAACATGAAAAGTAGGAAAAGTCCATGCACAGCCTATGTGTATGTCACTCTATTCTTGAAAAGTTACAATGTAGAATAGCTCTAGAATGATGGGTAGTTTTCCTATGAGAAATTTATGGGCATTCATAAACAAGAGGGATACAGAATAGGTGGGACTGGATGATTTGGGCTCTGAACTACTGGAGAGAGTTATACAAATACATTAGATCACAGATTCATTTGAGTATCTCAATATAAAATATTTCTAAAAAATGGTAACAAGAGATCACTATACTATTGTGTATTTTTTTTGTAGCTAATACAGTTAAAAATTTAATTGAATTCCTCAATTTCTTTTTATGTACCAGACTGATTTTCCTAATATATTCCTTTGGTCAACTCCCTGTCTCAAAAATGTTTTTATGGACAAATTAAGTTCCTTAGCCTTCTTGTTTCCAAAAGTTAAGTTAAAATTTTGACCATCATAACTATATTTTCCTGTGAGAAATGGATGGGCATTATACCCAGTTATGACAATTGGGGAAATGAAACTCATATTAGAAAACTGAAACTAACAAGGATGTCAAATAATAAAGGGTAGATAGAGGTTATCGCCCCCAAAAGAGTATAAGAATGGAAGTTCCTTGAGAGCAGAGAATCACTATGTAAAGAAGGGTGGAGATTCACATGGTGTAACTTCTGTTTAACATTCAACTAATAGCGAATCAGAGGAGGGACTTGTTCTTCAAGATAAGAAATAAAATACTATCCTAGGAATTTCAAAGGTGTATCTACTAATCTAGGTACCCATTCTTTGTGTGCCTGTGTGTTTTGGAAAACAGCTTCATTTTATTTTGTGTGTATTAATGACATATGTAGTAGTGTAATTGCAAAGATTTTAATTCTAGAATGTCAGAGTTGAAAGGGACCTTAATTTATCTTTATTTTACAGATGAGGAAACTAGAATCTAAAGAGATTTTGACTTAGGTAGAAGCAAAGTTCAGACTGAAACTCATTTTATTTGTAATGAATATATTAGTTATGTGTGGGTCAGAAACCATTAATAAAACAGCTGGATAGATCTCTAGAAGCAAAGCAAAGTTTATTTACGTTCTCATGAGAATCGGGCATCCCACCATCCAGCAGACAGTCGAAGGGAGGAAGCACCGTACGGGGTAGGGTCGGCGCTTTTATCCCTAACGCAAATTCCCCCTCCCACCACTGACCCTCATCCTTATTGGCTGAGGATCTTACATTCTAAACGCGGGAACTATCCAAGAAATTGAACTTGGCCAACAAGTACATAGTTGCCCATATTTGGCTGAAATAGGGAGGATAACAAGGGGACTTAAGTATGCCCTTAGGGGGCTAACAGGGAGGGGATAGCAGGAAGACTTTAAGTATGTCCTTAAGATAGCAGGGAGGAGACACTTTGCAGGGAGGAGACACTAAGTATGTCCTTGACCTTAAAGTCCTTCAGGCCTACTCAAACTTTGAAATAGATGAAGCCTTACTCGATTTTCACAACTGTCTTGAAAGATCTCATTTTATCTTGTTCAGTTATATCCCACAATTGAGTACATCTCAAACATTGGAAAATCTTATAAATTTGAACATACCATCAATATTCCTTTTTTGAAAAAGTTATTCGGAAGTGTCCTTTCAAACCTACCTTATCTGCTTCTACTTTGATGAGTTTTATCTCCAGATTTTTTTTTTTTAGAAAAGTACCTTGAGATCTATACTTTATTCTATTTTTTTTTTTTAAATAAAGCTTTTTATTTTCAAAACATATGCATGGATAATTTGACAATATTGACCCTTGCATAGCCTTGTTTCAGATTTTCTGAAATCTCCTCCCCTAAATGGCAAGCAATCCAATATATGTCAAACATGTTAAAATATGTTAAATCCAATATGTATAAACATATTTATACAATTATCTTGCTTAGGCATCCATTCTTGCAAGAATTTAAAATAAATCTTTCCTTCATTCATCAGTGAGTCAGTGGAGTTTTTGGTAAGATATTCTGTTTCTTACATTCCTATGTTTGCTTTTATTTTTTATTTACCTCTTGATTTTGAAAAGTACACCTACTATTTCCATATATCTTTGAGGAAAAAAATAGTGGATAACCTTTGGAAAGATTTAAGAATTAGGTTCTTCATTCTTCAGTTAAAGTAGCTGTCATCTATATTTGGTTTATTATTCCTAGCACTCCAACAAAGCAACCCATATCACAGCAAATTATTTGCTTTGCAAATACTACAAACCTCCCAAAAAGGTAAAGGAATGAAGTACTCAAGGAAGGCAAAATAAATACAATAGAGGGAGGGGAAGAAGAGGGAATAGGCCTAGAAAGAGACCTAACAGGTTAACAGTTACAATAATGGGGCCATTAAGAGAATTCTTACTAAAAGTACATAAAGAAACCAGAATGAAAACAAAAATCAAATAAAGGCTTAATATAGCTGGACAAAACCTCACTAAATCCCACAAAACTCTGCTTATAGGTAAATCAGTGTGGGATAAAATTAAACTGCAAAATGTGAAAGCACAGAAAAAGGGAGAGAGGTAGAAGAAACTGAAAGGGAATAGATGATGGATGGAGAGATAACAATGAAAGAAAAATAACTTCTGTCTTTCTCAGAAAGAAGTCCTATGGGAGAATGGGTAAAGTGACAAATGGAGAAATTTAAATGGTTAAGAAGGTGAAAATCTCAATTTAGGGGTGGAAGGGGAGTCCAAATTTTCTATAGGGGAAAAAGATACTTTATAATGGGAAATAGGGATTTTACAATGGATATAATCTATAGGGCAATAGGAGAATCTCTCTTTCAAGAGTACTGAGATTCTAGGACAACATCCTTCCTCAGGAAAAAGGAAAGCTAAGCTCTTGGGGAACTGTGACACAGAGATAAATGGAAAAGTATGGCTCTCAAAAGAGACTGTATGATAAATAGGGAGAAATAGGGAGAAATGATCATAGAGAGGGCAAAGGGCAGTAAGGAACTGCTTAGGTGGAGGCAGGTGAAAATTCCCAGTAAGAGAAAATGTCTTTATCCCAAAGAGATCTTAAAGACAGGAAAGGGACTTGTATGTGCAAGAATGTTTGTGGCAGCCCTCTTTGTAGTGGCCAGAAACTGGAAACTGAGTGGATGCCCATCAATTGGAGAATGCTGAATAAACTGTGGTATATGAACATTATGGAATATTATTGTTCGGTAAGAAATGACCAACAGGATGATTTCAGAAAGGTCTGGAGAGACTTACATGAACTGATGCTGAGTGAAATAAGCAGGACCAGGAGAGATCATTATATACTTTAACAACAATACTATATGATGATCAATTCTGATGGACCTGGCCATCTTCAGCAATGAGATGAACCAAATCAGTTCCAATGGAGCAGTAATGAACTGAACCAGCGAAAAGAACTCTGGGAGATGACTAAGAAGCACTACATAGAATTCCCAATTCCTCTATTTTTTTTTTTTTGGACTATCATATCTCTATTTATTTTCAAAATAGCAAGAGAAGTAAAAATTTGAATCCACAGCCTTCAAGGTCAGATAGGGATTTCTTTTTTTTTTCTTTTTCTTTTTTTTAATTTAATAATAACTTTGTATTGACAGAATCCATGCCAGGGTAATTTTTTTTACAACATTATCCCTTGCACTCGTTTCTGTTCCGATTTTTCCCCTCTCTCCCTGCACCCCCTCCCCTAGATGGCAAGCAGTCCTATATATGTTAGATATGTTGCAGTATATCCTAGATACAATATATGTTTGCAGAACTGAACAGTTCGCTTGTTGCACAGGAGAATTGGATTCAGAAGGTATAAATAACCCGGGAAGAAAAACAAAAATGCAGATAGTTCACATTCGTTTCCCAGTGTTCTTTCTTTGGGTGTAGCTGCTTCTGTCCATCATTTATCAATTGAAACTCAGTTAGGTCTCTTTGTCAAAGAAATCCACTTCCATCAGAATACATCCTCATACAATATCGTTGTCGAAGTGTATAATGATCTCCTGGTTCTGCTCATTTCACTTAGCATCAGTTCATGTAAGTCTCGCCAGTCCTCTCTGTATTCATCCTGCTGGTCATTTCTTACAGAACAATAATATTCCATAACATTCATATACCACAATTTACCCAGCCATTCTCCAATTGATGGGCATCCATTCAATTTCCAGTTTCTAGCCACTACAAACAGGGCTGCCACAAACATTTTGGCACATACAGGTCCCTTTCCCTTCTTTAGTATTTCTTTGGGATATAAGTCCAATAGAAACACTGCTGGATCAAAGGGTATGCACAATTTGATAATTTTTTGGGCATAATTCCAGATTGTTCTCCAGAATGGTTCCAATCCCTCTATTTTTGCCTGCCTGCATTTTTTATTTCCTTCACAGGCTAATTGTGCACTAGTTAGGAGTCCGATTCTTTTTGTACAGCAAAATGAGGTTTGGACATGTATACTTATTTTGTATTTAATTTATACTTTAACATATTTAACATGTGTTGGTCATCCTGCCATCTGGGGGAGGAGAGAGGGGGAAGGAAGAGAAGAACTGGAACAAAAGGTTTGGCAATTGTCAATGCTGTAAAATTATCCATGCATATAACTTATAAATAAAAAGCTATTAATAATAATAAAAAAAATTGTCTTTTCCCACAGGAAGGGTATAAGTTCCCTTCCCCCTCTCCCACATAAAACTGCTAATTTATTATGCACAACTTGCTATTCCTTTTAAATCTGTAGTAAAGTTATCATGTAAATTTATTTTTATTCCCTAAAACATGCATTTAAAAAATAGAAAAGGGTAACTTAATATGCATTTTAAAAAATTAGAAAGCCCAAGTGTGGGATAATAGCAATCACATAAACAGAGACTCTCAAGGTTAAAAAAAAAAAAAAAAAAGGCAAAAGGGGATTATGATGATCTGGAGAGAAAGGGCAACTCCTAACAGACAAGTGTCATCAATATAGGAGTGCGAAGAACAAACTGAAAAACACAGAAGTCTGATTTCCCCCATCTACTCCCTCCCCACACTGCACTGCACTCCTTTTGTCTGGGAGAGTACAGACATACTCTTTAAACATGGAAATCTATCCCAGAAACAAAAGAATATTAGTAAATAACAAACTCTTAATTCAAATTTCCCTAGAGAACTGCTATATAAGCAATTCTATTACCTGAATTCCTAAAGTCATCATAGCCTTTAAAAGAAGTACTTAAATGTTAAATTAAGAGAGGATGGGAAAACTGGAGGGGAAATGTTCATGCAAGACAACCCAACACCTGCAACTTTTCTTTACCTATAGCTCAACTTGTTATTGTAAAGTCTCAAGGCCATATTTCCTTGAGGTCTTCACTCAGTTTATACCATACACCAACAAATAAACCTAAAATAACAAGAAATATTTTTATAGCATAGCAAATTTTGCAGAGTACATTACATTTTATTTGATCCTCACAGCAATCCTAGGAGGTAAATAATATCTCCATTTTATAGAAGAAATTGAAACAGATCAGGTTAAATGACTTGCCCAGGCTCACAGAGAAACCAATTATTTCAGTCTCGATTTGAAATTTGGTCAGCACTCTATTTACGTAGCTGCCATTCTGGCTGCCTCCATAACATAGGCACAAAAGAAGAGATACTAAAAATTGGACTCAAATTTTTAAATAGCAAACAAAAAACCCAAATAGAAATGGTTTTTTGAAAAGACTAATAAAATTGATAAATCTTTTGTCAAAAGATCTAACTGAACAAAACAGCCAATGAACAAAGTAAATTCACACTGCCAGAAGTAAAAGAACTACCAAAATGCATGTTGATGTGGTTTATGATGTGGGCTTAGGCACCAAATGACGTGGTTTGAGAACCAAAATAATATGGCTGCTATCAACACAAGATGATATAGACACTAAAAGTTAGGGTTCGGTCATGTGAAGAATTCACAGTGACCATTCTCTCTGGCAAAATCTAGATTTATTTAGGGAAGAGGTTACAGACAAAATGAAGAGATACAATACACCTTGGGAATGGTAAATAGAAAACAGAGTGGGAGACCATAATAATTAAGGATGGAAAGGGCAAGTTCCCTAGAACCCAAAAAGAGTTTGCTGGTTACAAGGAGGAGAAGTGGGGTCAGAAAGCATAGTGAAGTTAGAGTTAGCATTGGCATTGGTTATGAAGAAAACTAGCCAGAGTGCTGGAGGCTGCTTAGTCTCATGATTAAGCCACAAGTTCTCAGCAGGAGAAGCTGAAGATTTCTCTTTAAACATTTAATGTCGTGTATACTTATTTTGTATTTAATTTATACTCTAATATATTTAACATGTATTGGTCATCCTGCCATCTAGGGAAAAGAGTGGGAGGAAGGAGAGGAAAAATTGGAACGAAAGGTTTGGCAATTGTCAATGCTGTAAAATTACCCATGCATATAATTTGTAAATAAAAAAGCTACTTAAAAAAAAAAATATACATATATATATATATATATATATACATATATATACATACATATATATATATGTATATAAAATAAAACGTTAAAAAAAAATGTCAGGGGAACTCCCTGTCAGAAAGCACATATTTAAAATGTTTCAGATCTCACTTGGCATACCACTTGATTACCAAGAGAAATCATCAATCAATTAGTATTAGTTACTGTCTCTTGGAAGTCCTTATTATACCTCAGACTCAGTTTCCTTATCTGTAATGATAAAAATACCATATCTACACCTAGAGTACTTCTGTCACAAGACTGTATTGAAGGTCAATGGAAATAATTGATGTAAAGCACTTCACAAACTTTAAAAGTAATGTTTTGTTACTATTCCAATTTCACACAATGCTGATCAGCTGAACAGTATCATTCCTTATGTCACAGTACCTCAATGTAAGGGAGAGAGAATGGATAGTGGAAAGCAGGGTAGAAACACAGTGGGCCTTCTTCCCCCACTGGAGGGGCAGAAAGAGCCTGTGAGCGGCAGCTGAGCGTGGAGATGATGCTGAGAAGCTCCAGGAGTAGCCTCTGGTTGGCATTTAAAACCCTTCACAAGCTGATTCTGGCCAATATTGTCCCGTTAAGCCATTCCATCATACTCAAGGACACCTTGTTTCTGCAGCAATGTACATTGCCCTCCCATCATAACAACTATCTGAACTCTTTCTTCATATTATTTAATTCCCAACCTTCCTCTCCATATTGAAAACATTTTTCAACCCAAGACCCAATGACCACTCCTTTAATGCCATTCCCCTCACCCCAACCCTGTCTACCCCTTCCACTGTGTTCTCTCGAATACCTGTTGTACAGGGAACTAGTTTCCACCTTAACCTCTTCTCTTTTTTGCTCCTTCTCTCCCTCCACGTTTGCTACTCTTTTCCAGCCCTGACGCCTTTTACACACTTATAGCCACTGGCTTGCTCACTAGTGCATATGGAGTGAGAACACTCTTTGCTCTCTTCGGATTCTCCCTCTTCCCCACCACTCACAATTTTCTCCTCTAAAGTTTACTGATGCTCCAGCACCCAATCCAGATTAGGGTAGTCTGCTGGCCTCCAGAACCCTCTTCTTTCTTCCTCAATGAGTTCAGCGAGGGGGCTCAGTCTCTCTGCCCACCTCAACTCTTATCCTGGTATTTTCATACTGATATTTCCTCAAATACCCCAAGACCCAAATTTCCCAATTTACTCATTTCCCATAAACTATTCTTCTACTTCCACTTAGTTCCACACCGAGATGGTCATATCCTTCACCTTGACATACATCATCTGCCTTCAATTTTGATAAACTTTGAAATTAACTTATTTTTACTATTGTCCCTAAATCCCCATCTTCATCCTTATTGCGACCTCCAATTGCGCCAACCCTCAATTTTTTTGTCAAGCCATCATCCCTGCATTTGCTTCACTCCCTTGCCTTCCCTCCTTTGACCATCTGATAAACCAGTCCAACTCTATACTGTTCTCTTCTCAAGTTACCAGTCACCTGCTCCCCTGACTTATGGAAGCTCTTGCCCTGCCAAGCCTCAGCCTTAAATTATTCCCACCATCTGCAGCCTTCACTCCTAAATCACAAAACAATGCTCACTGATCCTCTACTTTCACCTCATGAGGGGAAGTCAATTCGTTTCCCTGACTATCCCACTCCCGAGGCAGTCTCCACTCCATGATCAGCTGAGACCCTGGGCCCCTAATTCCCTGGGGACAAGGCTACCACTCCGGGGAGAGCAGCCTTCTCCACTCTTCCTCCCTGAGGTCACCTGAGGTGGTAGCTCTCCTTCACCAAGGCAAACTTCTCTACACATGGAGGAATCCATTGTGTCCCTTCTATTATCCCCACTCTCTGACCTTCAATCCCCCCATTTGCAGGCGGCTGCTCAAGGGACTGACTATAAACACACCCCAGGGTCTCCCATCCTCAAAGTAACTTCACTCAATCCATCCCTTTCCCTCTCTCCTCATTTTTGTGCTTGTCTAGACTTGATGCTTCTCCCTTTTTTAATAATAGGTTTTTATTTTCAAAATTGTGGATCCCATTTATGTACTTTTCCAATTAAAATATGGATTGGAGAATTTTCTAGATTGTTGTAGAGAAGGGATAGCAGCAAGCTAAATTCAATTGCTTCTTCTCATTCTGCAATCTTAACTCTGTCTCCCCCTTCTCAGTTTCCTCTGCTGAATCTTTATCCAGGACATATCCACAAAAAAACCTCCAAGGCTTTGTTCTGGGCTCTCTTCTATATTTAACTATTTTGTTTGGTAATCTCATCAACTCCTATAGCATCTCAACATGGTTGATTCTCAGATCTATTTATTCAGCTTTAACTTCTCTTCCTGAACTTTGGTCTTATATTTCCAGCTGCTTACTGAACATCTCAAACATCTTAAAATGAAATGGGTAAAATTGAAATATGTATCTTTCTTCTCCTCCTCCCCTAATTTCCCCATGACAGTTTTGGGTACTACTATCCTCCTGCCACCTGTGACAGATCTATGAGGTCAAACTCCGTACAGTTTCTTTCCTCTCCTGACACTACCCTGGTACAGGTCCCCTTGCCTCCTCATACATGGACTATTTCACAGACTGCTGATTGGTCTCCCTGCTTTTAATCTCTCCCCACTTCCAGTCTGTCCTCTACTCAGTTGTCAAACTAAAATGAAGCCCCCCAACTCCATAAATACTTAGTCCCTAACTTTTTGTTACATCCATGTAAAAAAGTCACTTCTATTTAAGCTAATGGAGGAATAACATCTATGTGTTCTGTGAGTCTATGACACATTTTCTTATAACTTAGTTGATATGCACAAACAAAACCATAGGAAATTGACTTGCTGATGCAGCCATAAAAGAAGCTACTATGACATTGGCCTTCTTACTCCACTAGTTCTCCAGGCAAAAAACTTTTGATTAAAGTCCCATCCCAAATGGGGAGATCTGGAAACCCCACCATTATTGCATCCAAATATAAAGTCATGTTACCATGCCAAACCCCCAAGGTTCTATTTCCCAACTGATAGGTGGGGTAAAGAGACCCCAACAAAAATGCTACCCCAAAGTCTGAGTGGGACCCCAGTAAAGTGCAAACTGACTGTGCTAATCTCTGTTACTGTGCTCTGGTAACTAACTTTGTACCCCTATATCACTAAACTTTGACTTGAGTTCATCTCTGTAACACTCCAACCTCAGAGACCACAGTATTTCACTCCCTCTTTCTGGACACTACTTAACAAGTATACCAGGATTTGGCCCCTAAAATTTCAGTTGGTCTGACAAATGCCCTTTTCTTTATGGACCCCTCACCCACTTTTCAAAAGTTTCTGTTTCTGTAACAAATTAAAAGAGTAGATTAATGATGAGATCTTCAATGTTAGGTGTGGTTAGTAGAGGAATTGATAAAATTAATCCCTGAGGCCAACAGGAAGAAGGCTCTGAAAAGAGATAAGTTTAGCTCTAAGGTCCCACCAGTAGGGGAGATTTTCCAATGTGACATTCAAGTTTTGTCAAACCCCTGAGACCCACAGAGGTCTCCAGCAGTCTCACCTTGCCATGTCCTGTCAGAAATCGCAATAACGTCCCTGAGGTTATGTTTTCCCTATAAAATCTATGGGCCATCCTATGGCTGCTGCCTTCTTTGGGTCAGTCCTCCACAGCACTTTGCCTTGCAATATCTTTTCCCTCCCTCCTCCCCTATGCCATGTGGTATCTCCCCTAACTCCACAATGCTTCCCAATCCCACTCTTACTCCTTATAGCTCTTTTGGATATCTCTTTCAGAATTTAGCCCACCAGCTAAGGGCTTGCCCCAACTTCATGGAGTGCTCCATTTCTCCTAGGTAATTGTGAATTCTACAGAGAAACTGGTCTTTCATATGCTCTTCCACTCCATATTTACCATTCCCAGTGTCTATTGAATTTCTTCATTTTGTCTGTAACCTATTCCCTAAATAAATCTATCTTCTGCCAAGGAGAATGGTCACTGTGAATTCTTCACATGACCAAACTCCAACTTCTGGTGGCTACCATCATCTGGTGAATACACCAAGTACATCATGTTGGTACTCAAATAACATCATACTGACTGCCCTATAAAAAAAAAATTACATTTTAAGTACAAAGCTGTTATATATTTCTAGTTTTTAATTTATATCATTCGTTTGAATGACTTTACTTTTTAAAATAAATTACAAAAATATAAATTGTAAGTCAAATGTACACACACACACACACACACACACACACACAATAATCAAATGAAAGGAAATTCTTACCTTAACTTTCAGACCATAAGCAAGTAGGATTTCTATCCAAGATTTACCAGTTGATATTTAGTATATATTTCACTAAAAATGAAAAGATATTTCTTTTTATTTACTTATTTTTATTAAAGCTTTTTATTTACAAAACATATGCATGGGTAAATTTTCAACATTGACCCTTGCAAAGCCTTCTAGTTCCAAATTATCCCCTCCTTCCCCTCACCCCCTCTCCTCTAGAAGGCAGGTCGTCCAATACATATTAAATGTATTAAAATATATGTTAAATTCAATATATGTATACATATTTGTAGTTATCTTGCTGCACAAAAAAAATCGGATCAATAAGGAAATTTCTTTAACAAATGATGGTAGTTCTTAACCAGCATATAATTGCACTTATAAAAAAGTTGTCAATAACACTAGTACATTTGTAAATAAGGCCTTTCTAGATCCCCCCAACTTCTGGAGCTTGTACTTCCTCTTCAGCCACTTTCCATTTAACTATTTTGTATTTATTCTCCTTATATAGATTATGATGATTCAAGTGCATATTTCTTTATGTATTTATTCGCTTAATTATGTAAGATTCTTGAGGGTATGGATTGTTTCATTTTTAAACTTGTGTCTCCACTGTGTTTAGAAGAGCAATTAATAAGTGCTTTTTTATGAGATCAGTGGCTAATCTAGATTAGTTAGGCAAAGTACCACTTAGCAACATTTTGAGAATACTATTAAAATAAAAGAGTTTGTAGTACACATTCTGTTGGGTAAAACACTAATATAATATATATAAGTTGATGATTTAATATTTGTTAAATTAATAATGATATGAATCACTGTACTTCTAAGATGCCTAATTTACAACTAAGGAAGAACTTATCTAGTTCTATGAGAAAATCTTTCTTTTAAGAAGCAAAAATACAAAATTAATGCTATTTTGGTATCAAAGATTGTATAACATTTGTAAATATGAGAAGAATGCAAATAAACTGAAGGGAGACTTTCAAGAGATATTTGATGTGTTTTTAGCCAAATACGTTGCTAATCATACAGCTGAAATTTTACAAATTATCATATAACCAATACAGTATTCCTAAATAAGAATGTAATGGAATTGTTGTATTAAGGATTACTGAATTCTAACAGGAAAGGACCTCAGCATTCATCTAAAATAAATCTTTAATTTTATAGATGAAGAAATTGAAATGTTGAGAAGTTAGATGAGTTGGCCAAGGTCACAAAGTGATATCCTATGGAAAGGAAAGGTGCAAATCATTTGTATTAAATGTGAATTTCCTGTAGTTAAATTCATGGACTTTAACGAAAAACTTGAGTGGAAAAAAACAATAGAATTGTCTACCAAAGCATCTATCTTAAGGTTGGTCCCCTCTTGGATCATCTTAAATAGATTAATCTCAATGAAATGTATTTTTCTATTTCACTCATAAATATGCCAATGGGTTCCCCTTAGTTTCCATGTCATATTCGAATTATTCATTCTGTCCATCAATGACATCTAAAATTTACCTCCAATCCAATTGGATCACCACTAATATTCAACTTCAGAAAAAATTATCTCTTTCATGTCTCCCCTATGACTGACATCAATTCTCCATCTGAAACCCAGTCACATTTTCAATCAAGAGTTCTGCGTTTTGATCATAACCTTCTTATCCAACATTCCCTAATTACACTATGAGGTCAAAAAAGGAACTTGCATTCCTGTATATGAACTGTATCTCTCATCAATTACTACCTTGCCAATCTCCTGCAGTGTTCCTAATTTAGGGTTCTAAACTTTTGCCGGCTTAACTCCCCTGGGTTTCCCAAAAGGAAACCTTCATTAAAGGCCCAGAAACGACCATTACTTATTAATCCAGGTCTTGAATGCACTCAAGTCCTCCAGACTCCCCATTTAGTTACATGCCCCGGAAGGGGTATCCTGGGCTGGTCCAAATTTCCTTAATTTTTTTTTTTATAAGGTGACATTCTTTGCCTCCATGGCTACCTAGTCTAAATTACTGAATGACGGCCTCCAGTTGAAGACTTTAGCTTGTAGCCAGGACCTGCTCTACTGACCGAATCTCTATCTGTCCCTGGACCGAGCTGACTTTGGAAAGAGAGGCCACCCCTCCCTGACCTCACGATCCCCTTAGAGAATGAAGGACTTGCCTCAGTGCTGTCCTAAAGACAGCTGGGAACAGCCCTCAGCAGGAGGCCAAGCTAGGGAACTGTCTTCGTTTTTGGGGGGAAATGACATTAAAGAAAAGGTATGCACACCTGCTTTAAAAAAGACCCTTTTGGTTCCCATTGATGTCAATAAAACTGATTATTAAATGGGAAACGAAACAACACCGATGCCCTAAAGACCAAAGGGAGGCCCCTCCACGGGTTTTCCTTCATTAAAGCAGCAGGTTTTGCTTTCTGGTTTAAATCCCCAGCCCCTGTTCAATGCTTTGCAGATGGTTAAGTGCCTAATAAATACTTTCGCTCATTCCATTCAGGTTCGGGAAATACTTATGCGGCAAGAAGCAGGCTCAGACTCACAAGGTCCTGCCGTAAGGGCACTGGGGTTAAACCCAGAGGGGGTTAAGCGCGCACTGTGTCCCAGGCCCTGGGGGTTTACGGGGCAAAAGCCAGTCTCTGCCCCAATCACCCCAGAGGCTGCGTTAGTTGACTTGCCCAGGGTCACACAGTGCGGCCTTCCGGTGTTCAAGCTCCAAGACGCCACAGCACGTGGCCTCTGCGCAGGCCAAAGAGCTTCTTCCGCGGTTTGGGGGGCGGGGTCTCCACTTGGGCCCTCCATTCCAAGCCTCCCGCCTCAGGACTCCCCCAGCCCGGGAGGGCAAGCTCCGGCTTTATCCCCGCCTGGACGGTTCACTGACCTGGGAAACCCCGGGCCTCGCAGACTGGGAAGCTCCGGGAAGGGAGGGCGCCGTCCGGAGGAGACCAGAGGGAAGCCAGCAGGAGGAGGAGGTGGAGGCGGGGCCTGCCCCGCACCCGGCAGCGCCAGGGGGAGGGGACACGCTTTGGGCTGCGAGGAGCGCCGCGATCCCAGTAGCCGTCCCCGAGCGCGGCCTGAAGACACGCCCCCTCCTGCGGCCTGCTCCCCGGCGCGCAGGTCCGAGAAGGGGGCGCGGTCGGGAGCGCCGCCGGGCGCGAGCCGCGAGCACGCGCGTGGCTCGTCACAGAGGCGGCGGCGGCCGCCGTGGCGTTGGGGGCCGGGGCTCCCCCAGCACCACCCACCCCCCCGGCCGGCAGTGGCGCTGGGCGCGCGCGCCCCCGCCCTTCCTCCTCGTCTTCGCCCCCGCCCCCCCGCGCTCCTGCCATTAAAAGGCGTAGCTCTGGCCGGCGTCCCGGAAAGCCCTTCGTTCGCTCCCCGTTAACCTGTGAGCCGCGAACAGGGAGAAGGCGAGCGCGCTAGCTAGGCAACCTCGGCTCAAGTGCCCGTTCCCTCCCTCCGGGCCCCACCGCCTCATCTCCCTGCCGCCGCCGCCGCCGTCATGTTCCGGTACCTCGGGGAAGCGCTGCAGCTGTCCCGGGTCGGGGCCTCGGCCGCCGCCGCTGCCGCCGCCAGCGACCCTGCCGCCTCCGCCCTGCTGCTACGGGCCCGGGGCCAGCCAGCGGCCGCGCCACCCGCCCCTCGACGCCACTACAGCGAGGCGGCCGGGACCGGGGATGACGATCCCAACTTCTTCAACATGGTGGAGGGCTTCTTCGATCGCGGCTCGAAAATCGTGGAGGACAAACTGGTGGAGGACCTGAAGACGCGAGATACGGAGGAACAGAAGCGCAACCGGGTGCGCGGCATCTTGCGCATCATCAAGCCCTGCAACCATGTGCTGAGCGTCACCTTCCCCATCAAGAGGGACAACGGCGCCTGGGAGGTGATTGAGGGCTACCGGGCTCAGCACAGCCAGCATCGCACACCCTGCAAGGGCGGTGAGTTTCGACCCCAGGGTCCCTCCCTCCTCGCCAGTCCCTCTTTCAGCTCCAGCCAGTGGCCCGAGAATCCGAAGGTGGGATGGGACGCCCGCTCAGTCCCTTACGGGGGTCCGAGAATGGGATGGGGGGGGTTGCCCGCTTAAACCCTTTCCGGCCATCTGAGGGTGAGATGGGAAGCATCGACCTGCCCCTTTCAGCCCCATTAATGTCCTTAGATGGGGAAGTGGGCGGGACCAATCCCCGGGAAAGTTTTCCCCCAGGCTGCACCTATTTGGGGCTGTTTGAAAGTAAAGTGTAGATGGGGATGTGTAGAAAGGAGAACCAGCAGGTACCTACTTTCCCTCTCCGCACCCCCCACACCAGTTCCTGACACTTCTACGGATAGGGGAAGGAGAGGCAGGAGTCCGGTCTATATATATAAGAAGAAAACTTCTTATCTCGGCTGTTTAACTAAAGGACAGTTAGCCAGGAAGTTGAATTTCGGACTTCTTGTAGTATTTCATAGATTGCTTGGGTCCGGTCTATATGTGTATTGCACCTAGTGGTATCCTTAAAAACGAAAACGACACTCATCCCAACTGTTTAACCAAGGGAAGTTAGCCAAGCCAGTAAGTTGAATTTCAGATGATTTCTTGACTTGCTCTTCCAATTCCCTCTGTCAGTTGCCCAGAAGGTGTTTGAATCGATTTGTTTTTTACCGGGCAACTTCCCCCCTTTCCCCTAAAAATCTGACCCATGTGACTAGCCCCGATTCCATCCACCGGGGTCTTGGGGGGAGAAAAAGGGCGGATCTTCTGCTGGGACCCCGTTTGTTGACTGCTGGATTCCTCCTGCCACCTTATGCCATTGCTTTGATTTGTGCTGCCTCGGGCACCCCCAGATGCCCAAATAGGTGGAACTGGTCCTCCCATAAACAAGTGCTGGGACGTCCAACCTAGAGGCGCCTTGTGGCCCACAGGCCAGCCAATGGAATGAAAGAGCTCCAGGGGGTGTGGTAAGGGCGGGGCTAACTCTTAGTGTGAGGCTGAGGAAAGGAGTC
Source organism: Antechinus flavipes (assembly GCF_016432865.1). Lineage (NCBI taxonomy): Eukaryota > Metazoa > Chordata > Mammalia > Dasyuromorphia > Dasyuridae > Antechinus > Antechinus flavipes. Next base: position 617,060,858 of record NC_067399.1, on the reverse strand, counting down.
CAGTCAATTTTTGTTCATTAAACCCCAATTCTCCCGGTGCTCCCAGACTTTGTGTCGTTGAGCACACGTCTTCAGTTGCCCACCTTATTGGAATCTTCTCCTTAACGATTTGTTTCATTCCTTGTGCAAAGGCTTCTGAGTAAAGAAAAGGGGGAGCCAGTTGTAAAGAATTTCACAGAAATACAATGGAACATCTTTGGTGAAAAGATCAAAAAAGTGTTTGTTATGGGGAAATAAAATAGAGCTGGAAGAAACTTTGGGACCCACCTACCCATTCCCTCTTCAGACCTAAAGAGGTTTGTTATATGTACCATAATAAGTAGAGGAGTAGGGTCAGGACTCCAGTGTTTTTGCCACGTTGGGCTCATTTATAGGACATTCTTTTCAAGTTGGCCACAATTTGCATGGGCTTCCCAAACGGACTTTACAAAATTATCTTTCTTCTACAAAGAAAACTTGGGCAATTTCCTGTGGTCCTAGCTTAGGAATAGCAGTTGCTTTAGAACTGCATTTTAAATGAGTAGTTCATTAGCTTAATGATTTACAGATTTTTACTTAATAAATCTGTATTGATGCCACATATGTGTGACCTTGGTAAGTAACTGCCACCTTGGATCTTAGTTTCTCATCTTGGAAAGGAAGAAGCCATTTGGATCAGACAGCCAGAACTGAAAAGAGACTTCAGAAACTCTTCTAAGTCCAAAAGGAAATCCAGAGGGTCCAAAGTGGTTTTTTCCCCCTCAAGGTCACAAACATAATATGATGGTGGTCCCCTTTAAACAAAGGGGAACAATTTACAATATGAAAAAATTGGAACTTAATGCAAAGTCATCATATCATATTGTGCAGCAAAATCCTTTAACACCGAGTATTGAATTTGGCAGCAAAAAACTGATGACTTTATAGTAAAATACTTGTTAAGAAGTAATCTAAAGTAGGTATAAGTCACTGAAAACTGAAAAGCTTAACAATTCTGGGGAAGCTCAGTCTCCATACTCAGACTTAAATATTTTACAAACAAATCACTAAGATTTAAGGAATAACCTCTTTTGTGTTGTTTGTGAGCCCCTACCACCTTTCCCCCAAAGACCAAGGGATTAGATCTTTCAGACAGGCTCCTATTATGTTTCAGTCATGCTGTCAATTTAAAAAAATTGGGGGGCTTTCAGAACAAGTTGAATATGCTGTGATACAAGTCACAGGATAGATGGAATATAAAACTTTACTCAGTTTATAAGATATGATTAGTTCTAAATAACTTGACTGTTTATGCAAATTAGATTCATTCTTAAAGGATGACAAGTAGTAACTCACATTTAGGGGGCAACTTAAGGTTTGCAAAGTCCTTTTCACAAAAAGGTCAAATTATTTGCCCAAGGTCACTGCACTAACAAGTGTTAGATCCAGAATTTAAGCCCCAGGCTCTTCTGACTCCAAGATACATGTTCTGCCCATATACATTGTCTATTGGAAATATTTAGAAAAACATGCTGCAGAGTAATATTTTGATAAAACATTTTGAGCCTCAAACATTTCTTCCAAGGCTGACTAACTTTGACATTACAACTATCTAAATGTTGAATTTATAGGGTTTTTGGCATATAAATGAAAGTTGTTAAATATTGATACTTTAATGACTTAAGAAATATTTTATTTTTATTTTACATATTGACATAGTCAAAGACATTAGATACTTGCTTAAGGCATCTAATTCTAGATATTTTAAGAGAAAAGCACAGATGATTGTTCTGCTAGATAAATATTATCTTGATTCTTTTGTTATTCATAATTTAGTTTTCTTCCCTAATCAGGAATCCCAGATTAAGAGCCAGAAAAGATCATCAAGGTCATCTAGTCTCTTGGTGTCACAATCTGGATAGAAATAAGGTGCCTCAACTAACACATGAGGTTCCCTTAGTCTTATTGACCTAGAAAATACAGTTAATATGTTTTTATTTTTAAATTAATAGAGCAACACAATGAAATCAAGATAGGAACTACATTTCAATCTAATTCTGGCCTCTGCAATATTGACACTTTTAATCTAGTACAATTCCATTCTGCAGTGGAGCAAACTGAGGAACAGAAATTTTAGAGTTTTAGAGGCAGGGTTTTGAGCCCTGGTCCTAACTCCCAAATTTGGTGCCTTTTCTAATAATAAGTTAAATTACTTCATTTGCCTCTTTAACCAAAGAAATCCTAAATAGTTTTCTTTCTTTCTGGGACCCTTTTTAATATGTACTTTATTTTCAGATCTCAACATAAACATGAATATGCCTAAATTCTTTGTTCTTGTTAAGTAACTTACAGCCAAGTAAACAAGTCTTTTAAAAGACTTGAAAAAAGTGTTGTTAATATCTTTACAAAAGTAGTAGAGATTGGATTCACGTTGGAGCTAAAATTGTATTCTCTGCTCTTAAAATGTTCCTTTAGAAGTCATTCAACTTGAAATGTTAACATATTTCAAGAGAGAAATTCATTTTCCTACCAAGTCCAGCTTATCCTTGTTAAAGATTGTACTCTGCTAGGTTCTTTGAAAGAAGATTGATCAAGCCAAACTCCCAGAACATGTTTTTTATGAATCTTCCCCCTGATGCCAGGTTATGTGTTCTAATGATATTGGTAAACTTGGTTATGGTTCCTTGCCTTTGTAAGCAAAAAAACAGCTTTTCCTGTGACTTCTGATGCTGTTTTTAAAATATTCATAGGTTTCAGGATCAGAATACCTGCTCTGTCCCTATGAAAAGCACAGGTTCAAACAAAAATTTTTACCAAAAAAATGAAGACCCAACATCTTAATAGCTTTTTATTTACAAGTTATATGCATGGGTAATTTTACAGCATTGACAATTGCCAAACCTTTTGTTCCCATTTTTCCTCTCCTCCTAGATGGCAGGATGACCAATACATGTTAAATGTATTAAAGTATAAATTAAATACAAAATAAGTATACATGACCAAACCGTTATTTTGCTGTACAAAAAGAAGCAGACTCTGAAATATTGTACAATTGGCCTGTGAAGGAAATCCAAAATGCCGGCAGGCAAAAATATAGGGATTGGGAATTCAATGTAATGGTTTTTAGTCATTTCCCAGAGTTCTTTCGCAGGGTGTAGCTGGTTCAGTTCATTACTGCTCCATTGGAACTGATTTTTAAAGATGGCCAACTCCATCAGAATTGATCATCATATAGTGTATTCCCAACACCTTTATTTATTAGGGGGGGGGAGGGGGAGAAGGGGAGGGGCATACACTAGGTAGATAGTTGACCCATGAATCATTTTGTATCACTTCTTGCAGTAATTTGCTTTTAAAATTGTGTGTATGTGCATATATATGTGTGTATGTATATATGATTCCTCTGAAAGATAAACATTTAATGCTCAGTCATCTGTGTAAAGTCAACCTAACAAGTACATGGCCATAGCTAAAGCTAAAGTGAGGAGCATTATCATACTTTAAACCTTAGTGCCAAAATTGATGTTTTTGTTTAAAAAAAGAAAAAAAAGCTATTAAATGTTTAAGAAATGGGGTGTATGTATAGGGAGTGGTGTCCAAACTTTATTTTATAAAAGACCAATGGTTAAATACCTTGATTACCTGATTGTCACAGAAGTGACAGGTCCTGTGATTCTTTAAGCCAATATTCTTTCTATTGTTTTAATTATACTGATTATTGGTTAAATTGTTTTCTTGGTTCTGTTCACTTCAATTCAGTGTTGCATAGAATTTTCCCTCTGGTTTCTATGAATCAATATTAGGTCTCATGCAATAGAAAAATATTGCATTATATTCATATACCATAGTATTTCCAATTCTTCCAAAACTTTATTTCCAATTCTTTAAAAATTAAGGGTGCTGTTATAAAATTTTTTACTATGTAAAAAAAATTTACTTTTTTGACTTCTTTTGGCAGTAAATATCTAATACATAATAATGCTTAATAATCTCGATTTTAGGAGTATGGTTTAAAATTTCCAGAATGATTAAACTAAGTTATAATTCCATTCTCTTATTTGGGATAAATTTGGACCATATCTGGTCAGTCTCTCTTATAAATTGCTGGAATGGATCTATCTTTTAATTGGGATATTCCTTCTATATTTCTTAGGAGGAAATAGGCAAAATAATGATTTCCTTAAATTTTTTTTCATTCAGTGTTCATCAAAATCTCTAAGCCATTGCAACATTTGCTCCTTCCCTCTCTCCCCACAACCCTCCATCCAGAAGTGAAGAAAGAAGCCTCAAAGATCTGTTATTCAGAAAAAGCTGAAGTTTCCATCTTCACTTTATGTCCCCATTGTTAAGAAAATGAAATGTAGGTTTAATGGAATTCTGCCTCTAAAATGATGGCGGTACTGTCATAAGTAATACTTCTTCATATTAAAGCTGAAATGACAGTGTTTTAAGAGCTAAATCAAAGGACACTTTTAAAAAATGTGATTATTGCTTAATTCTTCCTAGAAGCTGTGGTACTATGTTGCCTGTTAAAGCAATTGGCAAGTAAGTGTATTTATGCAACAAATTTTCTAAGTGAAACAGCCACTTTGGTTGTTCAGGTAAAATCTATGGACCCAGAATGTTTTTTACCAATAGAACATAAAACTCGGGATTACAAAGGAAATCTGTTGAAATCCAGTTATCAAAAGATGCATGGTTTTTTTATTATAGCTTTTTATTTACAAAGATAATATGCATGGGTAATTTTTCAGCATTGACCCTTGCAAAACCTTCTGTTCCAACTTTTCCCCTTCTTCCCCCCACCCCTTCCACTAGAATGGTAGATAGTCTAATACATATCAAAAGATATTTTAAAAATTAAAATCATAGATTTCAGGATCAGAATACCTGCTCTGTCCCCATAAAAAGCACAGGTTCAAACAAACAAACAAAAATTAACGTAACAATATGGTATGTTTTTGAAGACTCATTCAGTAAACATTTATTAAACACCCGTTAATACCAAAGCAATATGTTAGGCATCATCCTTTAGCTGAGTTCTTTTCAGTGGGGTAATTTTTAAATAGCTTCCTTTCTCCCTGTGTACCCTCGGACCCACCTAAACCAAAGCAGTGTGTTTTAGTTAGTTGTGAACTTGCTGTTCTTTCTCTGAGAATCACACTATTCTCTCTGGAAGTCTTTGAGAGTTTCCAATTTTTCAGAATTACTTCTTTGCTAGAAGTTGAGTAGATGTGACCCAAAAAAGGTTTAGTAATGCCTGTCCAAGCTCATTAGGAACACAGTGCTCTCTTTCTCTTTTTGTTTCATCATGAGCAAAAAGTAGAGAGTAATACAGCCTAAAATGCATTTTATTTTTGAGTTCCAGCCAAATTTTAATGAAGGGACAGAGAAACAAGTGAATAAATCATGCGACTTTGTGATAATATTTTGCCTTACAAGTATTAATGTTATTAAGTCTATGTAGATATATATATAGTTTTGATTTCTAAGTTCATGTAGATAATAGACATTTTAAAAATGATTTAGTAATTACTACTTCACCATTCTCCAAGGATCTGTAACTTGATTATAAGTAAGCATTCTACAGGAACAAATGGCAACACCTCAATTTTGGATATTCTTTGAGGATTGTGGCTTTCAAATTCATCACCTTCATTTGATCTCTTAGACATAATAATGCCAAATACAGCCAGCCTGGGTCTGACAACTATCAGAGTATTACCAGGTTTTTACTGGTTAACACATGACTGCCATAATGAGGCATTAGACCAGAATTTTAGTGAAGGCTTTATTCATAATAAGTAGAGTCTAATAAAAAATACTCATTGAATTGGGCACAATTGAATGAGCAGAGCAGGACCACAATCCTGGGAAGTTAGGCAGAAGAGTTTCTACTTAATAAAATAGGCTAGGGAAATTTTTTTCTAGTTTTTTGTCTAGTGAACTGTAGAATCTGAGGTGAAAGGGACTTGGGAGGCATCTGTTGGTCCTACCTGCTCTCATAAATGGTCATAGTTGATTCTTGGAGATCTAGTTATTAAAGAACAGACTAGCCCCTGGTGGTCCTTTTGGATAGTTACTTACTGTAAGGAAGTTTTTCTTTATAAAAATAACTTTCTGTGGTTTCCACGTAATTGCTCCTATTTGGGACTTGGGTTTTGAAAGTAATGTTTTTTACAAAGATTTATCTTGACAGTACCCTGGTTCTCTGAGGTACTAGCAATAAGGGCCTTAAAATTGTAGAAATAAAAATTGAACATCCATAGTTCAGACAGGAAGCTGAATCCTAGAATTAAATTCTTCAAGATAATTCGGCTAGTGGGCAGACAGGACCTTGAGCTCTTTGCACCCACAGTGTAACAGACTCCATGGTCTCCGTGGCTGAGCCTCTATAAAGTCCTGGATGAGGTAAGAGCAACAAGGAAGGATTAATAAAAAGTATTTGAAAGAGTCAAAGAATAGAAGTTGATAGTCTGAGAGCTTAGAAGACTGAAGGGATCCTGACAAAAAGAACTCATTTGGATGAAAGAGGTGAGTTTTGAGCATACAGTGTTGGAGACTGTATGCAGAACATAGCCTAAATAGGGGCTTTGAAAGTAGTTTTAACATCCTTGGCTAGAGATTAGATTTTGGGAATCATCTGCTTAAAAGCAATTCTTGAAACTAAAAATGGATTAGTTCACTGGAACTTGGGAGAAGCCTGGGATAGCCTGGGAAGGTCCTTAGGAGGAGTGATATACACATAATTTCTTTTATCAAAATGAATTCAACTAGAGTTTTTGATGTAACTTTTTTTTTTTTTTGGACATAATTGTGGTATTCTGCATTATGGACACTGTCCCACAAAAACTTTGTATAAAGATCATCTTTCAGCAGTGTGGTACCTGCTATTTTATCCAAGATCTTGCACTGAGTCCTGGGAGTTGTCTTGACAAGAACAAGATTTATACTCTTAAAAGGAAGAAGGGCCTTGAAAACAACTCTTCCAAGCTTTTTAAACTTTATTATCAAAACATGCATAGAAAGTTTTCAACACCCATGTAAAACCTTATATTTTTTTCTCCCTTCCCCTTACCTCTTCCTCTAAAGCCTTTTTGTTTCTTGATTTGGAGAAACATGGGCAGGCGGCCATTTAGATGATGTGGCCATCCAAACAAAGAATTTGCCCAGATTCTGTTTTTGTGTGGCTACCTTTGACATGCCTTTCCTGGTGGGGTTTCTATCTGAGCACCTCATATTTAGAATCTGATTGCCTTATACTTGTATGACAGGGTCATGTGACTTATTTGTAAGGAATCTTGGATCATTTAATCCAGTGGTTCTCAACTATGGTCAAGGGCCCCTGAGAACCTTTGAGGTTAAAGCCGTTTTCATGATATTGAGACATCTTTATTTCTAATATGGTAAATCCCACATAAACAAGCTACTTGCAGGGGTGTCCTCAATTGCCAAGAGTATAAAGGGGTCCTGTGATCTAGTCCATGCTCTCATGTCCTAGGTGAAAAAAGTGACCTAGTTTCCTGGACATGGCTCCAAAAGACAGAGGTCTTGTCCCAAGAGCCACTGGAGCAGCACAGTGGGCTCTGCTCCTGCCTGCTTTGCCTTCCTAGAGCAGATTGGTCCAACCAGCCCAGGGAATCCCCCATGGGCCCATAGTTTATGAGAATAATGTGTGCCCCTTGGGCAATTGTGTTTACCTGCCATGACCCCAGCCCAAAAAAGATTTTAGTAGATGCTTATTCACTTGAATAGAAAACTTTGCCAGGAGGTCGAGGATAAAAATGCTCCATGTACATGCCAAGTAAATGCAGATGCCCAGGGTTGAGGCTGTGACTAAACAAGCCAGGTACATGCAGTCAAAGCTTGCTGTGCTGAGATATTCCAAGAAGCATGTAAAGGCTTACTCTATGAACCCATGCAAAGGAATATAAGCAGGATATATAATGTTGTAATGTAAATGAATGTGAATGCAGTGAAATTAAGGAAATAAAACAGACCTTTGGCTTTGTTTATTGCATTTACCAAGTTACTATATGATTCATCACAAAAACAAATGCTAGCTTAGGCTAGAGGTTTTTGTGACTCATAACCAGTGAAAGCACGAAAAATTCAAACGGTCCACTGATTTTTTTTTTTTTAATAGGCAGTGAATTGACATTTCCTCTCAATATTACAGACACCCTCCCCAATATTAACACACTGACTTCCATTTTTTCCTTAAAGTTGTATATACTGTTATTGTCTTTTCGAACTCATCAATTATATCACTAGAGGTGTTTTTTGTTTTTTTACTTTTTATTAGATGGTCACAAAAATGTAGTAGATACAAATTTGTTTCAAATTTCACTATTTGAAAGTTTGGAAATATTGCAGAAGTCACATTTAATGTTTTCAAGGTATATTGTCTTTGATTATAGATATTCTATTTTGGGAAACTGAAGCCACAAAGTGAATTATAGAATTTGAATGACTTTTTGCAAAGGGACATAGGAAGTGACTTCAACCTCAGACCCCAAGTCCTCTGAGTCACGTGGCCTTTCTTGTTAATATTTCTTGTACTTGTACTTTGCTTTTTGATATAAACTTATTTGGGAATAGTTTTTAAAATGGAAGGCTTTAATTATAACTTTTTAAAACACTAGGAGGGAATGTATGTATGTGTAGTTTTTTTTTTTTTTTTCTTAAACCCTCCTTTACTTTAAAATTCCATTTACCTGTGTTTCTGATGTAAAGTAGACCCTGGATATGGGCTCCAATGCATTGGGTCTAACCCTGTGGAAGGAGACAGCCTTTTCCTCTTATCTCTCTGGCTCATGCCTCTACCCCCAAAACCAACCCATAGGTGGCACAATGGATAGAGCATTAACCCTGAAGTCAAGAGGACCCGAGTTCAAATGTGGTCTCAGATACTTAATACTTCTTAGCAGTATGATCCTGGGCAAGTCACTTAACCCCAATTGCCTCAGCAAAAAAAGAAAAATCTTAAGAGTTTGGCTAAGGAGTGACTAAGTTCTTCCTCAAAGTGATTAATAGGGTCACTTAGAAAATAGGTCATTATATTATTGTTCTGTAAGAAATGACCAGCAGGATGAATACAGAGAGGCTTGGAGAGACCTACATGAACTGATGCTAAGTGAAATGAGCAGAACCAGGAAATCATTATACACTTCGACAATGATATTGTATGAGGATGTATTCTGATGGAAGTGGATTTCTTTGACAAAGAGACCTAACTGAGTTTCAATTGATAAATGATGGACAGAAGCAGCTACACCCAAAGAAAGAACACTGGGAAACGAATGTGAACTATCTGCATTTTTGTTTTTCTTCCCGGGTTAGGGTTATTTTTACCTTCAGAATCCAATTCTCCCTGAGCAACAAGAGAACTGTTCAGTTCTGCAAACATATATAGTAAATAGGATATACTGCAACATATCTAACATATATAGGACTGCTTGCCATCTAGGGGAGGGAGTGAAGGGAGGGAGGGGAAAAATCGGAACAGAAACGAGTGCAAGGGATAATGTTGTAAAAAAAATTACCTTGACATGGATTCTGTCAATATAAAGTTATTATTAAATAAAATAAAATAAAATATTAAAAAAAAAAAAAGAAAATAGGTCATTGAGTACATACATATATATAAGTAATAAATACATTTGTTACATACATTAAACATTTCTCCTTTTACAAAATGCTCGAGAAAGATAAAATTTAGAGTTAAAGATTCTCCTACCCCACTGGGATGACAGATGTGAAAAATTGAAGGGGGAAGTGCTTTTTGAAGCTATTAATGTTGTAGTCTTCTCCTGCTCCTTGCATTGCATTTAAGTTTTGACTGGGTGTGGTTGGTAAAACTTTTTTAACTTTGTAAATAAGAGTATTCCTGGGTCTTATCCAGTGGAAACTTGAGTGTTTTCCATGGTGATCCATAGTACAGTCATAGTTGGTTTCTGACTCATAATTTGCAGGCCTTGTTCATAGGCATTTTGTTTTTCTGGTTTTGTAGTCTTTGTCTCTGTTGGTGTGGAGGATACCTATATTATTATTTGGAATAACTTGCTTTTGGCAACTTGATTTGGTACTTGAGCATTGCTAAATAAGTAAATATTTGAATTTCTCCTATCTTTGTACATCATAGTAGAAGATGATTTCTGCTAGTTTACCCCATTTCCTTTTATACAAAATCTAACCTATACATGATCTGATCTTCTATTTTGTTTGAGGGGGAAAAGACTTTGCAGAAGAATTTGGATGCATTCTTTTTCAGACATCAAGGCATAGTCAGTGCCTCAGTAGTACATTAGGTCCTCTAGTACCTGGGGGCTAAAATCTAATATAATCTTTAATAGAGAGCTGCATGATTTTTAAAGTTAGCTATACAACTACTTGCCTACTCACCCGATGATCACTGACAACAGGAATGTTTCTGGGTTTGGTTTTTAGACTCTTCTAACTACTAAAGTGTGTTTAGGACCCTTTAATTTTTTTTAAGTCCTTGCTTTTCCTCATGTTTTGGGCAAATTCTCTGGCATTTTAAATTGGCAAATACATAGTTTGGCAAAAACAGAATTGTAAATAAACATAATTTAGGCATCATTTGACATTTGAAATCATAATGCTACTGTTCCTGATACAGTTCTCTCCTATACATGTATTCAAGATTTTTTTTTTACATAAGCTGAGATGACTTGGTGATCATAAAGACTGACAAGAGAAACGTTAACCAGTTATCATGAAGGTATCGTTAAATAATGTCTGACATAGAATCTAAAAAGAGTGGACCTCTAAATGGTCCTCATTGTGGATAATATGTGAATTGTATGGAGTGCTTATTCTTCAAACTGACTGGAAAGTCCATTTCTGTTAGGCTGATGGCTAAGGCTGTTAATTTATTGGAAATCACATCAACAAAACGAAGATGCTTTCTGGTATAGAAAAAGTGTCCTGGGTTTGTGTAATGAGCTCCAACATTGTCTGACTTGTGTGCAAGTATAATTGAGTGTTGGCCTTCAGCTTAGGCCTACTTGTGAATGCTGTCTCAGACAGACGTTACCAGTGCTGCAAGAACAGGCCAGCCTCCGTCCCAGACTCTCCTCAAGGGGCTTGCCTTGCAACAGAAACGAGCGTTTCAAAGGATTTACAGAGTGACATCTGAGAATAGATGCAGAATGGTTAGGAAGTGCTCTCATTTTGAGGGCTATTTGAGGCTTAGAAGATGGTATCCTTCTGAGGTGGAGACCTTACAGGCATGAGTGACACCCTCCTGCACAAGCACAGATTCTGGGCTCTGAGGGCCCTAGTGCCCTGGGGGATTTACTACATACCCCTTAGAGATTAATATTCAGGAATGCTCAAAAGAAAAAACTTTAACTTTTGCTTTAGAGTCAACTTAATTTTAGAGGCAATCTGGATTAAGGTACTTGCTTGGTTATAAAGTTAGTGTCTGCTGGATTTGAATTCAGGTCCTCCTGATTATGTGGATTTTGTTCTCCATTGCCACACACACCTAACTACTCCCAAATAAGCACTTTTATTCAAAGAAGGAAGCAGAGAATTGGCAATAGAGGATAAGTATGATTGCCAGCACATCTTGTACTTGGAGGTACAAGTATATAGTATAGATACAGACATTTAAGAAGGGAGTTATATGCTGAGAGGACACTATTTCTATTGGTCTCATTACCATGAAAGGCATTGTGTTTATGATGTGTCTGATTAATACAGTAATCACTAGTGAAAGTACTTTTAAAATATTTTTTAAATGCTGAAATCAGTAAGGATTACTTATTTTGTTATGTTATGGTCATATATTATAATTTATTTGTATGATAAGCACTGTGCTAAGTGCTAGGGATATAAGAAAAGCCAAAAGGTAACTTGTGTTGTCAAGCCTAACAGACAATAAACAATAAAAATGCACTAGTATTAAGAGGAAATGACGAGAGATGAGACATGTGAATTTCTTTTACTTGACTATTTTATATTTGGGTTGGGAGGCGGTGAAGGAAGAGAAAGTATTAGTTGGAAAGAGGTTGTTTTTATGTTTTGTTTTGTTTTTAACGTACCAGTAGATGCTTCTTTAAAACTCATTTTTATCCTTCCCATTCTTATAGGTATCCGTTACAGTACAGATGTTAGTGTGGATGAAGTAAAAGCCTTGGCATCTCTGATGACTTATAAATGTGCTGTGGTTGGTAAGAGAGCTTTCTTGTTTATGGCAGGATGTTCTAAAAGTGCTCTAAGCTCTTAGAGAAAAAAGTGATGTCTGAATGTTATTTTTAATAAGATACTTCGGTAAGGAGTTGCCTTTAGAAGCATTATTAATTTTTGAAAATATTAACTGGCTTTTGAGGCAAAATGTTTCTATTTTAAAAATGATTTTTTAAAATATGGGAAATCTACCTCAAAAAACTATACAGAATCTATCTTTACATAAAAATGTAAACCTCTTGAAAGAATGTACTACCTTTTAGTAGGACTGAATTAACTAATAACAAATTTGAATTCTGATTAAACAAGTAAGCCACACAAAATTCTTAAGAGACATTATTGTATTAGAAAGCATAGATTTGACAGGACATAATTATTAGTCATTGATATTTAAGAGAAAGATTTGACTTTTGGCATTTTGCATTTTTATTCTCAAGTATTCAATTTGTCTTTTTTCCCCATCCCCATTTTGCTTTCAGATGTGCCATTTGGAGGAGCCAAAGCTGGTGTTAAAATCAATCCCAGGCACTATTCAGTAAGTTCCACCTTTATGTGTATGTAAAGATCAGAATAATGTGTTCTCTGTGCCCTTCTGTGTTTGTTTTCCCATCTGATTTCCCCTTTCCCCAGAGGTGAGATTAATGAACCCTATTGCTTAAAAGACAAATGGAAAAACAAGTAAATAAGTTACTCATTTGGTAAATTGCCATTTAAAAGGTCACTTTCTTGATGTAGCTATTGACCTTTTTTTCTTCAGTAAAGAGGAAGATCTCTGGATATTGGAAACCACTATTTGTTTAATTTTTGTTGCTTATATAGCATTTTTTTAAAAGAAATTTTGAGGTGGTTTTTTTTTGGGGGGGGGGTCTTTATCAGGTACCATATAATAAACAGTTTTAAGTCCTTTTGTATTAAATTTTATCTTTCAGTTCTGAGGCAACCAGGACTCATTTCATTTCATCCCTCGATAAATTCATACAGTTATCCCCAAACCAACATATTAGCTATTTAAAATGTTAAGTCTATGAAGCAGTCTCAGTTAGCCTGGGATAAACTGCTCAGAGATTACAATGTAGCTTCTCAATAAAGAGCCCCACAAAGAGACATGGCTTTTTTTAGGGTTCTGACTGTTGCTTTCAATTGACTATGTATATGAAGGTCATACTACTTTTAAGGTCAAATATATAATGGCCAAAAATATGCTTCTTTTTAGGATAATGAGTTAGAAAAGATCACAAGAAGGTTTACCATGGAACTGGCGAAAAAGGGCTTTATTGGTATGTATTAATATTTTTTGCATAGTGGCCTAGGCTTTACCCCGAGCCACTTTCCCTCATAACAGGGTGGATAGGATAAATATCATGATCTCCATTTTACAGATTAGGAAATTGAAGTGAATGAGCTCTGCTTTGAGGCCCCATTTGTTCCTTCCAGGGTCATGAGGCCTGCTTTTTCATTTCTGTCTAAAGTATGCGTCATATTTTAGTTGGTAATCTTAATATGCTTTAAGAATTTAATCTGTAGGGGCAGTTAGATGGTGCAGTGGATAGATCACTAACCCTGAAGTCGGGAGACCTGAGTTCAAATCTGGTCTCAGATACTTAACATTTCCTGGCCGTGTAATCCTGGGCAAGTCACTTAACCCCATTGCCTCAGCCAAAAAAAAGGGAATTTAGTCTGTACTCTGAAGGACTTATGATGAAAAATCCTGTCCATTCCCAAAGAAGGAACTGATTGCATCTGAATACAGATGGAAGCATTTTCTCTTTTTTAAATTTAGTTTTTCTTGAAGGTTTTTGTTTTCATTAAAGTGGGAGTTCTGTTTTTTTACCACTTGTATGGAATGTTTTGCATAACTTCACATGGTTTCTTAATTGTGGGTGGGAATAAGAGAGAGAAGCTACAGCTCAAATTTTAAAAACAAATGTAAAGAATTTGTTTTGAATGTAACTAGGGAAATAATATTAAATAAATTAAAATTTTAAAAAATCTAATATGGGTATTTGCTTAAATGCTGAGAGTTGTGCCTTTTTCCTGATGGATATCAGAGAGCCAGCATCATTAGAATATCTATTATGGACAGTAGAGAAATGAAGCACAATTGTTTCTCCCATCCAGACATAAAGATATTCCATTAAAAAGCATTTATTCTGTCCTTAAGGAGCAGATATCTTTATGTACAAAGTGTATAAATGAAAGTATTTCTTTTTGTGAGAAAACTCAAAGCCTTTGTGATGGGTCAGGAAAGACCTCATGGAGAAGACAGCACTTAGCAAAGTCTTGGAGAATTCAGAGGACTCCAAGTGGTTGGGTTGAGGAGGGAGAGCCCCCCAGGCAAGGGAGATAGCTCATTGGAAGGCATGGCATGACTACATCTCAGAATTGGAGAAGTCCTGAATTCATAGAAGCCTTTATAGAATTGTGGAGAATGACCCTGAAGCTACAAACTGATTCCTAGGGAGATTAGTGCTGCTCGTGACAAGAAATAGGGAAGTTTGGAAGAGAATTGGGTTGGAGGAGAAAGTTAGAGCACTCTGTTTTGGACATGTGGACAGGTGCCTGCAGGACATCCTGCTCCAGCGAGGTATGGTGAAGAGCCTAGAACTCAAGAGAGCCTGGGATGAGAAATTGGGAGTACTTTTCATAAACAGTATATAGACAGTATAGAGAGAAGATTGGTGAATTACAACTAATTACACACTTAATTACTACAGCTGTTGCTTTACCATCTTCCAGGCATATAAAAGTAGTCTTGACCCTTTTAGAAATGATAATTCAGTGGGATTTTTTATTTTTAAAAATTGTAACATTACTGTTTCTAGAAACAAAGAAAACCTGATAAAGGATAGTTACTTGGAAGTAGCCTTTGAACCATTATTGACAGACTGGGATTAAATAAGAAGTTGGTCCTTGTACCTGGGGTAAAAAGCTTGCTCTTAGATGGCACTTCTTGGTGCTCATGGCCTTTCAGACCGTCACTCTGTATGTAGCCTTGGGGCCTTTCTGCATTAGCAGAAGGGAGTTTTTCACTGGGAACTTCCCACACCAAGTTGAAAAGAGGATGGCAAATGAGCACAGGGAATCTAGGAGGTAGTGGCAGATGCCTAAGGGTTGTCTGTATGTCTCCCAGTTAATTCTGGGTCCTACTTGCCTTTTTATTTCTAGGGAAATTTTACTTTAATTGATATAAATGAATTTACAGAGCAGCTATCTACCTCTCTGGAGTCTACCTCTTCTAAAGGTCCTATCTCTGACATAAAGATTATTCTGAATCCTTCAACCCTAAGCTAGGGGCTCTGAGTTATGGGCTTGGGAATATACATCGGCATCTGGGGCTCAGCCTTGCTGAGTAAGAGAGAAGCTTATCATTAGAGACTTGACTGGCCACCAGTTAAATTTTTCCTGGCCACAGTATTTATTTGTAAAGTGTTTTGAAAAGTTTAAAGCACTATTTGAAAGTTGTTGTTTATGGAGAGTCATGGAGTGACTTTAAGATGACAAATTTTCTTTTCCTAATCGTAACGTTCCTTATTTCTGTTAATGGTGGTACTGTCTAGTCACCCACATTTGAAATCTCATCTTTGCGGTATAAGTTGCCATTTAGTCTGTTTTTGCTATATATCTAGTATTTGTTCCACTTAAAGTACTTAAAGCAGCTTCTTAATTATTGTCACTGGTTTTTCCTCTCATTTCCATTTTCACTTAGCTGCTAAAGTGATCTTCTTTGACTCACTGATGAGGCCATGTCATGGCTGAGAACTCCTGTGGTTTCCTAACCAGGGATTAAAGGGCTTCCACAACCTGGCTCAAACTTTCAGCCTTGTTTCCTTCAAGACAGCTTTTCCACACAAATCAGAATTTGAACTGGTCCCTGGTGGCAGACATCCCTCAGTATTCTCTTAAAAGTCTCTGCCATGTCTAGATTGTAGGCTCCACCTGAGGAAATCTCTTGGTCGTAGAATACAGAATTTTGAAAATAATTACTGGATAAACTTTCCATAGGTTACCAATTTCCAAAGAATAAGAGCATAATAAAAATGTGCCTAAAACTTTCAGTTATTTAGAAAATGTTTACATTCTTCATTTAAAGACATTTTCTGTCCCTATGGTGAGTTTATTTAAATAATAAAACTACTTAACATAGTCTCATTTTTATACTCATAGCAACCTTAGTAGTAGTGTGGATGGGTATTATATCAGTTACACAGACCATGGGTAAGGGGGTCTGCTATGGTACCAGTAAGTTTTAAGTATTTATTGCCTTATGTTTGTTTAGCTTTCTGGTAGGAGATCAGGGGCTGGAATACCTTGACTTGTCCCATGTTTTTCCTACTGTATGTACTTGTCAGTCATTGGTTTGTTGTTTGCCTAATTGATCAATACATAACATATTTTTCCAAAAGAAATTGAAATACATTGCTGAATGCATTAAAAAAATTTTGACTTTCTGAAACAGTAAGTTATGGCAAGTCATTATGTGGCATGTTCAAACAAATTTTAAGGCTATATTGGCTTTTGTTACAAAGTCCGTTGATTTGGGTTAAAGATTGATTGCATTGTCTTTTGCAAACAGGACCTGGTGTTGATGTTCCTGCTCCTGACATGAGCACAGGTGAAAGAGAGATGTCCTGGATTGCAGATACTTATGCCAGTACCATAGGACATTATGTAAGTACCAGAGAAGAGATTAGAATGGTTTCATTTTACGGCACATAAAATTTTCTTAGAAAGTTCTATGTTCTGGTGGATGTGCACAAATCCCGAAATAGTCCCTCCTTCCTTAATCTCTTTCTCTTTCTCTTTCAAGAGGGTAGTCTTAACTACATTACTACATTACATGTAGTAATTTTTGTACCCTCAGTGTGGGAAAAAAGATGTATGTTTGTGTGGTGGTGATACTTACCTAGGTTATGGTAGAGGCAGACCTTATCAAAAGAATTATTGTACATTTCCCCCAGAGGCACCCCTGTAGCTCTCAGTCATTCCTCAGGTGCCTTTGCTTGGCTGCCTTTGTATCATCTCTTGCTCTCACCAATATATTTTCCCTTTTCTGACCATGTCTTCATAAATCCCTGTGCAGCTTCATGAGGCTGAGTTATCCTTGGTCATGGGTTGCACTTGCAGCCTCCTGATCTCTTGTGCATCTCTTGCTCTCTGCGTCATCCATAATTTTTCAGAACATAGTGTACTCTGATTTATCACCATATGACATTACCAGGAGATTTTTTTTTTAAACCTCATCTGTGATTTCTTTGATAGAGGGAAGTTTCCTTTAAGAATATTGATTAGCACTTTATGGTCTTGGAGTTAACTAGGACACTAAGAAAGTTAAATGACCTGCCTCAGGTTAGTTGGCCAGGAGGATCATAGACAAGACTTGACCCCTTATCTAGAGGAAATGGCTTCTTTCCAGTTTCAATTACAGATGTGCTTATGCCATTTGGCAGAGAGAATGGCAGAACCACTTTTTTCCATGGAGTTTTTATAAATAATTCGTTTTTGTTTTACCTAATGTGTCTTCTTTTTTAGCAAGGAGATATTTACTGAGTTTCTTTCTGGGTGCTTTTAACCCTCCATGTTATAGTGACTAATTTAAGAAATAATGATAATCAAAGTCAGCATCTTTATAATCTTATTTACTTAAAGTTTTTTGAGCATTTTAAAATAAGTCAGTTGGAAATGTTATAGTTGTGCAGTGTCAATTTCTTTTATATCTCATTTATATTTCAAGTTTGTTTTTGATTTTGATCATTGGCTCCTACATCATTAACTTTTTCTGGCAAGTCAAAATCATTTTTGGTGATGATTTCTTGCAAAGTCCTAAATATTGCCTTCTGATTCTTTAAGAAAGTATTCATGTTATTCAGCTTTAAATCTTCTCAGTGGTTTTCAGGCTTTTGTCTTATTTCTTTATACTGGATCAGTTTTCCAAATTTTTTTCATGGTTTCCTTTCCCTTTCCTCCACCACTTTGTCAGAAGGACTTGAAAGTACTGACTGCAGCACCACAGTTCCTTGTTATTAGAAATGGCACAAATCGGGCTGGAGCTCTGAAGCTTTGTGGAAAACTTCAAATGCCAGGTTAATGGATTCATACTTCATGCATTTTGCAAGGGGAGAATTTGAAATTTGAGAAGCCATTGAGAAGCCTGTAGTATCAGCCTAGGATAGGAATCGATGACCAGGCCAGGATGAGATACAGAAAACATGGGAAAGCAGCTGCTTCCCTGCTCCTCCCAAAAGCTTTTTGCTCTGCCCTTCCTAAGGCACCTCTCTGTTCTCATGCTCCCTCTTCCCAAACAGCCTTCCTAGAGTTTGTGGCTGCCAGCTTAGACAAGACATTGGTACTCTCAGCACATACTGACAACAAAGGAAAGCTTGGGAGCAGTCAGCCAAGTTTGGGTACTTGTAAGGTTCTTTTGTTGAAATAACATGAAAAAGAAATTAGGCCCTCAGGCAAGAATGCTATGCTTTTAATGACTACCACTCATGAAGTCCTAGCAGACTCTTGCAGCACACAGGGAGGCAGATTGTGTGGGTTGGGCCCTCATGGCGTTGGGGGGGAAGAGTAGGAAGTCTGAACCATCCTGGCCCCCACTCTCAGCTATTGCGTTTGCAAGTTGGCATCACAGGTGGTATGCTGCTCCACACTCTTAAAGAGAGGCTCTTAATTATTCATGAAAGAAAGCTGTGGGAAAACTAATTCCATAAATCTCTGCTTTTATACAGTCATTTTGCCTGTTTGGATTTACTCTAGAAACCGCTTTCTAAATCACTTCCTGTGCTTTAACCACCCACATTGTAGTTGGAACTTTGCCGTTAGTGAATGAAGGCGAACTGTTAAGTTACCAAAAGGTACTGCATTCTCTGACCCAAAGGACTTTAAAAAAACAGAAAAACAAGTTAGGTTCTTCCCACTGCAGTAGAAATCTTAATTTCTTATATCATGTCTATTTGAACACCAATTTTGCTCATCTTTTGATGTCAGATCTTGAGTGTTTGGGTGATTGTTGATCTAAGAGCAGAGCTCTGGCTCCTTGAGGAAAAAAAAGAAATCGAAATTCCAAATACCTGTGTTTAAGGGCCAAGAGATGTCGATTCTAGTCTCACCACTAATTCTGTCAACTAGAATTTCTTGGGAATCCCCCAGCAGCATCTCTTAGTAATGAGAGACCCTCACCGAAGGAGAACCCTCCTAAGGTGCTCTCCTACTTTGGGATGACTGGCTGATAACTGACCTCGCCCTCTCACTTCTGCTTAGTATTCTCACTTCTGCCCTTGGCTGTGAACAGAACAGGCTGCTTTCTTTTTCATAGGGCAGTTCCCTTGGACATCTCAGACAGGCTGCTTTGTAGGCCATATCAACTGGCCGAAACCAGAGCTAATGACCTCTCCTCCAGAACCTGCCCACCTGCCCCTTATTTCTGTGGAGGCTCCTACAGGCCTGGGAGCCCCGGGTCATCCTTCCCTTCATTCTCATTCCTCTTCACCCTTTACATCGTCTGCACTGTCTTGGGTGTGTCCCTCTTCTTATTCAACCACTCCCTTATTCATCATGGCAGCTTGGACCCCTTCCTCCTCACTCCCTAAGTGCTGGTCTAATTATTTCACTCTGCTCTAGCTCTAGAGCTAAATTTTCTACTCCAGAAGGGCCTATCACTTGGGCCTACCTGTCTAGCATTATCATACATTCCTTCCCTTCATCCATTTTATGGCCTTTCTTCCTGATCCTTGTTTTTTTTGTTTGTTTTGTTTTCATTTTTCATTGCAAAATGAAGGACATTTCTATTTTTCAGTCAAAAGTTTCAGAACACATTGAGCAGTTGGTGGATGATTTTCCAAGTTTTCTGGAACAAATATTTTGAATTATGTCACATATTCTTGTCCTTTATCTCCCATGCCCCCTCCCTTCTCTGTGAATCTTCAAGTTCTGTCGAGTTCCCTGAGACTATTCCTTATTGCTAAAGGCATTAGTGAATATGAAAGTGCTCTGATAATTTAGAAATGTTGTACAAGTGTGCATCACTTTGTTATAGCTTGATGTAATGGAAAATCTTGTGTTAAAAAAAAAATGCCCTCCCTCTTTCCCCCTCGCTCCCTCCCCCCAATATTTCATTTCTGGAAATCCTGTGATGAGTTCCTAACTCTGCAAACAGTAAAGCAACCCACCAGTTGCTGTGGAGGAAAAAGTTGTGTCCTCATCAGGGGGTGAAAAGGAAGTCAAGCTTTACTTTCAGATTGGCTGTGGAAGGCTGCCAAGTTTAGTAACAAGCCATGGAGATTAGTAATAAAAGATCTCAAACTTGAATGAGCTGCTAAAGGAAAATAAAGGTTTTTCTTCAATCTGAGGTTTACTGGAAAATGTTAATAGCTTTAATCCAATGTAAGTTAGTACTTTGGTGTAATGAATTAGATATTTTGCATACATGGTAACTTTATTATTTTTAATCAGATCACTATGCCCAAAGGGCCACAAAAACTGGGCATATCCTTTGACTCAGCAGCGCCACTACTGGGTCTGTATCCCAAGGAAATCATAAAAGAGGGAAAAAGACTACACATGTGCATGTATGTGTAGCAGCTCTTTTTGTGGTAGCAAAGTATTAGAAAATGAGATGATCATCACTTGGAGAATGGGTTGTGGTATGTGAAGATAATAGAATATTATTCTATTAAAAATGATAAACAAGCTGATTATAGAAAGGCCTGGAAAGATATGCATGAATTAATGCTGAGCGAAACAAGCAGAATTAGGAATATAATGCCATTGCACACAGTAAAAGCAAGAATGTGTGATGATCAACTATGAATGACTTGGTTCTTAGCAGTAGCAGTTCAGTGATCCAAAGCAACCCAATAAACTTTGGATAGAAAAAAAACCCGCATCCAAAAAACTGAACATAAATCAACACATGCTATTTTCAATTTTTTTTTTCCTCCCTTAGTTTTTCCCTTTTGTTCTCATTCATAAAGAAGTGTGTGTGTTTTTAAAAAAAAAAAAACCCTTACCTTGATCTAACAGCTGGTCAAACCATCTTCATAATTTTTAATACTACTCGTTCAAAAACCAAGAAAAGGCTAATAGCCCTGTCTCCGTGAAGGGCATGGCCTTCATTTCTTGCTCACTTCTAGTCCCCACTACTGAACTGTTGCTTTTTTCCATCATTATCAGCCATCTCTTTGTTGCCACTTTTCAAACCTATTCTTCTTGATCTTTGTATGGCATTTGGCATTGGTGATCACTTTGTCCTTTACCTGTCTAAAACATTCCCCGGTTTCCTTCCTGAATCATCATCATATCACACTCTTTAATTGGGTGTACCCACTCTTTTAGTAACCTCATAACTTCCATGGGTTCACTTAATCCTAAGTAGCTGGTTCCTAGATCTCTTAGCCCTAGATGCTCTCCCAAGCATTAATCACACATCACTAATTGCCTAGTGGTGGTTTTTAAGGACGTCCTTCATACTACCAAATGTCACATGCAAAACCAGAGCTCACTTTGTTATCTGTGCATCTTCCAGAACCCACAGTTCTTCAGGTCACCCAGGTTCGTTAGCTTAGGCTCTTTCTAAACTTCACTTACTCTCATCACATAACGCATCACTTGTTATAATTTGTTGATTTTGATCTCATCATTTCTCCTCTAACCACCATTGGTGTGTAATTCAGGCTCTCTCATCATCTGATAATTTTAGACTATTTTTATTGCCTCCTAATTTGTCTGTTTACTGAAAAACTCTACTTTCTACAGCCCACCCTTGCCAAAGTGTTATTCTGAATGCCCTCATCTGACCTATCATTCCTCCACTCCTGTGATTCCCAACCTACCTTTCTTGATATATTACAGAATGCTCCTCCTTTCCTTAACTCTGATCTGGTCAAGCTGGCTATCTTGCTGTTTGCCACACATGACGACTTCCATTTCCCAGATCCTTCCCTCTGAATCAGGGATTCCCCTCACTTAGAAAGTACCCCCTCCTGCTTACCTCCTTTCATAGTACCTAGTTTCCTTAAACTCAGCTCAAATGCATTTTTCTGCATGAGGCCTTTTATGATTTTCAGGCTCTTTTAAAAATGTCCCTTATTTCTGTATTCATTTTGTGTCCTCCTCTTAGAATTTCTTAAGAGGCTACTGTTTCTTTTGTCTTTGTATTCCCAGCACTTGTATCTAGGTGCTTAATAATTGCTTGTTGATTGACACATGTGAAATTAAGCCTTGATTTTCTTATAGGATATTAACGCACATGCGTGTGTCACTGGTAAACCTATCAGTCAAGGTGGTATCCATGGGCGTATCTCTGCCACTGGTCGTGGTGTCTTCCATGGAATTGAAAATTTCATCAATGAAGCTTCTTATATGAGCCTTTTGGGAATGACTCCAGGATTTGGAGATAAAACATTTGTTGTTCAGGTAATTGTTTTTCTTTTCCTTAAAGTTAAATGAAAATTGGAAATGTTTGTTTCAAAATGTTTTCACAAATTTTACTTTTCATGCAAAGTAGAAAGTAC
The DNA here is from genome assembly GCF_016432865.1 of Antechinus flavipes. NCBI lineage: Eukaryota > Metazoa > Chordata > Mammalia > Dasyuromorphia > Dasyuridae > Antechinus > Antechinus flavipes. The sequence goes on along the minus strand of NC_067399.1, from coordinate 617,038,173 downwards.
CACAAAATTTTGTCATATAAAATAATTCAACTGGGATTAAAGATTTATTTTGTTATACAACACTAGTTTTTATAAAGCTAATGATTCTAATTCTAAGTTTTTTCATATTAACTGAGAAACCCAGTTCCTTTGTTGATAATGACTACTTTAGATATCTTTGCAACTCTTGAACTGTTCCCATTCTTCTCTTCCCTATACTTTAACCCAAAATTTGTATCCAGAAACCATAAGCACTTTTAAGCAAGTATCTAATTACATTATGAAAATAATAGTGATAGATCTCCAGCAGTATTTGTTTTTATTATAACTTTTTATTGACAGAACATATGCATGGATAATTTACAACATTGACCTTTGCAAACACTTCTGATCCAACTTTCCCTTCCTTCCTTCCACCCCCTCCCCTAGATGACAGGCAGTCTCATACATGTTAAAGTATATCTTAAATACATCATATGTGTATATATTTATATAGTTCTCTTTTCAATAGTATTTTTATTGGAGCATCAAGGGCATAATCATAACTCTGTTTCCCCTTTTTTCAACCAGGGAATAATTGTTCTATCTATAATAATGAGGATAATATGGCCTAATAATTACAGTCTTCTTAGTTCTGTAATAAGCAGAAAAATGCACCATATCCCATTTCTCATTTAGTAGAAGTTAACATTATCTGGAATGACTTACATGGAGTTATGTACATGAGGTGATGTGAGTACTCTGGAAGACACCTGTAGCCCTTTCATTCAAATCTTACCCTCAGAGGAGGGGTTTCTAGTCTCTTAGAGGTGAATGAGCTAAAGCCTTTGTCATTTGGGAGGAACAACAATAGATATAAAGTAAGACCTAGGCTAGAAATCTGGCTCTGTCGTGTATTTGTCATTTTATCTGTGTTCTCATCTGAATGAGGATCTGAGGCTGATGGTTCAATTTCTTTGCAGGCCCCAAGCGAGTACCTCACTCTTCCCTCAGTGTTCAGGCTTTGTACTTTACAGTTATTTTTAGGTAGGAGCCAAACCCAATAATGTCATCACTATTGATGTTGTCATTTGAAAGGTACTTCCCAAAGGAGAAATGCACTCTCCAACAAGAAGTGCGTTTTATGGTATTAGATGAAAATACAGCAGATCTCCACTATGATGTGAGCTCTGATTTTGAGGTAAGGGCTGCATAAATGTGTGCATGTGTACATGCGTGTCATGTGCTGTTCTTTTCTCACAGGGATTTGGTAATGTAGGCCTTCATTCAATGAGATACCTACATCGTTTTGGTGCTAAGTGTGTTGGTGTTGGAGAACTTGATGGCAGCATATGGAATCAAGATGGTATTGACCCGAAGGAACTGGAGGATTATAAATTGGTACGTCACCCTGGGAAATGATCTGTTGTATCTGAAAGATTTTTCTTTCTCCATGTACATTTGCCATGGTTACTTTCACAGGGCTTAATTTTATATATAATGCCCTTCACAGGAGCTTACTACTAATAAAGAAAGGCTCAAACATTTATCATTTTATGTAGAATGATTCTTATGTTATTGGGGGTGAGTGGTGGCCCTTTAAGTTAATTTCAGCATGGAAGTATTCTAATGCAACCACTCATTCTGTTTTTCAACAGCAACATGGAACAATTGTTGGCTTCCCCAAGGCAAAGCCCTATGAAGGAAGCATTTTGGAAGCAGAGTGTGACATACTTATCCCTGCTGCCAGTGAGAAGCAGTTGACTAAATCCAATGCATCCAAAATCAAAGCAAAGGTGAGACTGTCCATAGAAAGCTTCAGTTGTATCCCATTCCCCACCCCAGCCCGTCTTTTCAGCACTAAGGGAATAGTGCATTCTGTTGTCTGTTGTCAGGTTCACTTGATTTATGGTTCATTTGGTTAAGCTGCTTTTTTTCTTTATGTTCTTCGCTACAAAGAAAATAGCTCTGGATTGGTGTAGGAAAGGATATTTGTAAATCGATGCTATAAAAACAAGTTATGAAAGATGACATTTGGACTTTCTCAAAATAAAGTATTGTATGAATGGCCCTCAATACTTTTATTAAGGGTCTCATTAGAAAGATAGGAATACTTGAAGGGAACCTTGCAAGAGGCAATCTTGAACACCCTATTACTGTTTAATCATTTAAAATCATTAGTACCAGCTAAATAAAGTTCTCACTTTTATAGAATGTTTTTGTATGACAATTGCTCCATGATTCTGTTTCTAGATCATTGCTGAAGGTGCCAACGGACCCACAACCCCAGAGGCTGACAAAATTTTCCTGGAGAGGAATATCCTGGTTGTACCTGTAAGTTGTGGTCATTGTCACCATTCTCCTAGTAGATTCCAGCACTTTCTAGGTAGTCAGGTAGTAGAATTGTCGTGTCTACCAAGAACAGAAGGAGGATTCACAAAGTTAGCAGGATTATGATTGGCATAAACTTTGAACTTATAAAACTCTGGGTTTATTAGAAACAGTCATGGGTTATTAAGGGAGGTTCTCACCATTTCTTCAGCTATAAAACAAAGGAGCTCAGAGACCCATTAGAGAATTCCTAAGGTTCAGACACCCTCAAAGGGAATACCATTACTTCATGCTCAGAACCAGGATCCAAAAAGATACTCTAAACTGGTTCTCTGCTGCTGGGGAAAGAAGTTACATGTTATAGCAGGGGCTTCAGCTTTCCACCAAAAGGCTAGAAAACATCCACATCTGCCTTCTGGCGGAGAAAGGCTTGTCAGGGTGTACGCTAGGGTGTATGCTGTCGGATTTTGTGGATGTGAGGTGGAGAACTTGTGCAACCGAAAATTTAAAACCTGTCCCCATCGCATTGAATTTCAATTATGAGTGTGTGTGTGTGCGTGTACACCGATGAATCACTGTTGTGTTTTATGCCTAGGATCTCTTCTTGAATGCTGGAGGTGTGACGGTGTCTTACTTTGAATGGCTGAAAAATCTCAACCATGTCAGCTATGGCCGCCTGACATTCAAATATGAAAGGGATTCTAACTACCACCTGCTCAGTAAGTGCCGAGGAGTCTTGGGGCCAGTTATCATTAGAACTCCACTTGAGTTTTATGCTTTTCATACTTTTCTGAAAGCTGGGGAAGTTTAGTTTGAGGAGAAAAACTTACTCTTGATGTGACCAGTGAGGGAGAAGACTGGAGAGGTGATATCAAGTACATGATACCAGGCTGTGGAGAGCCCTACCTGAGCGACGTATGGCACTCAGCTGTAGTTCAAGGTCACACTCTAAAAATAAAGTGGCACCATCAGTTTTGGGCACAAAACTGGGCTGCTGGCTTTGGCTTTTTCTTTGCTCACTTTTGGGCAACCCTTTCTGCCAAGGGCCTTTGAAGTTCCATAGAAAGCTCAACTTTAAAGTTAGGCTGAAGTATGAGACTAGATCTCCATTTGAACTTGATTGAAAAGCAGCTTTGGCCCTGAAGATGGGAGAGAATTTTGGGTTACTTTGTCATAGTTGAAGTTTGGATACAAATTTTTTCACCCATTCCCAGAGACCCTTCCTACTTGGCATTTTCCTTTTAACAAATTGCATTTGCCAAATTAATTTTATTATTATTATTATAATAAGTCATATTTATCATATTATACCAATATGGTTTTATGGAAACAAAATGGTAATGTTAAATTCACATCTGAATAGAAACTTTAACAAAATGTTGAGTCTCCTTTCTTAGATTCCACAGAATTAATGGGATATATGGATCATTAAATAATTCTGTGTTTTAGAACTGAGTCTCCATGTTGATTTTTAATTATGTCATTGTGTCTTTTCTCCTGTTTCTCTTATTCCTTTTTGACTTCCCTTCCCCCCCCCCCACTCACAGTGTCTGTTCAAGAAAGTTTAGAAAGAAAGTTTGGCAAGCATGGTGGAGCTATTCCAGTTGTACCCACAGCAGAATTCCAGGACAGGATATCGGTGAGTAACTAATGGGATCCTCTTTTTGAATTGTTTATTCTTGATATTCAGGCTCAGTGAACTGGACTTAATGTAAAGTTTTAAATTCTAGGTTAATTAAGGTGACAATAGTTCTCTCAATAGTTCTCTCTGTTCTCAATGTGGAGTGAGCCTCTTTAGTCGCATATGTCTTCATCGGATGGTGAATAACATTTGCACAAACAGAATAGATTGCATTGTTAACTTGTCAAAATGAAAACTTGTATCTAACAGCTACTTTTTATCAGCTAAATATTTAACAGTCTTTGTACATATGTTAGAATAGGAACTAAATTAAAGTTCCCTTCATCTATGCAGGCTGGCACCTTCTTTGTCCTTTCTAGTATTAGAGTTGCCTAGAGCAAAGCTTCTATGGGGCTGCATAACTAAATGTGGAGGTCACAAAAACTTTCACAACAGTAAAAAGTCTCTGAAAGCAATGACAAAAAATCAAATAAATGCCTAACAAATTAAAGGTATTTCTGGCAATGCTTTCCTGTGCATCATGCAACTTTACTGCAGACTTAGTTCTGAACACACAATATGTGTACTGTGTAGTTAGAAACACTGCCAGAAACGGCTCCCATGAAATTTTCTTAGTTGAAGGGATCCTGAGTGGGGAAAGTTTAGGTAGCCTGACATAGAGCAATGAGATGAAGTGGCCTGCATAGGGGCCACACTTGGGTTTGAGAACCAAGACAGACCAACTCATTCAACTTTTCCACACTGCCTCTGGGCACAGGTTCATTATTAAAGTCAAAAACAATATTTGCACAATTTATCATCTCAATCTAGTTAAATCTTTATGGTAATTGGCACTGGTGTATATTATTAAAACTTGAGATTTTAAAAGGATCTGCTTTTTCTTTTTAACCTCCACACACTAAATATAAAGCTGTTATACAACTTTTTTTCCTGGATAAAATAATTGGTCATAATTTGACCTTTGGTGATATGAGATCTATGAGCAGAATATTTTCTCTTCAATCTCCTAAAATGGTTAGGCCATCTGACTATAAGGTATGATAAAAAAGGGAACTCCAGTCTAATCACAGAGGCCATGTGGTAGAATCAAATTACTGACTTTGGGGTCATGAGACATTGGGACCAGTCTTCCTTTTCCCCCTTACCAACAGAGTCAGCAAGTCTGCTCCTGAACCTCAGCTTCCTCACCAATGAAATGAAGCTTGTTGCCTTCTTTCTATAATTTAGAGGGTCACTGAAGAGCTGAGGATGAATGTGAAAATTCCTTGTAAGCCATTAAGATTGATTGGCGTATTCCTTCCGTGTCCTTTCTGTCCCTTGGTAGACAGACCTGAGACTGAGAGCAAGCTGGCATGTCCAAGGCTGTGGTTGGGATCTGTCCAGGGTTGCTGTCCTGATCACTTGGCAAAGCATGTCCAGGTCAAGCAGTAAAAGATGCTTTCATTTGACTTGTGCTTCTCTTCAGTAATGGCCCCATCTAAAGGGACATTTGTGACTTAAATATGATAGCATATATGTCACAGCTCCTCTGTAATGGGGTTTTCTTAGGTACCATTTTAGACAGTTGTGGAGGTAAAAGCTTTCTTCCAGCATCAGGAGGCATCTTCTAAAAACCATTTTAATGTTTAAAGAAGAATCCCCTCAACTTTTGTTTGTGAGTGCCCAAATTTCAGTCTATGACAATACTTTCCCTACTTTTCCCCCATAAACATATTTATTTTATCAAAAACCTGTTTTACAATAATAGTTTTTAAATTATGGATACTCATAACCAAGGGCTGGGTTGTACAGTTAGTTGTTCTGGTGTACTTCCAAGTGAACAGTTTGCTTCCTAGTTGGTGTAGGGAAGCAAAGAGGGTAGCAAAAGCATTGTTTTGTTTTTAACTTCATTCTCTGTCCTTGTAGGGAGCATCTGAGAAGGACATTGTACACTCCGGCTTAGCATATACTATGGAACGTTCTGCCCGGGTATGTATTCAGAAACATACTGCTATGTTTTCTGCCAGCCGTCTCAAGTGTAGCTCAGAAGTGTGTTGTCACTTCTCTTGAACTTTCATAATATCACCTTTATTTTCTTAAGTACTGGTCCTATAGATTTTATACAGTGTTTTACTATGAAGAGTCAACTTTGGGACATGTACACACACACATACACACACACACACACACACACACACACACACACACAGTTATGTTTAAAATTTGTGTGCCTTTAAATCCTATAGTTCCTAGCCCTAATAATGGTGTTATTCAGAACATCTCAAAGTCTGATTTTCATAGAATTTATTTACTGGCTTAGGGCAACTCCTATAGATAGTGCTGGGCCTGGAGTCAGGAAAACTCAACTTCCTAAATTTAAATCTGACCTCATACACTCAATAGCTTGGGCAGGTCCCTTAACTTTGTTGTCTGCCTCAGTTTCCTCATCTGAAATACATAGTGTATAGTATCTCTGCCCCAAAACCCCCAGATGGAATCACTAAGAATTAAGACAGGATTGAATAATGTCTTAATCACATTATTAGTAGATAAACATATATTAGAAAAGATGTAATAATTTTTTTCTTACCTCAATAAATATAGAGTGGGATTTTGTGAAGATATTGTGTCATTAGACATCCAAGTATGTATCCTATTTACTAATGATGAGTGATTTTTAAGAGTGAATGTTTATTTTTGACACATTTTCCACTCTACATTTCAGCAAATTATGCGCACTGCCATGAAGTATAACCTGGGGCTGGACTTGAGAACTGCCGCTTATGTCAATGCAATCGAGAAAATCTTCAAAGTGTATAATGAAGCTGGTTTGACCATCACATAAGCGAGCCAGCCTGGCCGGCTCTGTGGCTTTCTCTCTTCACCCACCTCTTGTTCTACACCCTCTTCCAGCCTATCACAAGTTTACATGTAACCACAGAAATACCTTTTCCCTCATGATTTATTGTAGTAGACACTTCCCAACCAGTTTCAGTCCAAATTAGTCTTTAATTTCTTTAAAAAAAAAAAAAAAAAAAACCTCACACTAGGTATGTGCAGACTCACAGGTCTAACGATAACTAGTTTGCTCAGTTGAGGGCCATCTGGTGTATTTTGCTGCTTAGTAAAATGCCTTCTCCATATGGGCCTCCAGCCTCACTCCTGGGGCTGCCTCCCCACCTCAGGAGTGGCTTCCGGCAGCAGGTGAGCACTTAGCTCGTTTGCTCTACTTGCTCATTGCAGTTTTGGTGAATGCTATAATCTGCTTGAGACTTTCCAGAGGGCCTTATCATGACTAGCATTAAGAATGGCTGTCCTGCAGGGAGTTAGAGTTGTTACTTTACATCAGCAAAATAATACCTCCATTTGACTTGTTGCAGAATTAGAGGCTGTTTCTCCTTAGTCAACGTTTTCTTCCCTTTTTATGGAAAAAACTATGCTGCTGTAATAGACTTGCCTTTAATCATTTATCAAACTTAACCTTGACTCAAGCAGTGAGATGCCTATAAATGTGGATGAAAGAAGCTAGTATTTTTATAACCTGAAAAGAACAGTATCATTTATAGTTTATCAACTATGTACAGTTATCCAACAGAAATTAAAATCCAGTTCATAATAGTCAAATTCTCCTCTTTATAACTTGACCAGTGACTGGGGCTTGTTTTTCTTTTAACATTTAAAAATATTCTCAACTTTGCTAAATATAATGCTGACATAGTCCAACGAATTTAGTAACCTCTTAATCATAATAAAAATTGGGTGGGGTTTTTTGGTTTTGCTTTGAGATATGATCAGATTATTAGGTATTGTGCTGCTTCATTGAAAAATGAATCAGAATATGAAGTCTAACCAGTAACAGCTCTGGCCCTGTCATTTGGACCCTAGCTGGCGGCTATAAATATTGGTCAATGACTTGGTCTCTGGAAGTCTTTGTATTTTCTCTTTATTTAGAGACCTCACATTCTGAATATAATCAAGCCTAACAAAGTGGCCCTTGACACAAAATTGGATCAAATCTGGTGGTTTTGTTTTATTTTGGACAAGTTTACTTCTTTGGGGTTATTTGGGGAAGGTCTTTTGTCTAGAGTCCCAATGAAGTGATGCCAGATATTATTTATATAGTGAAAGAATTCGCCTGTCTCCCCCCTTTTTTTAACAAAAAAAAAAAAATCACAGAAATTTCATGGTTTTTTTTCCTAACTACTTTGTAACTGTATGACTTAACAGGTTGATAAAAGCAGTTATTAAAAGTTCATCTTTTTCAAACCTATTCTTTTCCGTGTTGGGTTTTTTGTTTGTTTGTTTGTTTTTTGGGGTTTTTTTGGTAATTTTATATCTAATTATATTTCAGTAATTTCAGATACTGTATTTTCACTCTGCCCAACTCAGGGTTTGTGAGGCCCTGCTTGGAATCTTGTTGTAAAAAAAGCCCAGGCTCTTGGTTTTCCCTGTTCCCACAAGCTGTTTCCTTTCCCCAACATGCACACTTCCTCCAGTCTTACTAATTTCTTTCCTCAATGATTAGTATAGTTTACTCCTTCATGCCTTCCCATCCAAACAATTCTGAAATCCTGGCTGTCATTGGACAAACTCTGTTCCCAATCCCTGTCTCTGTTCCTGGTCCCTACAGCATCCCATTTTCTGGTCTACCCAACCTTTGCATTCTCTGGAATTCTTGTCATGCTTCAGCTACCTCCTCCTGGAGCTTCCATGTCAAAGGGCTCAGACCAGCTATCCTTCCTCCAGATTGCTTCTCCTTCAATATCAGCTCTCCTGTATTATGTTTCTTCCCACATTTGATACTGAGAATAGGGCTTGTCTTTCTGCTGGGTCTGGCACACATAATGAGGTATAAAATGCTTGGCCATTTCCAGTTACTGATAGTGGTGAGGACATTATATTCCTTACCTTGCTTTTGTTATCTCAGTACCCCTCTTTTACCTTTCCTCTTAGATTCATTCAATCTGTATATGTCACCCAGCCAAGATTATTCTAGTGTCACACTGTTACCTTTATCAGTGCAATTAATAATATTTCATATTTTCAATAAAAGCATTTAACTACAGTTGGAATTGTACAAAACTTAAAAGTAGCTACATATCTGCCAATAAAAGAAGTAGACCTGTGACCAAAGATATATCCAGCAAAATTATATTGAATTTGCAGATTTTCAAGACTTTCATCGAACCTAAACTTAATAGAAAATGTAATACATAAGAGCCAATATCAAAGATTTCTAGAACTCATTATAGGACAAAATTCTTTTTTTTTACATGAGAAATATGTAACATGTTTAAGATTTGACATCAACAATAGGGTAGCTCAAAAAATAGATTGACAGAATTAAAGTAATTGTACAAATGAGTTGTACAAGAATTAGAGGGGAGAAGGGCTCAGTTTTGAAAACCTTATTCACTCATTAGCAGTGGGTTCAATAGGGAAGCAACACTTTATATATGAAGGATATAGCAAAATATGTAATTAAAGTGAAGAAATAAGAGCAAAAGGGTGGGTAGAGGGGGAAACAGTGAAGGAAGACTAGGGAGAAATTCATAGGTGGGGAGAGCTTAAATGATAGCAAGCCAAGTTAGGAATAGAATTAAAGCATTAAAGCAAAAGGTTAGGGATAAGAAAATGTATATATAAACATTACTTTTTTAGGGGCGGGAGAGGAATGAAAGTGGAAACAAGAATAAAAAAGGTAGAGAACCAAATAATTTACAAGGAAGTAGAGAAAAGGTAGACACTTGAGAATAATTCCTTTTATTCTAATAACACACTTTATTGAACAGATCATTTGTCATATTTTGAAATTCCCACCCCCCCACCCCCAATCTGCTGGGCACATGTCTCGTTTTATTTTGTTTTGTATTCCTCTATTTTTTTTTTAAACTTGAAAGGGAGAAAAACTTCACAAAACCATGATGACTTGGGTATGCTACAAATTTAATCAATGTAATATATCAACATAACAATATGATGATATCAGTTAAATCCTCTGCCTCCATCCCATCAATCTTCATCTTTCTCAGATGGCTTCATCATCTCCACCCCCACCTCACTTAATGGGACAGCCCTTCTCTGTGGCAAGATGCACACATGATCCCATTCTATGACCCTATCTCAAACATTGTTCCTTCTATCATTGTTTCCCCACTAATCTCCCATTCCTCTACTGGTTTAACCCAAACTTCTGCCCTGCCTCCAGCGTCTCCACTTGTCCTTTGGACATTTTAAAGTGGATGTCCTACAGAAATTCAACTGTCCAAAACTGAATTCATCTTTTTTTCAAATCCACCTCCCATATTATTGTAGTATGATATATATCGCCATTCTTCCACTCATCCTGGCCCACAATTTAATTGTTTTCCTTGACTCCTTTTTCTCAAATTCCACATCCAAGCAATTGCCAAAGCTTGTAGATTTTGCTTTCATGGTGATTGTTTATACTTCATTTTCAAAAAGGACCAATGACATCATGGGGTGATGACTTAGATATAAATTGGATTTAAGCAAAGTCAGAGCTGCACAAAATTGTCCACTTCACTCTTCCAGTCCAGTGGCTGGCAGGACAGAAATCAAGATGACTGATGGTTGCCTGGGTTGCAGTCGATGGCCTTGACTTCTTTGATGAATGACTAAGCTCTAAGCACTCCCCAGCACCTGCTGCAGCCATCCTTATGGCTTTTGGAGCACATTGTTCTCATCCACACCTCTCCTCCTGAAAGTGCTCACAAGCCCTCATCATATCTATCATACCTGGACCATTGTAATATTATTCTTCCTGTCCCCTCTCCAGTCCATCCCCAACTCAACAATCTAAGTGATCTCAATCCCCCCACCTTCCCCACATTCAATAAATTCCAATGGTTCCCTATTATTTCCAGGATAAAATATAAACTTGGCTTCCAAAGCCCTTCATGGCCTGGGCCCCTTCTACATTTCAGTCTTACATACCACCTGTTCTCCCCATGTAATGCAATAATGCTTCTTTGCTGTTTTTGCACAAGATGCTTCATCTCCCAACTTGGGGCATTTTTGCTTTCTTCCTTGCCTGGAAGTCTCTCCATCCTTGTCTCTGCTTCCTGGCTTCCTGGCTTCCTTCAAGTACAGCTAAAATCCCAATTTCTACAAGAAAGTCTCTCCTGATCTCCCTTATAAGCCCTCCCCATGAGATTACCTCTAATTTAGCCTTATATATCTTTGTGATGAGGTCTTCAATGTTGAGTGTAGTTAGCAGAGGAATTGATAAAAAATTAGTCCCTGAGACGGGCAGGCAGAAGGCACTGGGAGAAATCAATTTCCATGGTCCTACATTTGGGGAAGTGGATCAGTCAGAAATCCAAGTTGTCAAACCCAAGACCCACTGTAGGAGTCTCACCTTGCCATGGCCTGTCAGAAATCCCAGTCATGTCCCTAAAAGTAAATTTTCCCTATGAAATATATGGGCCACCCCATGGTTGCTTGCCTTCTTTGAGTCAGTCCTCCATGGCACTCTACCTCGTGGTATCTTTCCTCTTCCCCTTCCCCCATGCCACATGGCACCTCCCCTAACTCCACCATGTTTCCCAACCCCACTTCTCCTTGCAGCTAACTCTTTTGGGGTGCTATGTCCCTTTCAGGATTTAGCCCACCAGCTAAGGACATGCCCCAGCCTCATGGGTTGCTTCTTTTCTCCTGCGTAATTGTGAGTTCCACTGAAGAACTTGTCTTTCATACACTCTCCCACTCTACTCTATATTTACCAATTCTGGTGTTTCTTTTATCCTTTCATAAACTCTTCCCTAAATAAGTCTACCTTTGGCCAAAGAGAATGGCCATTGTGAACCCTTCACATGACTGAACCCCAACTTTGGTAACTATAATCATTTGGTGTCTACCTCAGCCACTCCCTGTAGCCAAAGAATTGTCTTTTTTTCCCTTTTTATATCTTCAGCTCTTAATAAATGCTACTTGATTTTTAGTTAAGCCTAAGAACCTTCATTTAGAACCCATATAAACTAAATATTTCACTCTGATGTTTTTTATTTATTAAAGGGTCACACTCTTTTAAAAGACTATTAGAAATTCTTGGTCTTATTATATTTTCTCCCCTTTTTTTTGTCAAGAAGTTTACTACCATCCCATTTAATTTTATTATGCAACACTAATATTTCTTTTTGGAGAATGATAATGTCATGGAGTTTTGGTCATTTTCCCAAAGAGAACTGGAGTCTTTTTCCCCTAGCCATATCATAAGGCAACCACGTAAGAGCAAATTTAGTCATGACCGTACAATCACTTTAAAAACTGCTCCAGCTTCTCTTGAAATGTTTAAGACAGAAAGCACCATAATGGCTTTTGAGGCAACAGTGTCTATACTCTGCAATCATGCATGTTTATGAATCATGATAACAATGCAGGTAGACAAAAAGCTTTCCTGTTGGATGAACTAAATTATTGGTGGTCAGGGGGATAAATGGCATGGGATAGGAAGTGGGAAGTGGAGAGGGTTAGAAGAATAGATAAGTCCTAATAAGTAGATGAAAGGCAGTGAATACCAGTGGAAGTTTGGGGTTCCAGTGATACAGGATGTATTCAGAAATTATGTTCCACTTTTTTCTTTGAAATATTATAATTTTGACAATATGTTGTCACATCTCCAAGCACATGGGAATGTATTCACTGTTTTATGTAGCCTTTTGACCATAGCTCCAAATTGCTTTCCAGAATGATTGGATCAGGGACAAGTCCTCCAACAATGTATTAGCGTCCCAGTTTTCCCACATCCCCTCCAACATTTTTGATTGGCAGCCTGCCACCTGGTTTCCTGACCCTCCCTCTTCAGTTTGCACCTTTGCAACCCACAAGACTGTATTTCCTCTATAAAAGATCTGCATATGTTGAAAATTTTTGCTAAATTCTCTTCAGTTCTAAGTCCATTGTGAGGTACTCTCTTTCTCTCCCTCATAGTCCCTTCCCTCTAAAGGCTCCATTCTTCTTATTCTAGCTAATTTTGGCCAGTCCAACCTGCCAGACAATGGATTTTTCCCACCATATGGGTTATTTCCTTTCTCTTGGTTAATTGTGAGTTCCCCAGAGAAAACTAGTCTTTTTCCTTTTCTAACTATATGCTCTCCCAACTCTATTTCATATTTACCATTCCTAAGGTCTGTTATATCCCTTCATTTTGTCTGTAGCCCTTTTCCTGTATATATCTACCTTTTGTCAGAGTGTGTGGTTCAGAAATGGTGAGGGGTCACTATGTAATAAAAAAGCTGGAGAGATCTCTAGAAGCAAAGCAAAGTTTATTATACATTCTCGTGAGAAGGGGGTACCAGCCATGGAGCAGACAATTGAAGGGAGAAGTACCTTCTGGGGCAAGGTTAATACTTTTTGGTCCCTAACGCAAATACCTCCTCCCACCACTGACCCTCATCCTCATTGGCTGAGGATCTTACATCCTAAAATCTTACATTCAAAATGAGGGGACCACCCAAGAAATTGAACTTGACCAATAAGTACATAGTTGCCCATATTTGACTGAAATAGGAAGAAAATGATGTTATCGGAGGATAGCAGGAAGGAGACTTAGGTATGCCCTTGGATCGATGCTCAAAGGCCTTCAGGCCTACTCGAACTCTGAAGTAGATAAAGCCTTACTTGATTTTCACAACTGTCTTGAAAGATCTCACCTCATCTCATTCAAAAGGGAATGGCCGTTGTGAACTCTTCACATGACCAAACCCCAATGTTTGATATCTAGCATCGTCTGGTATTCCATATCACCCACATCATAAACTATTGATTTATTTTTCATCATTGACTTGGGTATAGCATGAATTATTTGTTTAGGTACATTGATATGTTTGATTCACAATAGCCTACTGTGCAATAAAGAGCTATAACATTTACTTGGTTTTGTAGTATTTAAATCTATGCTTTAAAAGAAAATCTAACAGGTAAAATTATTTGTTAAACTGATCTTTTTTATTAAAAAAAAAAAGTAGCTAGAATACAGTCAACTCAGCTGGTCGTTACTAATTATATTGGCTTTAAACCACCTTGAGCAGGGTTTAATAATCTTAACCTTTACTCTTAGTGCTGCAGCTGATTTAAAAAAAAAAAAAAACTATCTAAATTTATTACATTTAGAAATGGGAATGGGGAGGAATAAACATTTAATTTGATCGGCTGAGTATCCCACAGTACCTTCAGCATTGGTAAGCATTGGTGTGGGTTCAGGATCAAAACAATGTAGACACCAAATGATGGCAGGCACTGAAGTTGGGGTTCGGTCATGTGGACAATTCACAGTGATCATTCTCTTTGGCAAAAGGTAGATTTATTTAGGGAAGAGATTATAGATAAAATGAAGGGATACAATAGACAATGGGAATGGTAAATATGTAATATAATGGGAGAGTGTATGAAAGACAAGTTCCTCAGTGGAACTTGCCATTTACCAGTAGAAAGGGAGCACCCCATGCTGTTGGGACAAGCCCTTAGCTGGTGGGCTGAATCCTGAAAGGGATGTAGCATCCCAAAAGAGTTAGTTAACTGTAAGGAGACATGGATTGGGAAGCATGGTGGAGTTAGGGGAGATATTGCATGGCATGGGGGAAAGGGAAGGGGAAAGACACCACAGGGCAGAGAGCTGTGGTGGACTGACCCAAAAGAGGCAGCAGCCATAGGATGGCCCATAAGTAGATTTTATAAGAAAAATTTAACCTCAGGGACATGACTAGAATTTCCTACAGGGAAATTCAGCAAGGATTAGGAATGTGAGACTGCTGGAGACCCTTACAGAAGGTGGGTCTCAGGGGTTTGGTGAAACTTGGATTTTAGATTGACCACTTCTTCATAGAGTGGGACTTCGGAACTAAACTGATTTCTATCAGAGCTTTCTGACTGCCTGTTTGCCCAGGAATTAATTTTTATCAATTCCTCTGCTAACTACACCTAAATTTGAAGACCTCACCATTCATGACTTTAAACAAGAGCAAGCACTAGATCACAGAACTGACCAACAAAACTACTGATGAGATTCCGTGGCTCTGACTGCTCCGAAAGATAACCCCCAAAAAGATGCCCTACAGGGACACAATGGAGCATATTAGGTTCTAATAGGAAAGTTCCAGGTTAGAAATATTTATTCTTCTGCATGCTGCCTCAGGGTGTGGAATAAATTAGGGGCTGATCCTAAACTGTATTAGACACAGAAAGGGCTATAACTGATTAGCCATGAGGTAGACAGGCTTATCATTAAAAAAAAAAAAATGACCACAGGAGCAAAAGAGAACACTTATAATAGCTAGCATTTATAGAGGGCTTTAAGGTTTGCAAAGTTTGAAATTTCACTTAATTCTCACAACATCTCTAGGAGGTAGGTGCTATTATTCCCATTTAATAGATGAGGAAACTGAGGCACAGAACCTTGTCCAAAGTCATACAGTTAGTGAGTATCTAAAGCAGGATTTGAATGCAGACTTTCATGATTCTCGTGGACTGCATTGCCTAAGAAGAATATTTCCTATGACAATACAAAGGGTGAGCAGAAAGGCAGTGCAATGTGGCTGTGGCTTTTGAGTCACAAGACCTTGCTTCAAATTCAAACTCTGCTGCAATTTTCTCACCTTTATCCCAGGCGAGGCTTAATAAAATCCTTCCTCTTTCAAAATGCCTTTGGGAGGACGCGTACAACTTCCAGAAATGTATTGCTGGAAATATTTTTCTTGCCTTCAGAGATATGAGAAAAGATTTGGGTTTTGGAACCTATCCATACACATTTAAGATAAGAGATGGGTGCGTGGGTTTTTGTTTGCTTTTTTGTTAAGGTTGAGGGAGGAGATCCACAGTTCTTTGACTCCTTAAAAAATACTCTATATGTTAGAAAACATGTTATCAACCACCATCTTGAGATATCTATTTTGGAAAACAATCGTTTTGGTAAATCAATTGCATTTTATCTGTTTCACCTTGTACATTGCACAAAAGGCTAATTTGGCAAGGGATTTTTAAATCTGTAAAAACATGCATTTTTAGAAGGGATAAAGGCAAAAATAGTTGCATATTCCTTAAAAGGCTCCAAAGTTCTTTTCACTGAGCCCTTGGCAAATAGCTATTGATAGAAAAAACTGAGGATATTGTTCTGGGTAAGGAGAGTCCTTCCTCTATAAAGCAAAATCTTCTGTTTTATCTGAGGCTTTTAACAGAAATGATCATTAACTTGCACAGCATCTCAAAAACAGGCATTCCTGCTCAAGCTAATTTAAAGCTTCAAGAGATCCTGAAATCTTGGCAAGTCCCTGAACTGAGTAATTGTTAGAACTTTGGAA
This sequence comes from Antechinus flavipes, assembly GCF_016432865.1. Taxonomy (NCBI): domain Eukaryota; kingdom Metazoa; phylum Chordata; class Mammalia; order Dasyuromorphia; family Dasyuridae; genus Antechinus; species Antechinus flavipes. Next base: position 617,021,946 of record NC_067399.1, on the reverse strand, counting down.
TTTGGAGAGGCTTATGTAGAAATTAAGTTATAAAGGAGTATATGGAAAATCTGAAGAAATGGGAAATCCTCGAAATATTTGCTCATACTTTGTCATTTGTCATTCACAACCACAGGGACACAAACTTGCCCAGAGTCACCTAGCTTCTAAGCAGGAAGCCAGGATTCAAATCTAATTTGGCTAATTACAAATCTAATGCTCTTTCCATTCATTACATCCCATTGCCTCCCCAATGATGACCTGGATCCATTTCCCTAGAAGCATCTTGATTTTTTGTTAGCTACAAATTGCTTGGGTTGACTTGTTATGGAGTCGCATCCATCTCTTTATGACCCTATTTGGGATATCCTCGGCAAAGATACTGGAGTGGTTTGCCATTTCCTTCCCCAACTTATTTACAGATGAGGAAACTGAGGCAATCCAGATTAAGTGACTGCCCAATATCACCTGGGTAGTAAGAAGTTTGAGGTCAGACTTGAACTCAAGAAGATGAATGAGCCTTCCTGTCTCCAGATCCAGCACTGTGCACTATGGCGCCACCTGGTTGTCCTAGGGCTGCACAATGGCAATGAAAAGTTGCTTATAAATTATCACAGGCTACAGTTTCCCTTCAGAAGTGTAGGACTCTAGGGAAAAGTTCCATATCTCTTATATTCCAATATTTTGGTGTACTTTATTGGTAGCCAAAAAGTTCATAATTTCTAATAATACCTAACATTTATATCGCACTTTAAGTTTTGGAAAGCACTTTACAAATATAATCACATTTGATCCTTACAACAACCCTGGGAGGTGGAACCTTTTATTATTATTATCTCCATTTTACAGATGAGGAAACTGAAAAGGAAAGGATAAGTAATTTGCCTGGCATCATATCTGCTAAGTGTCTGAGGCTAGAGTCTTCCTGATTCCAAATCTACCACCCTACCACTATTCCATCTTAGAATTAAAGTTAGGTTATAATCAGCCACATCACAAATTATATTGAAATAATAAGAATTGGGGGGTTTTGTGACCTTAGTATATTTTTTTAATTCCTGGTCATGTGGTCATATAGTCTAGGAAAGCAAATTTGAGAGCATATATTCATTGATTTTTTTCCCTTTTTATTTATAAAACATATGCATGGGTAATTTTTCAACATAGGCCCTTGCAAAACCTTGTGTTCCAAATTAAGAATGATTTTATTTAAAGACTGTAGACAATATGGGCCAAAATATAATCAATACCTTAGTTCCCCTTCAAATATTGGAGTATAATGACTGCTTGCTTAGTTTGTATGTTGGAGTTGAAAATTTGTTAAAGATGTTTAATGTCTAAGCTAGAAATACTTTAGGAGTCATGTGGGAAAAAAAAAAACCTCTCTAGGAGAAAAACATAATTATTTGTTTGGACACCATCAAACTGTTGCCCTACTTTTAATACATAGAATGTCAAATGCATAGAATTTCATGGGAGCATCGATTTATAGCTAAATTGGTTCTCGAGCCTTCCCACCCAACCCTCCATGATCACAAATTTAGTGGCAGCATATACATTTTAAGCAGATCCTCTTGAAGCAAATCTAGTGTACTTTCCATTGTACTGCCAGTGTTACTCAGTTGTTTGGGGAATTTGAATCATTAGGAGAAAAAGACTTTCTCTTAATTTCTTTGCCAATCATAAGCAATAAGACCAGTACCCAAAATGGAATTCACATGGCTTTTTATTTTGTCCAAGCTGTGATGGCAATGTTGATCCTAGTTTATTGTTGTCCTAGTTTATTCAGTCCCTCAGTGGCGTGCATTATTGTGTTGGTCACTGTATTGGTCACCTCCTTGATAGCTTTCTCTTCAGTTTCTTTTGCAGCTTTGACGACATTTGCAATGGCTTTCAAGGATAAAGAGAAGAATAAAAAGGTATGAGTAAATGAATATTGTTCAGCTTCTTTATTGGTAGTATAGCCTAAAATATAGTTTGTCCCTCTGAATTATATCGTGCATCTAGTCCAAAAAAGGAAAGTTGTTTGTCCTAATTCAGAGGGATCAACTAGGTGTCATATGGCATACTACAATACCAGGCCACTGGACAGAGAAGAAAGTGGGCAGGTGACCTTGCCCAGTTCTCCCTCACTTAAATCCAATTTACTTTCACGTCATGGCATCCTCTCCTGGTCCTCTTAGAGAATGAAGGACAAGCAATTACAACTGTGCAAATTGTCTCTTACTCTGAAATGATACTGTTAACTTTGATGATTTTTTTTTAACCAAATGGAACCCAAGGAAAAGCAATGAGAAGCCAATACAGTTTCCTCGTCCTATCAAAGTCCTTCTATAAGTAATTAAATTTGTATAGGTTGGCCATCTCTCCAATGCATTTTTATTTATTTATTGCTTATTGCTTTTTTTCCCAAAGTAATATGTTCTCTGGTTATTAAAAAAAATTTAGACAATCTCCAGACATAACTTTGGGGATCTTTTTTCTTTACCAAATGGAACCCAAGGAATAACAATGAGAAGTCAATACAGTTTCCTTGTCCTGTCTTTCTATAACTAATTAAGCTTGTATAGATTGCCCATCTCTCCAGGGCATTTTTATTTATTTATTGCTTATTGCTTTTTTTTTCCCCAAAGTAACATGTTCTCTGAGTATTTTTTAAAAATTTAGACAATCTCATAAATATGAATAATAGGAAAAGAAAAATTATGCCAAAATAAAAGTTGGTACCATTGAGGAGAAAAAAGAATTTATGAGCCCATTTGAGCCACGCTATTTCATGTTTGGCTTTATTTATCTTTAGATTCTCTAATTTAGAATTCCTCATACCTTTCTCACCAGCATCCTTGGCATGTTCCACTACTTCCTTGACCACTTCCTTGACCACTTCTTCAGCCATGTGGACTAGAAAGGAGAGAAAGCACAAAACAAAAATAAGTGCTAAATTCTTCCAACTTTGTATAACTCTAACCTAATAAATTTATAATATGTTAAATAACATAAGTAAATAACCTCCCAGGGAAGGATTTTTTATCAGTCTTTTGTTTCCAACTCTAATCCCATGTTAATTCAATATGATTAGTTCACAAATGAGTCCATTTATTGCAAAAGAAAATGAGTCAACAAGCCTTTATTATATATGCCAGGTATTATACTAAATAATGGAGATACAAAGAAACACAAAAGATAGTCCCTATTCTCCAGAAGTTCATGATCTAATGAGGGAGATGACATGCAAATAGTTATATACAAACAAGATCTTTACAGTATATATTATATATTTGCATATTTATATATGTATGCATATGTAGGTAGGATAAATTGATAAAACTACATATTGCATAAATGAAGATAATTAATGAAAGAAAAGTATGAATATTAAGGAGACTGTGAAAAAGCTCATTGTAGAAGGTGGAATTTTAACTGAGATATGAAGGAAGCCAGAAAGATTAGGCCATAGAGATGTAAAGGAAAAGTTCCAGGCATAGGGGATACACAGTGAAAATGCTAACAGAGTCAAGAAAAGGGGCAAGGAGGCTGCTGTCTCTGTATTGCAGTGGGATTGAAGGGGAATAAAAAGAAGATTGGAAAGATAGGACAGTTGGGGTGATGGAGATTTTTATCTTTGATCATCCTGGAGATCACAGGGAACCATCAGAGTTTACTGAAGGGCAATAGGAATAGGGAGGATGGGATTGCAACAGAGCTATACTTTAGGAAGATCCCTTTGGCAGCTGAGTAGAAGATGGATTAGAGAGAGGAGATATGACTAGAAGGTCCATTGGCCAACCTTTGCAATAGTCCAGGGGTTAAGAGATAAGGGTCTGCACAGGATTTTAGCAGTGAAAGAGAGAAGGGGACTTACAGGACAGATATTGCTAGATGGGTGAAAATATGGTATGAGGCGAGTCAGGGTAACCGGGAGAATGATGATGCCCTAGAAATGCTAGTACATATCAATAACAGTAAATTAGGAAGAGAGAGAGGGTCTAGGGAAAGATGAGGAATTTCAGTTTGGAAATGTTGAGTTTAATGGGATTATCCAATAGGGAGTTAGAAGTCTGAAAATTAGGAAATTAGAGGTTATAGACAGATGAATCAATCTGAGAAAGCAATAAATTAAAAACTACAATGTTAGTAAGACTTCAAAATATTAGAGATCTAACTCTCTTTAGCTCTATGAATAGAATAATTTTAACAAAATAATACTCTGTGATCTAAAATAGTGGCTCCCTCCAAACTGTTTCATGTTTAAATTTCAGAAAGATGATTCTCATTTCATTTTTATATTTTTTAATTAAAGATTTTTATTTTCAAAACATATGCATGGATACATTTTCAACATTAACCCTTACAAAACCTTGTGTTCCAAATTTTTCCCTCTTTCCCTCCACTCCCTTTTCTAGATTGCAAGTAATCTAATATATGTTATACATATTAAAATATATGTTAGTTTGCCTTTGTCTTAAACATATTCTCTGAATTCTTGGCAATATTCAGAGCTTCTTCCTTCCTCCTCCTAATATTTAAGTTAATTTAAAAAACCAACAAGGTATCTCCAAGATCCATGGGTTGTTTGGTAAAAAATTTCCATCCAGGATCCTTGACAAGTTAGTTAAACTATCAGTCTCCAATATATTTAAGATACAGAGTTTATATTTCTTTTGTCTACATTGCTTCAGCTTGTCCCAATAACTATGAAAATATTTCTTTTTTTAAAAAAAAATAGCTTTTTGTTACTAAATATATGCAAAGATAGTTTTTAGCATTCACCCTTGCAAAACCATGTGTTCCAAATTTTCTCCCTTTCTTTCCCCTTCCCCTCCTCTAAACAACAAGCAACCCAAATACATGTTGAATGTGTACAATTGTTCTATTTCCACATTTATCATTGTGCACAAGAAAAATCAGATCAAAAAGGGAAAAAATGAGAAAGAAAGCAAAAAAGAAAGCAAACAAAAAAAAAAGTGAAAATACTATATTGTGCTCTACAATCATTCCCAACAGTACTCTTTCTGAATGCTAAGTCTCTCTTCATGACAAATCTATTGGAATTGACCTGAATCACCTCACTGATGAAAAGAATCCATCAGAACTGATCATGGCATAATCTTTTTGTTGCCATGTACAATGTTCTCTTGGTTCTACTCATTTCAGTTTATGTAAGTCTCTGGACCTTTCTGAAATCATTTAATCAGTGTCCCAGTTTTCCCATATCTTTTCCAATATTCATCATTATCTTTTCCTGTCATTTTAGTCAATCTGAGAGGGGTGGAGTAGTACCTCAGAGTTGTCTAAATTTTCAGTTCTCTATCAATAGTGATTTGGAGCATATTTACTATGAAAATATTTCACTGACAGTGATGTCAAGGGTTTTTTTTGGGGGGGAGGTTGGGAAGGGGGGGGTTAAGCCTTGTAATAAATAAGTATCTCCACACAAAATAAATTCTTATATTGGCCATGGTCAAAAATGTGCGTCTCAAGTCTCGGCTAGAGTTCCATCATCCAAAGACTTTCTTCATATTCCTTAAACTTCGAGTCTTTCTTCTGAGATTGCTCCAAATTATCCTGTCTCCATCTTGTTTATACATAATTATGTACATGTCATCTTCCCCATTAGACTATGAGCTCCTTGAGAGTGTGGACTGTTTTTTACCTTCCTTTTCATCCCTTTCACTCAGCACAGTGCCTGACACATAGTCACGGCCATTTAATAAATTTGAATTGATTCCTGTCATAACCCTTTTGTCAGAAGATAGCTGACATTCTTCATCAATCCCCGGGAATCATGCTTAATCATTGTGTTGCTCAGAATTCTTAAGTTTTTCAAAACTGCTTCTTTTGACACAGTTGTTGTTATAGGATAGATTTTTTTTCCCCTTGTTTTCCGATGCCAGAATTTTAATAATTCTAAAGTTGTTCCCTGATTGAGCAAGATATTTAACATCTGAATTTCAGTTTTCCCTTCTCTGAAATGAGAATATCGGAAATACCTACCTTAGTACCTCAATGTGAAGAAAGTAAGCATTTGAAATTTTGCTAAATTGTTAGATTTGCTGGAGAGAAAGTTTTGAAAACACTAAAGCACTATGGAACATAAGTATCATTCTGAAATCAGGTGTAGAGAAGCTTCTATAATTTCTTTTTAGAAGTACAAGGGACAGGACTTTGAAGAACATGAACAGTTAGAGAATGATATATATTCCAGTTTCAAGTTTGCAGCCATCTGCATTTCTTCATTTATTGTGATGCAGTATCCCAGAATTAATATTTAAGTTAATTAAAAAAAAACAACTGAATTATTGGAACTAGAGCGTGGATTATACTGATGAAATCCTCAGTGATGTGTTGAACAGAAAGAAACTAAAGAATTGATTCCCGAGGCAGGCAGGGAGAAGGCACTGGTAGAAATCAGTTTAGCTCTATGGTCCCACCCTCTGGAGAGGTTGTCCAGTCAGAAATCCAGTTTTGTCAGACCCCTAAGGCCCATCCTCTGAAGGGATCTCAAGCAATCTCACCTTCCCATGCCCTGTCAGAAATTTCAGTCATATCTCTGAGGTTAATGTTTTCTTATAAAATCTACTTATGTGCTTGCTATCTAGGGGAGGAGGTAGGGGGAAGGGAAAATCTGAAACACAAGGCTATGTAAGGATAAGTGTTGAAAAATTATCCGTGCATATGTTTTGAAAATAAAAAGCTTTATAAAAAAATAAAATAAAAATCTACTTATGGACCATCTCATGGCTGCTGCCCTTCCTTGGGTCACTTTGTTTCAAGGTATCTCTCCTAACTCTCTTATGTTTCCCAACCTCACTTCTCTTTCTTTTGGGGTGCTAAGTCCCTTTCAGGATTTAGCCTACCAGCTAAGGACATGGCCCAACTTCATGGTGCTCCCTTTCTCCTGGGTAATTGTGAGTTCCACTGAGGAACTTGTCTTTCATATGCTCTGCCACTCTACTTCATATTTACCATTCTTGGTGTCTATTGTATCCCTTCATTTTGTCTATAATCTATTCCCCTAAACAAATCTATCTTTTGCCAAAGAGAATGATTGTCATTGTGAATTCTTCACATTTCCACTGAACCCCGACTTTTGGTGACTACCATTATCTCGTGTCTACATCACCCACATCAGTACTTAAGTAGAGACTTACCCTGTTTGATGTCCCCCATTCCAGTCCCCTCATAAAGCCCCCTCATAAGGGGAAGTTACCTAGAGGCAAATTTAGGCTTCTCCTAAGGAAAAAACTAACTATGGAGGTATCCAAAGCACGTTGGGCTATCTTGGGAGGTAATGACTTCTCTTTCTAGAAGTCTTCAAGCAAAGACTGAATGAGCACTTCTTACGGATTACGGTTCAACTACAGCCAAAACTAGATCAAAACTTCTTAAACTGTGGGTCTCAACCCCAAATGAAGTCATGTAACTGAATGTGGGGGTAGAGAAATTATGATTTATTTTCTGTAAAATGTTTGATTTGTATACCTATTTTATATACCTATATACCCAAGGTTGCATAAAAGTTTCTTGAGTAAAAAGGGGTCATCCATGAGTGGAAAAAATTTAAGAAAGCTTGGACTGGATGGTATCTGAGATTTCTTCCAATTCTAAGAATCTGTGATAAGATGTTCCACAAAGATAAATAGGATAGAAAGACTGTTTGCCCTTGTATAGATTGATCTCAGTCTCTGTCATACCGACTGGGCCAGGAAGAATCTTGAGAAAATGGCTCCACTACATTTTGTATTCACATCTCTCCAAACTGCTGAGATCCAAGTAAAAAAAAAAAAAAATGGATACGACAAGAGGTTTCATCTCCATGTTCGTGGCCTGTAATTCTGTCTCCTCATCTCTGACTCCTGGCATCCCTGGTTTTGTTTAAAGCCAGCTAAATCCCACTTTGACAAGAAGCCTTCCCCCATTACTTACTACCCTACTTAATACCAGTCTCTTTTAATACTCTCTTTTTTATCCTGTGTATCTTTTGTCTATACATAGTTGTTTGTACATTGTTTATATGTTGTTTCTCCCAATAGATTGTGAGCTTCTTGAACACAGGAACTGTTCTTTGCCCCCCTTTCTTTCTGTCTTTAGTGCTTAACACAGTGCTTGAAGGCACATATAGGCTTATTGACTGCCTGACTGTTAGGGGAAGGATATTTGTATCTTTGAGAGCCAAATCCTAATTCCACCTCCAATAAAGCACTCTATAGAAAATAATGAAAGAAGAATTGAAGAGAAATAGGGTTGTCTGCTCACTTCAAAGCTCTTCCATCTGAGATCCATCTGTCTGTTTAAAGAATAATAGAAAGCATCCTTGAGCTTTCGAGATTAAAGCCACTATTTAAAATCAAAGCCCATCTGTCAGTAATAGGCTTTTTGATTCATCATAAGGTCTTTTCTTTACCCTACCGCTCCTTTGAGCTCTAATATAGAGAGTAGCTTTTTATTTACCTTGTCAATCCACTTCAATTTGTTCAACTATCCATAGTTAATTAGTTACAGAGGCCAAGTGAAGGGAGGGGAAGATTATCAATCATTTCTTTAAGCACAAATCTTTAAAATTTCCTCCAAGGTAAATATAAACTCCCTTTGGCTATCTGTCTACAAAGTTATCAGAAAGGATTGTTTTTGAACAGAATGTTTGTCAGAGTTTTTGGGGAAGCCCATCTTTTATAGGTATTAAATGATCTGTCAGCTCCCATGAAGATTAATATGAGAAGAGCACTTTATAAACAGTATATAACATGTGAGTTACTATTACATTAATCTCATAGATTCTTAGGTTCTAGCAATCACCTCAATCAATACCTTGATTTTACAGATTAAGAAACAGGACCCAGGAATGTGCCCTAAAGCACAGGGCTCTAAAAACCAGATCTCTTAGCTGCCAGTGCTCTTTGCCATGGGCCACTGCCCCAGGAACCAAGGCAAAAAAGATTACAGAGGTGCTCTTCTCAATGTATACCTGGACCATTGCTGGCATCCAGTCATCCTTAGATGCATTCCTCCTTCTTCTAGGCCCCAAGTTCCCAATTAGCCAGAGCTTCCCCAGCAGCCATTGCAGTTGAACAGGTTCGTTTGGTGACTGGAGGCCAATTGGAGCAGGCCCTACAATTAACCTAACAAAAGCTTCCTCCTTTTGGAGTCTTTCAGTGTTTATCTTCAATTCTTCAACATCCATCAGAAGGGAGGAGAGTTGGAGGAGTGGACGGCATTGATTGGGGGATTCTTTCCGCTGAGGTCCACATACGTAGTCTGGTCTTTCCTAAAACTACCCATCATCTCCCCAGGAAGAGCAAGGTCTCTGCAGAATAGCAGAAATTTTCACCCACCCCAACCTAGCTCTCTCCTTCCCCTTCCCAGTATTAGCCCTACTATGGGAGGCAGACTGGGGAGGATGGTCTATGATGTTTTTTGCTGTTCTCTTGTCATAATTGAGTCAAGTGAGAGAGACGTGGGTAACAATTTTGTTTGCTAGTTCCCTTTTTTTTTCCTTTTTTCTTTTCCAAAGCAGTGGAAGAAAGGAGAGATCTCAAAATGCCAAATCCAAACCTACAAAACCTTCCTCCCAGACAGCAGAGCCATATGTGTGGCATCTTCTGGAAGCATCCCTAGAGCCTCTTAGACTCCCTAACCCATCCCCTCGCCTCTCCTCCCCCTCCCCTTTCAGATATGGAGGTACTATTGGGGTGTAATGTTACTCACCTGCCCCTTCAGTAGCATGCTCAGCCCGGTGGGCCAGACCCTCGGCGGCCAGCTTTCCTAAACCTCCCAGCATGGTTCTGCCTGGTCTGTTCTCGAACACAGAGATGAATAGTATACAGCTTCCTCCCAGCCCTGGCTTTTTATAGGCAGCTATGGGCTCCTCCAAATGTCCATGGGGCAATGGGTGTCACGTTGAAGGAGTCAGGAGGGTTTGGAGGTGATTAATCCATGAGGCATCAAAGGGGGTGGAGAAATATATGGAGACTGATTCTTTAGGGTCTTGAGCAAAGCCCTTTCCCAAGGGGAGTGTCTTTCCACTGATGGTACCTGTGTACTCACAAGCCACAAGCACCTACTATGTGCTGGGCTGCCGGGAGCTAGCATGGATATGTCTTCTGTGGGAGAGGATTGCAGAGATGAATTCAGGGCAGCTAGTTAGGGTGGTGGGTAGAGCCCTACAGCCAGGAGGACCTGAGTTCAAATGTGACCTCAGACACTCAGCTGTGCGATCCTGGGCAAGCCACTTTACTCCAGTTGCCTCAAAACAAACAAACAAACAACAAAATGAATTTAACTTCTCCCTGCTCTTATCTCTGCTCTACATGGCTGTTAAATTGATATTGATAGTTCATAAGGATGACCACATCACATCCAAAACATGGATGTTGGGGTTTGAAGCCCCTCATTTTGTCTCCACCCTAGCTGGAGGACACTGTTCCCCTTTACTCTATATTCTGCCCAACTTGACCTACAAATCATGTATTCTTCCACACACAACATCCCATCTCTCACCTTTGCTCAGGCTGTCTCCTGGAACATTCTTCTTACCTATGACACTCCTTGAAATCCTGAGTTCCCTCAGGACATCTTGTATGAGGCCTTTCTGACTCCCCTCAGTCATCCACCCCATCACCAATTGCTTTGTATTAATTTTGTACCCTTTTCATTTTGACTCCCCTCAATCACCCCCTCTGCCACCAGTTGCTTTGTATTAATTTTGTACCCTTTTCATTTCTGACTCCCCTCAATCACCCATCCCACCACCAGTTGCTTTGTATTAATTTTGTACCCTTTTCATTTCTGACTCCCCTCATCCCCTCTACCACCAATTGCTTTGTATTGATTTTGTACCCTTTTCATTTCTGACTCCCCTCAATCACCCCCTCTGCCACCAATTGCTTTGTATTGATTTTGTGCCCTTTTCATTTTGACTCTCTTCAATCACCCACCCCACCATAAATTGCTTTGTATTAATTTTGTACCCTTTTCATTTCTGACTCCCCTCAATCACTCTCTCTACCACCAGTTGCTTTGTATTAATTTTGTACCCTTTTCATTTCTGACTCCCCTCAATCACTCTCTCTACCACCAATTGCTTTGTATTAATTTTGTACCCTTTTCATTTCTGACTCCCCTCTATCACCCCATCCCACTACCAAATGCTTTGTGTTACTTTTTTACCCTTTTTATATATGTCAAATATAAACCCCTTCAGGGCAGGAACTGTTCATTTTTTTGGTAGTCTTATCCCTAGAACCCAACATGGTATCTGTTAAATACTAAGTGTTCAGTAATTACTTATAGCTGAATTTCTCAACCTGTGGTTGATACTCAAATGCTCACCAAGGCCACATGTTAATCACTTATTTCATCATGTATTTTCTCAAACAATAGGTACTGACAGTGCAATTGCCATCATGTGGATAACTTGTGAACTTTTTAATAAGAAAAATTGGAAATCACTGCTCTAAAGGTGTCTCAGGAATTCACCAGCAAAAGGAAGGAGGATAAGGGAAAAGTTCTGGACACAAGGACTTTGTCCTTTTGACATCCACATCTCTTTACTTAATTTACATTCGCTACCTACATGCAAAGGTTATCTTGCGTATAACTCATTACCTATTGATAATCTGAAGGTACTGGGGTAAAGCCAACTGATCTATAATTTACCAGTGTCTCCCTTTGTCCTGTTTTTTTCAGAATCAGTGGCACATTGACATTGTTCCCATGTATAGGGACTTTTACAGATCTCCTCCCAGTCCTAGAAGGTTAAAGAGCTCTAAGGACTCCTGGATCTGTGTGCCTGGGATCTCTGAAAAGGGAGCTAAGCTCCCTTTGCTGATGCTGGTCTTGGCTCTCCTTGTCTGGTGAGCTTCCTTCTCCTGTGATAATTGCTCTATCATCCTCTGTAAGCTCACCTGAGCCGCCAAAGCTGGCTGATTGGTCATTGTCCTTTGTTCTTGAAGAGGGCCAGAATGACATCCTACGTAAGAGTTGCGTTCCTGTGTGTCCGAGTGGCTGATCAGACCAATGTTTGCCCCGAGTGCTCTGCCACAGATCGGACACAATTAGTCCACGTGAACATTTGGAGTGGACTCTCTGACTGTGCACCTCATGTTCCTTCTGAGCTAATTCAGTTCTGCTTTGCCCATAGAGCCCCTTCTCTGATGGGGGCACGCCGTGCTGGGCAGTCCTGTGCCAGTGTCTCCCATGTCATCAATCGATTCTAAAGCATTTGTATACCGAAAGACTTAAGAAAGGGATGCTTTATGTCCAGATGAAATATTGTTGATACCCTCTTACTAAGTCCTTAGTAATCCTCTGGTCAAATTTCCTTATTGCTCACATGAAGACATTAAGATCTAGAGAAATGGCGATTTCTCAAAGGCTCCCAGGGAATAATGAGCAAAGCCCAAATCATAGGATCACTCAATTCTTGGGATTCCAATTCTGTTTCTTTGCCCATCGTGTCATGCTCCATGTATTTAATAGATAAGGAAGCCAACCCAAAGAGGTTACCCAGATTCTCTGAATAGGAAGGGAATTCAGTGGCCCCATACCTAAACAAGAACCCCCTTTGTTACCCAGATTTTGCTTGAAGACCTCCAGATCTAGATCAGGAAGTTCAAATCCCACATCAGAAACTTACCAGCTGTATGGCTCTGGTCTAAATACTTAATCTCTCTGAACCTCAGTCTTGTCATCTACAAAATGGGAATAAGTGTACCAGACCCACAGAGGAGTCAGTAGGGGCAAATGAAATGAAATTTGTAAATTTTTTTTTAAAGACCTTAAAACACTGATAAATGTAGGATAGGGACAATGTTTGAACCTGATTTTAGTGATATAGGGGCTTCCTGGATAAGGAAATTCCCTCTATTAATGTAGAGGAATACTTTTTCTGCAACTAAGCACTGCTTAAAACATGGAGAAATCTGATGACTTGCCCAGGATTGCTCAGACAATTTGTGACAAATTCAGACCTAAATGCTAAGTTCTGTGTGTATATTTCCAATATTGAGTCAGCCAGAAACCATAATATCCTATAAGCCAGTGGTTCTCAAACTTTCATTCCCAGTATTTTTATATTATTAAGAATTATTGAGAAGCTATCCAAAGAATTTTTATTTATGTGGCTTATATTTATAGATATTTATCATATTAAAAATAAAAATGAATTTTGAATTTGTATATCCTCTGAAAGGGTTTCAGAGCTGCACCTTCTCCCCCCCCCCAATTCTTTGGATCATACTTTGAGAACCATGCTATAACCAAAGTTATGTTAGCTCATAGGTTTGGAGTTGGACAGATCTGCAGAGAACATCTACTAACCCATTCATTTATATATGAGGGAACTAAGACCCAGAGAGGGGAGGTCACTTGTTCACAATCTCAGAGTAAGAAACTTTGTCAAGATCTGAACCCAGACTCCTTGATACAAATTTAATTCTTTTTTCACTAAACCTCTCTACCTTCAAGGGGTTAAATAGCCAAGACATCTTAATACACATAAGAAGAATAGCTCACATTTCTATAGTATTTTATAATTTTCAGAGGTTTTGTTCACTGTATATCTTTAAAATAGGAATTATTGTTGTTTCTCTTTTGCATAGAGTAAACTGAGTTTCAGAGAGATTATAGGACTTGTCTCCAGTCAAGATGGCACAACCTGGAACACCTAGATGGCACGGTGGATAGAGCACCAATGCTAAAATCAGGAGGACCTGAGTTCAAATCCAGCCTCAGCCAGTTAACAGTTCCTAGCGGTGTGACTCTAGGTAAGCCACTTAATCCCAATTACCTCACACACACACACAAAAAGATGGCACAACATGGCTAGTAGGCCATGTCAGAGCTGAGACGCCAACCAAGTAGAGGGCTCTTTTCATTAGATCATAGAAATCATCCCCATTTCCCACAGGATCATAGATTTACAGCTGGAAGGAGCCTTAGAGATTACTGAGTCCAGTTCTTAGTTTCTTTCTGAGAAAAATGAAATCCAGAAAAGTTATGCTAATTGTTCCCAGCTAGTAAGTGTCTAATCTAAGGCAGAATTCTAACAGAGGTTTTCCTGATTCCAGATGTAGCATTCGACTTCCCTACAAAACTGCCTCTCCCTTCAACCCAAATCTATCTCAATGGGACCACAAGGAATATGATATGACAGTGGTATCAAGCCCAAACAGAAATGAAAGCCCCTAAACTGGACATATAAATCCCATCTAGCCATATATTGACTTAGATAAACACATATTGCCATTTCCTATATTCTATCGCATTTTTACATATTTTGATAAATATTTCCCAATTACATTTTCTTCTGGTTCTGTCCCCACTATTGCCACTGAATATTTGACACCCTTAATGTTAGACCACGGTTGCCTTCTTTGATGTCCAGATAACCCATAAAATGACTGGGAAAGCCATAATGGAAGGAGCAAGGCTAGATGAGAGGTGGGGCACAGATATGAGACTGCTGCTGGGGATGCAAGGGGCAGTGAGGCACCCCAAAGCCATTGAATTCTTGGCCAAAGAGTTCCTTCTGCCTACAAGAGGCATTACTCCCTGATCAAGGATTCTCTGAGACCTGAGAAACTGAAACAAGGATGTAAAAACACACATGCCTCAAGAAGCACTCCGAAGAATATGGCTCATGGCTGGACCATGGGATGAGACACTATTTTAGAAAATTGTGGTTTCCTAAAGTGAAACTGCTGTCATTATCTGGTTTCTGGGATTGGACAAGAGAGAGGGCTTCTGGTCACCAATTTGGAAAAGAACAGATTTTACTTAGGCTCTTTCCAGATAAGAGAAGAAGGATAAAATTCTCCTTCCATTTGCCCAAGCCCTCTTCACCACAGCATCTCCTTAGGGTCCCAAGTTAGTGGATGTGTGTATATGATGAGGGGTGGGAGTGGGGAGCTGGGGGAGAGAGGGAAGGTTAGCCCCTTTTCACTCTGATGACCATCATCTGACAAAACTAGGAGACTGTAGCGAGAGACACAACTGGGTCCCATGCTGACTGATCAAGCATGTGACCTTAATTCCCTGGACCCAGGTTTCCTCATTCTCCATGATGCCATCCTGCCTCAGCAGGGTGTGGGGCAGGGTAATTAGTATTTTTACTAGACCTGTTATCCAAGGAAGACAGGTACTATTAAGATGCATTGTCTCATTAATGTCAATGCTATGAAGAAAAAAAATGCCCATGATGAAGGCCAAAGGGTTGGGGTTTGAGCACAGTGAGAGGTTAAAGAATGATGGAGGCAGCCTATGGAAGGGTGGCCCAGGGGAGCCCCCCTCAAGGTGGCTTTCTGCAGAAAAAGACCTAACTAACTAGCTATGTGACTATGGGCAAGTCGTTTAAGCTCTTTCGGCTCCATTTTCCTTATCTACAAAATGGGGGCAATAACTTCATCTCACAGGATGAGTATGAAAATCAGCCAAGTGAATATATGGAAAGCATTTTGCAAGTGTCCTGGGGAGCTAAAAGAGGGAGCTGGGGTGGGCTCAGTAGCCATACTCAACTGAGTGAGTTTTTGTTTTCAAAGACTGGAATGTTTTAAAACATTCTGTTGACCCAGCTGTAAAATTCTAGGAAATGGTCCTTAAGGGGCAGTAATCAGCTAGCTCGGGAAGCGGTGCTGACTCGTGCTTTTTAATCAGTCAAAAAACCCCTGACTGAGCAATCCTGCAGGTAAAGTCCATTTTCCTGTCATACAACTCAAGGAGCCTAGTCAATATTTTGTGCAAATAGGATCATGAAATAGAATCCTCCTTTTGGTTGGAATCAGTCCAAATGACCATGTAAATCAACAGGTACAAAATGAAACTTAGAATGTTTGTGACTCCAACCCATGAATGTTGAGATTTTTTTGAGGTTATTTTTTTTAGGGGAGCAGAGTATTTTAGCTAAAAAATCTGAACTTTTTAACCTGACAAGCTAAAATCTGATTCCTTTTTTTTTTTTTTTCAAATAACTTTTTATTGATAGAACTCATGCCAGGGTAATTTTTTACAGCATTATCCCTTGCATTCACTTCTGTTCCAATTTTTCCCTTCCCTCCCTCCACCCCTCCCCCAGATGGCAAGCAGTCCTTTACATGTTGAATAGGTTACAGTATATCCTGGATACAATATATGTGTGCAGAACCGAACAGTTTTCTTGCTGCACAGGGAGAATTGAATTCAGAAGGTAGAAATAATCCGGGAAGAAAAACAAAAATGCAAGCAGTTTATATTCATCTCCCAGTGTTCTTTCTCTGGGTGTAGCTAAAATCTGATTCCTACAGGACCTGCCTTTTTTGACCACTATTTCTCATTATTCACCCTCACCCCAGTTAGACTAGTGAGACCAGGTTCTTCACTGTCCCTGCCCCTCTCACAATGTGTCATTCTCATTTCTGTCTTGTCCTGTTCCTCATGGATTCAATCTTCGGGTCCTTGCTTTCTTTCAGGGGCAGCTGGATAGCATAGTGGATAGAGTGCCAAGACTGCACTCAGGAAGTCCTAAATTCAAATCCAACTTCAGATACTTGCTAGCTGTATGATTCTGGGCAAATCACTCACCCCATTTGCCTCAGTTCCCTCAATTATAAAATGGGAATAATAATAATAATAGTACCTCCTTCTCAGGGTTGTTCTAAGGACCAAATGCCTGACACAAAGTAAGCCCTATAGAAATGTTAGCTATCATAATTATTTCTTCAAATTTTTTTCTTGTAGTCACAGGAAATTCCAATTCTGGAATGCCACCTTGTGACAAGCTGAGAAATATTCACCCCAATCCTACTCTTATTCTTAAACATCTAGCTCAATTCGTCCTAGGAAACCTGGCTCTTCTGACCTTCTCAGGCTGTAGTGTCTTCCCTCTTTGAATGCTTCTAGCATTTCATCTAAAAAATGAATCTGACAATATTCGTTCTATCCTTTTATTGCTTAGCTTTTTGTATATTTTTATACTATAAATTATAAAGCCTTCAAGATTGAAGACCAAGATCTGTATCCCAAGGAAAATCATAAAGGAGGGAAAAGGACCCACATATGCAAAAATATTTGAAGCAGCTCTTTGTGGGAGCAAAAATTTGGAAAAGGAGTGGATGTCCCTCAATTGGGGAATGACTGAACAAGTTGAGATACATGAAGGTAATGTAATATTATTGTTCTATTAAAAATGATGAATAAGTTGATTATAGAAAGGCCTGGAAAGATTTATAAAGAACTGATGCTGAGCAAAACAAGCAGAACCAGGAATACGTTGTACACAATAACAGCAAAAATGTGCGATGATCAACTAGAAAGACTTGGTTCTTCTCAGTAGTTCAGTGATCTAAAGCAATCCCAATAAACTTTGGACAGAAAATGCCATCTGCAATCAGAGAAAGAACTAAAGAGACTGAATGTAAATCAACATATGTTATATTCACTTCTTTTTGTTTGTTTTGTTTTGTTTTTTTATCGCTCCCATGATTTTTCCAGTTTACTCTGGTTTTTCTCTCCTAACATAATTCATAAAACAATGTGTATTAAAAAATAAACTAAAAAAACTCTAAAAAAAATAAAAGGCTGAAGACCAAGAATTATACTCAGTATGGCCCTTTCTTTACCCAGTGCCTGACACAGAACTGAGCACTTAGAAGGCATTCATTCCATAGATACTTGTTGGTTAATGGATTAATTACACCCATTAGAGGAATTTTAGATTTTAATTTCTATTTTTAGACTCTTTGCAGAAGACTATGTATTTTTAAGAGTCATGTCCAGGGTACTGCTGTTACCCTTTACATTTCAAAGTCATCACAGTTATGTCCTCTAAATGTGGATATCTCCCAAGCACCTCCTGAAAAATTTAGCATTTTGTCTAATCTGCTCAGCTCTAGTTAGAGATAACCAGATCCCGGAAGCCACCCAGTAAACCCTGTTGAGCCCTTTCTGGGATGGTGATAAGAGGAGATTCCTGTTCTGGCCGGGGTTGGATTGGATTATGTTTGACATTCTTTTCCAACTCCAGGATTCAATCTTCTTTCTAAATCTGCCAGTTCCTCTGATGACCTTTGAATGACCATAAGCAGTTTTTATTTGAATAGCACTGCAGCCCACCTCAAGATGGGTGTAGGGGACTACATTGTGAAGGAAGGCCTCTGGGAAGATGGGTTGGCTGCTAAAACTGAGTACAAAATTCCCCCCAAATAATGTCTTCTTTTGCCCTTGCCCACAATCAACAATCCTCAGTGGGCTTTTAAAAATCTGAATTTTCCACTTAACTTCCTGGGCCAAGTGTTTATACATTTTTCTCTTAATTCAATGGGAAAAAAACAGCTGGATAACACAGTGGAAAGAATGCTGAATTTGGCGGACAGGAAGCCCTAACTAACTAGTTATGTGACTACGGGTAAGTCATTTAAGCTCTTTCAGCCTCATTTTTCTCATCTATAAAATGGTGGTAATAATCTCACCTATTTTACAGGATGAATGTAAGATCGATCACCTGACTGAATATACATGGGAAACATTATTAATTCAATAGAAGTGGCTCAGAGCTACTAGACCAGGGCTTTTAAAATTTTTCCCACTTGTGACCCATTTTTGCCAAGAAATTTTTATATAGGCATATAATATAGGTATACAAATCTAACATTTACTGATAATAAATCATAAAGAAATTTATTTAAAAATAATTATTTAGTATACATATAATTTGTCATTTATTAAAGATGAAAGCAAATGAGATGGATGTACTTGTTTATTTTTACATAAATAATTAAATCTTGGTGGAATATTTGATACCTTTTGCCAAAATTTTTACAACCCCTATATTTAGTAATGCGACCCCAAATGGAATTCCACATTCTTAAGACCTACAGTCAAAAAAGCTTTGTACTAGAAAATCAAGGCAGGGAAAGAAAAATGAAACAAAATAATGTAGAGAATGTTCAGATCACTGGGTTTATCAGAGGCATTAACTCCTGCCTAGCCCTGTGAGAAATATTCTACTCTACAGTTCTAGACTTTCTAACCTGACCAGTCAAGAGGGCCAGAATATTTCTTATATTCAAAGCATTTATTTAGTGCCTGCTGTGTGTATTGCACAGAGCTAAAAGCTTAGGTTACAATGACAAAAACAAAACTCCTTGAATTCCACTGGTTAGAGCCACCATTTCCACTTTACAATGAAGAGAAAATGGCTGAGGGAGGATCTGAGGTAAATTCTGAAGAAAGTAAAGAATTCCGGCACCAGAAATGGCCTTTGCACATGCTTGAGATGGCATTCCATGTTTGCAATTCAGCTACAACTGAGAGCATGTTAAATGGGGCTGGATAGGTGGCCTGGAGCTGGACTGGGCAGGGCTTTCCACGCTGGGCTGTGGAGTTTATGCTATGGGAGGTAATCTAGGGTTTGTGGAGCAGGGGAGTGACACAGTCAGGCTGGTGCTCTGGGACGATGAACATGAGAGTGGGTTTTCAAGGAGGTGAAATTCAGCAATTTTGCCTCTAAGCAATCTCTCTTCTAGAAAACCATTCCACATCATTCTAAATGACAGAACCTAATAAAAGTCTCTGATCTTTGCCCAGAAACCAACTGTCATTCTCTTCCAGCTTCAAAGTTGATGATGCTGAACCCAGGATGTTAAATCTTATATCAAGGTACCATTTCCAGGAAAACCCCAGGCTCCCATCTCATGAACAGAGCTGAAATAACAAAAGCGTCCTGAGGCTAATGAACATTTCATATCCTTCCTGGTTCCTGGTTATTGCCTCTAACTGCATTATTAAGCTTGAGAGGTGGTGAGTAATTTAGTGGCCCAGAAGGTAGCTCTTCAAAGCTTTATCTTATCGTGGTATCACAGTTCTTAGAAAACCAACAAAGACAATTCTTGCTGAATAGAGCTGAAGGGTTACTTTATTTTACAAATATATAAATACACACACACATATACACACATATAAAATATGTTATGACATGCAAGTGAATTAGGTTTAAGGAAGGGTGGGCTGTGCAAAGTCACCAGCCTCACTTTTTCCTCCAGAGCCTTCTGACTCTGGTCCAGTGGCCAATCAGGATGATGGGACATGGTCCTGGATGCAGTGGGAGATCGTGACCTTTTTAAGTTAAAATATTTAAGCAAGTCTCAGTTTGACCAAGGCAAAAACCATTTAATGATTAAGGCTAGGAAAGAAATGAGGCAGGATGGAGATGAGGGAAGAGAACTGAAGGAGTTCCTTATTCTACAAATATCCTTACTGCTAATCTGCTGAAATGGAAATGGGTATTTGGGGAGCACCATGGGTACCCAACTGAGGTCCAAAAAGGAATGGACTAGAAAACTATTTCTTTTCTTTTGTCTCTTGTTGGCTCCCATCTGCTTCAAAGGCCTTACCTTGTCTAGTCTAAAGGAGTTTTTAAAAATTCATTTTAGGTTATTAATCACTCCCTTTTTATATTCTCTTCTGTAAATCAACTTCAGATTGGTTAATAAAGAATGACAGAAAACCAAACCCTGCCTCCTCATCCCCAATCCAGGAAATTTTGCTTTGCCCATCCACTATAAGCTGGTTGTATTTCCCAGACTGACAAGTTTTTCCTACCTCTACCTAGGATGCCGGTATTATATAAAGGGGAAGAGACAATGTCACTAAAGCGAAGAGAATTTAAGGATGGAGGGGGTTACAGTTTATTGAATATACAACAACCATCATCAGGTGTTTCTGATTATGTGAACTAAAAATAGCTTTTCTGTTTGGATTGTGAGAAAGAGGGAGAGATAAACCTTGGACAGATTATTCAACTAGAGAGGAATGTCTTTTCCAAACCAGAACAGGAGAGAAGTGAACATGTGTCTGAAGGGCTCTCAGGTCATCTTACTTATAATTCATTGTTCTTACTGGCACAGCAAACATCTGTATGGACCTTAATATCTATAATCCAGTAGCTTATCATCATCTTCCTCAAGGGAAGAACTGAGAGGCTGCAACCCTTGTACCTATCATGGAGTCAAGATAGAGGATGCCAGAAAAAATAAAACCCTAATTCCTAATTCTCCACTTCCTGATGTCTTCTTGAATGATCCCCAGTTCCAAAATGGAAATATTGGTAGATTCTAGGGACACATTGATATTTTGACACAGAGTTAACTAAATCCTTCCCAACCATGCTCTGCTTCAACATGAGTGTGCAAACACACACACACACACACACACACACACACACACACACACACACACACTTTCATTCATTCATACATAGAAAGCCAAGACTGCCTTACTCTGTTTCTGGGCTTCAGTGTCTGCTCAAGTATTGCTGGGAACTTGAGGACAGTGATCTGATCTCACATTGTAGCTCAGGTGAAATTTCCAAATTATCCACTGTGACCAGAGGCAACTCCTTAAAAGGCAATCTTACTTTTCAGACCATCTATAAAGTACTATTGTCTCTTGGGAATAAGGTCATCAAAAGATCCAATCTTTAGGGACCTCTGACTGCCCATATGCCTTCAGTCATAGAGCCATGTCCAAGAATGTCCATATCCCCATCTTAACCGCCCCCCCCCCACCCGGCAAAGTCCCATCAATCTCTCATTTCCTTCTCTTTTGTTTCTCTTTTGTTTCGATCCCCCCTTTCCTCTTTTTTTCTCTCTCTTTTCTTTCCTTTTCTTTTTTGCATCTCTCCTATTTTCTTTCTTTCAAAGAAGACAATTTGGGAGATGACATTTGGTTTGGACCTTACAGCATGGCTCACAAGGTCATAGATCCCAAATTAAGATCTCAGAGGCATCTACTCCAACTGCTTCAGTCTACAGATAAGGAAAATACAGATTAAATGACTTGCCCACAGACACAAAACTGGGTGAACATCACAGGCAAAATTTGAAATTAAGTCCTGTGTCTTCAGTGGTGTCAGTATTTTTCCCACTGTGACTTGCTGCTGGCTAGAGCTTAGTAGGAATGAAGATGAAGGTGGACATTCTAAGCCTAGGAAACAGAAAAGAAAGGCAAGGAGGCAGTAGGCTACAGGTACATTTAGAAATCGGGAGTAATTCAAGTTTTTTAAAAACTATATTGGAGTTTTTTATTATATTTTTTTAAAAATCTGAACTTAATAACAAATAAAGCAAACATTTCTATATAATAGAATAGAAAAAGAGGATTGTATTCAAAAGAGCAAATATCAATTATGTACGCTTTTCTTTTTCAATTGACTTTTTTATTAAAGCTGCTTATTTTCAAAACACACATAGATAATTTTCTTTTTTTATTAAAGCTTTTTATTTTTAATAACAATACTTTTTAATAATTTCACTTTTTAATAACAATATCCCTTGATTTCTATACCTCCTCCTATTTACCTTCCCCTCAACCTGAAAAAGAACAAACCCTTTGTAATAAATATGCATAGTCAAGCAAAACCAACTCCCACATTGGTGTGGAGTGGTCCAATTTGGCTGGTTAGGTAAAGGTTAGCATAGAAGTGAAGGCCAGAAAGATGAGGTGGAGCCAGATTGTAAAGGCCTTCTAAGCCAAGAAATGGAATTTGAAACTGACTTTGTGGATAATAGTTATTGGAGTTAAGTGAATCAAGAAAACCCATCTCAATGCAGACATAAAGAATACTAATCTGGTTAGTATATAAAGGAAGGATTGAGTGGAGAAAGATAAAAGATGGGAAGATATTAAAGACCATTGCAATTATCTGGGCAAGTGGACATAGGACCTGTACTAAGATAACAGCAATGGGGTTAGAGAAGGAGGAATGTCTAGAAGAGCTAGAGCACTAAAGAACTTGATAATTCAGTGGATATAAGAAATGAGGGAGAAGAAAAGACAGATACTACAGAAACTAAGAATATGGAGACAAAGTGAACTGAATGGTAATGTTATAGACTGAAATAAAAGAGTAAAGTTTTTGTGTTGCTAAGTGCTATTTGCATCCAGAGAGAGAATTATGGATCAAAGCATAATATTCTCACTTTTTTGTTATTATTGTTTGCTTTTTTTTTTCTTCTTTCTGGTGTTTTTCCCTTTTGATCTGATTTTTTTTTTTTTTGCACAGCATGATGAATATGGAAATTTTAGAAGAATTGCACATGTTTAACATATATCGGATTGCTTGCTGTCTTGGGAGAAGGGAGTGGGAGAAAAATTTGGAAGACAAGGTTGTGTAAAGGTGAATGTTGAAAACTCTCTTTGCATGTATCGGAAAAATAAAATACTATTAAAAAAAAAAGAAAGAGTAAAATTTTATAAAAGGGACCTGTTGTACTAAATGACTTCTTAGATCCTATTCAACTCTTAAATTCTTTGCAAGGTATTTCAGGAGGTACAATTCCAGGAGAAGAAATTGGACCTTGCCAGAGGAAGTTTTACCCTATGAATGAATAGATAAGGAAGAAAATAAGCATTTATTAAGTGCCTACTATGTGCTAGGCATTATGCTAAATACTTTAAAAACATCTCATTTAATCCTCACAATAATCCTGAAAGGTAGGTGCTATTGTTACTCCCTTTTACAGTTGAGGAAATTGAGACAGAGATTAAAATGGTTTAAAAGGATCAAACACTAGTGTCTGGAATTGAATTTGAACTCAGGTATTCTTGATGCCAGTCCCAGTGCTCTATCCACTAGGTGACTAAAACGTCTATTTTATGGAAGAAGAAGAAACTGAGATAAGATTGTACTTAGGCAAGCAGTAGCCGACTGCAGTTGGAATCCAGACTTTAGGAGTTTCAGCCTCAGATTCTGTCCCTTCTGTGCAGGAGAAGCTGTCTCATAATCTCATTTGTAGGCAAACCAGGTTTGATTAGTTGAAGTTTTGGGGAAAGGACTCTCTAAATAGTGAGCATTTGTCAACCCCCCCTCTCCCATGGCCTATTAGAGAATGATAATTGAATGCTAGCTGTATACAGGCCCTGTCTTTGAAGATGGAATAAAGAGAAAGAGATAACTTAAAATCCAATGGGCATCATGAGCTAGAAACCAGAATTCAGTTGGCTCTTGCTACAATTGAAAAGCAGGGCAATTGCTTTGCAGGATCAAGATCAAAATTTAGACTCCAAGAATCTATCCTGAAACAGGCACTTCGCCATCTCTACCTTTCTCTGCTTCATTTTGGCCCTGTCTGAATCTTAAAGCCCCCGAAGGAAGAGTCTAAGATTTGTCACTTGGAACAAGAGACAACCCTTATGAAGTCCAAGTAGATCCCTCACAACTCAGAGGAGAAAGACTCCAGGAGACTAATTAGTTCTTTACTATCCTCCCAGTTGATGCAAGTAAATACCTTGGTAATTTAGGCAATTAGCCTGTGCTGGTAAGCATGTCCTCATGTGTGTGTCTGGAATTAAAATCTCAGGGTAACAAGTGGCAGGAGAACTGGGCCAAAAAAATCCTGACCTTGGGGCTGCACTAGCTGACAGCCGAGAAGGACCAAGGCAGGTGTGAGCGATGAATTCATTCACCATCTCTGGAAGCCAACGATGAAAACAAGCTGTCATTCCTCAGACAGAAAAGTTAATGACAGGAATGATGGTGTGTGTGTGTGTGTGTGTGTGTGTGTGTGTGTGTGTGTGTGTGTGTGTGCGTGTGTGGGTGTATAGAAAAAGTATTCTACTTAAAGTAGAATATAGGGGTGGCAAGAAGGGAAGGAATGACACTGTTTGGGAGTGTGAGGAAGGAGAAAAGGACCTAGAAGTCAGAACCCAGCAGTTGCAAAATGTTATGTTCCCAAACACAGAGACATGACCCAGAGACTGAATGAAAGCTTCCCATCAGCAGAGGATACCCAGACTCTAGAATTCAGCGGTCTTTCTATGATGAAGAGGAGTCTAATGCAGATGGATCATTCTTTGTGGTCCTTTCTAGGTTCTCTAACTGAGCTCCTTCCTCACCTAAAAAAGCTTGGAAATTCCCCTGCTTGTGGGGACCCATCTTCCCTGCTTGCTGCCATGCCATTTTCCTAGTCTAACATTGAGCAATGCATCCCTGAGGTCTAATCTATCTCTAATGCATCTCTAAGTGGGGAAGCTGGGCCCAAGTCCATGGGAGAAAAGGGAATTCACAAGGATCCTATTTCAACATTCTGAATGGATCTCTCCAGTCCCATCCCCTTTAAAGGAGGGAAGGAGGAGGCCTTCAAATGAGAGCCTTGTGACGCAGTGATGCAACTTGTTGTTTATCTCAGGAAATTACTATACACGCAAAAGGGATTTTCCAGCAGCATAGCTGGAGGCTTCCAACACAGGCTCCCTTAGTTATTGGTCACTATTGCTACTACTGCTGCCACTTGGGGGAAAACTAGTTCAATTGAAATAATAGACTGTAACAGAGACAGTTACATACTTTTTTTTTTGGTTTGTTTTTACTGTAGAGTGCTGCTTTGACTTTTCCAGGATATCAACAACGGTTGTAGTCTTTCTTTGGAGTCTTAGCATAGAAACAACTGTGCTTAGTATTTCATTAAGAATAATTCATTAAAAGAAGGAATGTCAAATATTTAATTTAGATTGATTGCTGTCTTAGGGAAGGGGAAGTAATGGAGGGAGGGAGAAAAATTTAGATCATAAAGTCTTACAAAAATAAATTCCCCCATGGGAGTAGCAAGAAAGACAAAATTCTAGCACTCATGCAAACTACCTGAGGACAAATACTGCTTTTTGTCTTTCTCTCATGTCTTTAACTTTTAGCATAGTGCCTGGCATATACTGGCTATTTAAATGCTTCTTGAATTGTTTTTTGAATTGGGGGGAAGGGGGGACATGGTTTGTAATTGGATGATGAGTATAATATCTCTGTGCACATACAAATAATAAATGAATGAATAAAAGAGTGTGTTAATCATTTATGTGCCAGGCTTGGTCCTAAGGGCTAAAGATACAAATCATTGAAGAAAAAATATTAATACCAAACTCTGTGTTTAGGCAACTGTCAGGAACAATTTTATTTATTTAACATTATCTAATATGCAAAACATTTCTAAAGGAAGAGCTGTCCTGTTTAACAGGCTTAGTTTCTAATACTCTCCAACAGGATTCTGTTAACATTTATAGGAATCTTGAAGAAGGAACAGATCACTATGTGTAAATGTATAGCACTGTGCTTGGCAACTGCTTAATCGTTAGGGTCTTTTTACAATGAGTTAGCTCAGTGCAAACAGGAGGATGTGGGGCGGCCTAGAAGTGGCCAGAGACTGCCCCATGAGTGGGACCCTGGTCATATTGACCAGGAAGGAGGGAGATGGCTCCCTCTCTGATTGGCTGTGTGTGTGACTTCATAGACTCTTCTTAAACGCACTGCAGCTGGAGGTCGCTCTCTTTATCCTGGGTTAGCTGAACCAAATGGATGGATAGCCAAAAGAGGTGAGGAGCTTAATAGTGAATATGTAGTTCTCTCGCAGACCTGGTGTTCACTTGGGAGTTAACAAGTCAGGACATTATGTGAGCTAGTATAATAAAGACTTTAAGTTTGCACATGGCTGTTCTTGAGCGCGCTATCGGTTATTAAACTACAATTCAAGAAATTGTAGCCAAAAACATCTGAAGACCTCAGAGAAGGCAAGTTGAGTTAAAGTTAGTTGACATTGCAAAGGTCAGTGGTGAGAGGATTCTCTGACACCCTGGGAATTAGGAGAGACTGGCAATATAAAAGTACAGGGTAACACTAGGGCATTCACAAATGAAGTGACTGCCCAGGGTTAAGTATTTACTGTACTTTTCACTTAGTCAATGTTTTTTCTGTTCAGCTCCTTCCCAAAGAGTAGGGAGAGAATCTATTGCTGGGATGCCCATCTATTAGGAATTGATCAAATAAATTATGACATATGAATCTATGCAATGTTATGAGTGATAAGGAATAGTGAATGGGGATAGCAAGATGGTACAATGGATAGAGTGCCAAGCCTTGGAATCAAGAGGACCTGAGTTCAAATGTAGCCTCAGACACTGATTAGATGATCCTAGGCAAGTCACTTAATTTATTTGCTTCATTTTTCTCATCTGTAAAATGATCTGGAGAAGAAAATGGTAAAGCATTTTTACAAGAAAACCTAAATGAGTTCATAAAGAGTTGGACACAACTGAACAACAACAAAAATTAATAGTGAAAGGAAATCTGGGAAGAAGTACACAATCTGATGCAGAGAGAGGTGAGGAGAAATGGCTATTCCCAGATATAGGGCCTCTTGGCTGCTTGTGACTCCCTTTTCTAGGTTTTTCCTTGAAGAGCTACTGCTCTCCAGGAGATAGGTTTATTGATGGCCTTTTTGTTGCTATCCATAATTACCCTGTATTGGCTGAAGTTGCTCTTCAAGGACTCATGAAAGTATTTTTCTATTCTCTGGTCAGTCACCCCCATCTTCATCCAGTTCACTGTAAACCAATTTTCTAAAAGTCTTGGTTCCATCCATTCTTGGCATCCTACAGTGGAGAGAATGCCATTTTTGGAAAAGAATGCCTGAATTTCAATCTCAGCTCTTCTATTTGTTACCCACATGACCCTGAGCAAATCATAACACTCTCTGCCATTAATGTTTTCATTTGTAAAATGTGGGGGTTGGATTAGATAGTCTTCAAGGGTCCTTCTGGCTTTAAATTTATGCTCCTATATCCCTTCAGCACCTTTGAGTCTACTCAATCCATGTCTTCTACCCCATCAAAATTCTGTTAACGATTGTCTGTCTATCTAACTCCAGGACACTCCAGGACACATCCCCTTTATCCATGAGTTTAGTTCTTGGCTCCCTATTTTTCTTTCTTCCCCAAATCTTGCCCTCATTCTAAGGAATTTGAACATACATATTGATACTTCCACAAATACACTTCCTTCTTTCTTTTAACTTGATCATTTCCCATGACCTACTCCTCTACCCAACCTCAGCTACACACAGAAATACTCATATTCTTGGTCTTGCCATTATTCACAAATATTCCACTTCTATGTTTATGAAATTTGAACTCTCCTTATCTGAATCACAATCTGTTGTCATCTCACTTCTGTTCCCTTGAAACCCCAAATTCTTTCCTTGTGACTTTCAGTTTCAATACTTGCATTGGCTTTTCCTTGAATTCTTTCCCATTTTAACTCCTTAGTGAACTATTTCAATTCTACACTATCTTCTTCTCCTGAGTCCCTTGTTACCTTATCCTATTGATAATTTTTCTCTGCCAAGCCTCAGCCTGGGTTATTCCCGCCTTTTGCTACCTTCATTTTTATTCAAGTGCTACCAAATGAAGCTGGAAGAAATAGCAAAATTGTGTTAACTGGATTCACTGCAAAATTCTATTATACTGGCCGTCACCGTAGCAAGGCAATCTTTTTATACCTCATTAATTGACTTACTAGTCCATTCATCAGACCAGGTTTTCCAAACCATTTCATCCTTCCAATTTCCATATCTTTCCTTCTCTCCTGAGAAGTACCTCATATTTCACTGGGAAAAAAATGAGGTCATTTGCCAAGAGCTCCCTCTCTTGCCTTCTTCTCAACTTATATCATCTAGATGCCTTCTGTTACTATCTGACTTCTTGTCTCACACAGTGAAGTAGTTCTTCTCCTTACCAAGGAAAATCCCTATGATGCACAAGTGATCCCATTCCATTCTGTCTTTTTCAGTAGATTACCTACTCCTCTATCATCCTTGCTCTCCCCTTATCTTCATTCTCTCCAAGCCTACTGGCTACTTCCCTACTATCTAAAAACATTCCCATGTTTCCTTCATCCCTCAAAAAACCCTACTGATCCATCCATCCTCACTAGCTATTATTCCATATCTTATCAGATCTGTCTCCCTCAGCTAAAAGGAGAACCCAGTCCAGAATAGTATATGTTCCAGCAAGCCAGTAGTAAAACCCACCTTGGCAAACCAGTGGTAGATCATTAGTCCCAGTGTGGTGGTAAACACCAACACCAAGACCCCTCACATATCTCTCCATAGTCAGGGGAATCTGCAGATTTCAGCTTTGAGAATTACCAGGTGACTCTGTATAGCCGCAGGCAAAGAAGTAACCTCCAAAAGCCAGACTCTGTGTTCTGAGTACACAGGTAACTGACATCCATCCTAAACAGCACCTTTGATATATGTTATACATATGCTAAACAGGTGTCTAAACAAACAGGCAACCTGTTTGTTCAGTGCTGTACTCTGCCAGTGCTTCAGCTTGTCCCTGGGCAAACAGGTAGCCTCCAGCAGCCAGACCACCTTCGGCTTGAGTTTAGCCCTGTAAAAACTCAGAAACACCTCACTGGTCTCAGCACATATCAGACACTCCACCAATTCAGCATCAGGTAAGCTGCCAGACTCCTATGGCCTTTAGCGCCATAATACACCCTTAATGCAGCACCAGACATAAGGCTCCTAAGTGGACCTCCAAGCAATATCATATAGTACCAGGTAAACAGCCAGCACCTGCAGTCTCTAGCACAAGAAGCCTGAGACTGTGACCACTGGAAACAGAGCTCAAACTTAAAAGAAAGGAAAAAAGCCAAAAAAAAAAATATGAGCAAACAACAATAACAACAAAAGAATCTGACCATAAAAAGTTATTATGGTTACAAGGAAGATCAAGCCACAAACTCAGAACAATGTCAAAACACTATGGGAAAAACCCTAAAGAAAAATGGGAAATGGTCTAAAGCCCAGAAAGAACTCATGGAAGAGCTCAAAAAGGAACTTTAAAAAATATGTAAGAGAGAGAAGAAAAACAGAGAAAAGAAATGGGAGGGATGCAAAAGAATTATGGAAAAAAAAAAAGAACCAACACTTTGGAAAAAGAAAACAATTGCTTAAAAAATAGAATTGGCCAAATGGAAAAATTTACACTTTACAAAAATCCATTGAACAAGTCCATGAAGAGTACAATTGGCTAAATGGAAAGGAAAGTACTAAAGATAATTGAGGAAAATAATTCCTTACAAGTTAGAATTAGGCAAGCAGAAGCTAATATTCTATGAGACATTAAGAATCAATTAAATTCAAAAAGACAAAAAAATGGAAGAAAATGTAAAATTCATAGTGGGAAAAACAACTGACCTGGAAAATAGATCCAAGAGAGACAATCTCAGAATCATTCTACTACTTGAAAGCCATAATATAAAGGAGGACCTGGACAGCTTCTCTCAAAAAATTCTTAAGGAGAGGTTCCTTGATGTCATAGAACCAGAGGGCAAAATAGAAATTGAAAGAATCCACTATCTACTTCAGGAAAGAGATCCCAAAATAAAAGCTGCAAGAAACATTATAACTAAATTTCAGAATTATCAGGTCAAGAAAAAATGCAAGTGGCCAGAAGGAAATAATTCAAATATAGGGGAGACATAATTAATAAGATTACATAGGATCCAACCTTAAAAACCTTAAAAGATTGAAGGTCATGGAACATGATATTCCAGAAGGCAAAAGAGTTAGGAGTGTAACCAAATATCACTTACCCAGCAAAGTTAAGCATAATATATCAAGAGAGGGGGGAAAAAAAGGTCATTCAATGAAATAAAGGGATTTCAAGCCTTCATAAGAAGACTAGAAAACACAAATAGGTAAAAAGGGAAAAGAAAACATAAGGGATTCAATAAAACTAAAATATTTACATGCCTACATGAGAAGACAATACAATATTTGTAAAGGGAGAAAGGAGAGAGAAGACAAACAGGAGAAAGAACAATATAGAGGAAAATAAACAGATGGTAATCATAACTCTGAATGTTGAATAGGATGAACTTTCCCGTAAAACAGAAGCAGATAGCAGAATGGATCAAAAATCAGAAGCCTACAAAATATTGTTTACAAGAGACACCCTTAAAATGGAGCATACAGAATAAAGGTAAGAGGCTGGAGTAGAATTACGCTTATTATTATTATGCTTCAGCTGAAGTGAAAAAATCAGGGGTAGTAATTCTGATCTCAGACAAAGTAAAAGCAAAAATTGGCCTAATTTAAAGAGATAAGAAAGGAAACTACATCTTGTTAAAAGATATAAAGTTGGGAAATAATCTTTACAACAAGTGTCTCTGATAAAGGCCTCATTTCTCAAATATATAGAAAACTGAGTCAAATTTGTAAGAATACAAGTCATTCCCTAATTAATAAATGATCACAGGATATGAACAAGTAGGTTTCAGATGAGAAAATGAAAGAGATATATAGGCATATGAAGAAGTGCTCTAAATCACTTTTGATTAGAGAAATGGAAATAAATACAACTCTGGCTGAACAAGCTGTGATATATGATTATAATAGATTATTGCTTTGAAATAAGAAATAAACAGGCAGATTTCAGAAAAACCTTCAAAGACTTGTATGAAAAGATACAAAGAGAAATGAGCAGAACTAGGAAAACCGTGTGCACAGTAACAACAGGATTATGTGATGATCAGCTATGAATGACTCAGCTCTTCTCAGCAGCATAATGATCCAAGACGAGTATAAACAATCCATGAAGGAAAATACTGTCTACATCCACTTAAAAAACTGATGAGCTCTGAATGCAGAGCAAAACATAATTTTTTTTTACTTTATTGTTTCTCATGTTTTTTTTTTTCTTTTGATCTGTTTCTTCTTTCACAACTGTGACTAAAAAGGAAATATGTTTTACATGATAGCATATGTATAACATATATCAAATTACCTACCATTTTCAGAAGAGGGGAGGGAAGCTAAGGAAGAAAAAAAATTAGAGCACAAAATCTTGTAAAAATCAATGCTATGGTGAAGGAATATTGTTGGATGAAACTCTCCCAGTCTTCCAGGTGCTTAGAAACTGGGGGTGCTGAATGTTACATACACTGTCAAATAAAATTCCTTTTATCATTAAAAAAAAATCAATGCTAAAATTATCTTGACTCATAATTGAGAATAATATACTTTAAAGTTGCAAATTAAAAAAATAAAATAAAATCCCACCTTCCACAGGAAACATCCCCTTTAATTGCCAGTGCCTTCCTTCAGTTGGTTATTAATTCATCCTGTGCCACTTGTGTTTACATCATTGTAATTTGTCTCCCTTGAGAGCAGGGACTGTCTGTTTTTTTACTTTTCTTCATATCTCTAGGGTTTAGTACAGTGCCTGACCCATATTAGGCAATTAATAAATATTTATGAGCTAACTGATTGACTGACTGTGAGAATGAGTATCTGTTAAAATGATGGGATTACACTACATTTGATTTGTTGCTGGTGACCTGTCTTCAAACTTGGAGATTAGAGGGATTCATAGGCTAATAAATAAGACAAATTAGAATGTGGAAATATGTTTAGAAGAATTGCACATGTTTAATCTATATTGGATTACTTGCTGTCTAAGAGAGAGGAGTAGGGGGAAAGGAAGGAGAAAAATTTAGAACACAAGGTTTTAAAAATAAAAATCTATTATCAAAAAAGTAAAAGCTTTTAAATATATATAAAATAAATATACATAAATATATAAATATAATATACATATATAATGAATAAATATATAAATAAAACTAATAAAAATGTTTTTAAAAGACAAGTTAGAAAGTCAGGTCAATAGTAAGAGACACCTCTATTTTGTAATATCTGAGTTTAGTCTAGAGTTCAATGACACATTGTACATGTATTTACATATGTACACAGTCACAACTAAAGTGCAACAGTTGCCAATAAATAAATTTGTACTATTGTTGCTGGAAATGCTAGGTTTAAATGACAAAGTGTGTGTAAGCGAAAGAGCCACCCTTTTTTTTGTTCTAAATGAGTCTGAACTCTGAGATTCATAGCTAATTTTATTAAGCCAAAATATAGGCTTTGGGCCCAAAGAATTGTACGTATAAAAATCTCACAAGGAAAGGAAACTCCACCTAGTGGCTGAATGAGTGTACTAGAGGGAAAGGGAGCACCCTGAGATAGGCTATTTTATTGAAACCAGTCTGTTTTACTAGAACCCCCAGAAATGTTTTGAAGGCAGAATGTTTACTTGATGTATAAGAGCCGATTACATCTTTATGTCCTCTTCAGAATCTCTAGTCCAGTCTGAATAGATTCTCAGCTTAGTCACCAGCCCAGGGTCTCTGGCCAGGGGAGAAGACTCACTAACAGGTTTGGACTAAAGTTGGGAATGCCAGGGGAAGAGAAGAAAGTATGAGGAACAAATTCCAGTGAGCCAGTGATTTTGATTCATCCATTAAAAGGACATATCTGGGAGTGGGTGGCGAGGTGCCAAAATCACTGGCTGGGGAGGCAGGACAGCTGGAGATGTGATCCTTAGTTCTGATTCCCTGTGTGGGTCGTAAGGAAGGGGCTGCCCCTCTCCGGATCTGTCTGCTTCATTTATGAAATGGATCCAGTCACCCTAGCTCTAGGAAAATTAGCTCGAGAAACTTGGAAGACAAGGAAATCTTCCAGGAAATTCAAGATGATGGGATGTAGGGAACAGAGGGAGGGATTTGGAACAATCTGGGAAGGTCAGCTCCAGGCCGGTATTGGTTTCTCCAGCCAGATTCTAGTAGGATGCAGGGGACTGTACTACATTCTAAACCTGGCCCTGTTTTGGGATCTCATTTGATCTTCCAGGGGCCTGGCCACGTCCCGCCCCACCCTTCCGTGCCGAACCCATGAGTCATCCCCTGTGGCTGCCCCACCCCAGGTTTCCATGACAACCAGCCTACAAAGAAGGCCCAGAATGGGGACAATGAGAAGTGGGACAATTCTCTCCAAGTGTGTTGGAGGAGGGTGTGGTCGAAGGGGGAATACAGGGGAGATCCTAGGCTTGATTTGGAGAGATCAGAAAACACTTGATGTTTAAAGAATCCCCTCTATTCCTTTGTTCCTCAGCTCAGCTCTCCCCTGACCCCTTGCATCCCTGAAGCCCTCTTCTCCCATGGTCCCACCTTTGTGTCTCAATATTCTACCTTTAGTCCCCCTTTAACTCCATTCTATCCTATCCCTCTAGCCAGAGGCTTGATTTAAGCTCCCTCTAACTAGTGAGTTGAAGTCAGACCTCAATGGTAACTGCTACATTATGGACTGAAAGGGAGGGAAAAGTTTAGTCTGGGTTTGAGCCATTTTTTTTTCTACCAACCTTGTTTGATTCTCTGTGCACACCACCAGCCCCAAGCCACTGAGTCTAGTCTGGCTGTGAGGTAGGAGGAGCAGGGAGTGATTCCAAAAAAAATTCCAGAGAAAAAAATGACATTGCCATTCTCCATTGATGTTTTGGTTAGTTTCATCAAACTGCTCTTTTTTATTCTGTGTTATAAATGATAGGTTATTTTGGAAGGGGAAGAAAGGGGAAGAAGAAAATGTTCAGAGATGAAAATGATGTAATAAAAAACTGTTGAGAAAAATTAAAAGAAAAAAGTAAAGTATATCTAAGAGAAAAAAGGACTCTAGGAGACCCAAAATAGGACTTCAGGGGAGACGAAGGAGGGGAGTGTGTGTGTGTGTGTGTGTGTGTGTGTGTGTGTGTGTGACAGAGAGAGAGAGAGACAGAGAGAAAGAGAGAGAGAGAGGAAAGGGAGAAGGACAGAGAAATAGAGAAAAACAAAGGCAGAGAAAGAGAGAGACAGAGCAGGGTGGCGGGGGGAGGGAGAGAGGGAGAAAGGAAGGGAGGAGAGGGGGGAGGAGGAAGGAAGGAGAGAAAAAAAGAGAAGGGGGAAGGAGGAGGGGAAGCTGTGACTCAGTGCCTTGGTTACATAACTAACTGTATTATCAAAACCTTCCACAAGAGGCACAAGACTCCAATAGAGCACAGGGCTCAGAGGCTAAAACTATTACAACCCTCAAATTAGGTTAGAAGTATAGAGGTGGGGTTATAGGAGCATCTGGGTCAGTCCAAGTCCCTGTGACCTGGGGAAATCTGGGAAACTACTCAGCATCTTAGAATGCCAGAGCTGGAAGGCATCTAGCCTAACCCAATTCTTTACAGAAAGGTTAAGGTGACTTATTCAGGGTCACATAGTGAGTAAGTATCATAGTCAGGATTCCCACCCAAGTCTCCTAAGCTCAAACTTAATGATCTTTCCACTAGAATCTCCTGTTTTGCTCTGCACAGGGCACATTTATATAGACCAAAACTTAAACTGTGGATCACAACCCCACATGGGATTGTATAGCTGAATGTGGTCATGAAATTATGATTTATTATGAGTAAATGTTTAATTTGTATACCTATTTTATATACCTATATATACCATAAACATTTCTCCAAGGCTCTTTTCACTATATCACATAAGCAAGAATTAATCGTGATGATTCATCCTTCATTCTCAAAAAGGACCAATGATATCATGAGGGTTACATATTGACATACAAGTGAACTAGATTTAAGTGAGATGGAACTGTGCATTAGAAGAGTGACAGGAAGAATCCTCCTCTGTGCTTGCTTGTTATATTTGCGGATTTCTCTAGTCATCAGAGAACTTTGGAAATTGTTCTTTTAAATGAATTTTGCATGTTTTTCTTATTGGGTGAGATTACTCTCTTAGGTTTGAAAGGCTCCTTTGGAATCATCAATTGATACTTCCCAAACATTTCATTTCCAATTTGGACACTGCACAATATGCCTCTTCCTAGGATGTCATTAGCATACTCACTTTATATGTACACAGTTATATTATATTTGTATTCTTTGAAATATATTTTTGGGCACTAAAAAAGCCCATTAAGCAATGAAAATAATTTGTTTTTCTAATCCATTCTCCCCTCCTCCCCGCCTCGCCCCCAGCCAAATTTCTTAGACGCAAAGGAGTCACAAGTGGAAAAAGTTTAAGAAACCCTGTTAGACCACCTCCCTTCCCATACCCTCCAAAGGAGGAAATCTGCCTTTTTCTGTCGCCAGACTGGCCTGCAGAGAAGGAAATCAGTCAGTGCTGGGTATGCACAGAGCACACACGGTATATGCTTCTCCGATCAATATCAGACTCTGTGGCACCTACTCTCCTCCTAAAAGGGTCAACTTCTATTCATGACTGCTAAGGTCAGAAGTAGTTAGTTAGACGAGGGTCCAAAGAGGAGACAGAACATTTGGTTTTCCTCTGCCTCCACATGAGAGGAACTCATTTTAATAAGAGATCAGACCCCCTGGGGCATTTCCAAATCGAGGCTATGATGAAGAGATGGAGATTGGGAATTGAGGAGAGGGGGGTTATTCCTGTTCTTCTTCCCAAAGGTGATCATTTTTGGAGCCCGTATTTCTTCCCAAAACTTGAAATGGCTTCTGCAGCTTGACCTGTTGTCTTGTCGAGGCCCTCCTGGGTTGACTTGACCAAGTTCTCCACAGCTGGGGAAGAGGGAGAGGTCACAGGTAAATTGCCCAATTCAACCATTCCATCCTCCCTCCTACTCCAGAAAAATCCTTCTCTGCAGATGAAGATGGCCAAAGCACAAAAAAGACAGCAAATTCATCATTGTCATTGATGTTTAGTCTCTTGCTCCAGGG
Source organism: Antechinus flavipes (assembly GCF_016432865.1). Lineage (NCBI taxonomy): Eukaryota > Metazoa > Chordata > Mammalia > Dasyuromorphia > Dasyuridae > Antechinus > Antechinus flavipes. The sequence continues at coordinate 616,985,607 of NC_067399.1, read as the reverse complement.
GGAAAAGACTAGGATAAAACCAGGGAAAACACATCTCTAAGGGGATCAAAAGTTCTATGATAATACAATTAATTCTTCTATAATGTGTGTTCTAAAAACTGACATTTGTTACATGATTGATCTTCTAGGGAATAATTAGAAAATGTAAATTTGGGATTTACTAATAATGCTTTTATATATATATATATGAAATATGGGGAAAGAAAAAGATGGTACCACTTTGTAATAATTCATACCCACTTCCACAAACTAAATTTAGGTCTTTTTCAGTATAAAAATGTCATATTTGTTATATATCTTCTGGTGCAAAAAGAACTATGTTTTGTATCCATACTCTCTCCTCCCTCCTCCTTTAGCAATGGTCACATTCCAGTTGTGCCCTTTCTCTTGTAGCCATCAACTTGTCAACTTCTCCCCAATCTATCCCCCACCTCCATAGGAATTGGGTTACAGGCTGAGTAGTAACCCACTATTCATTGTAGTACTGATGTATTTCTACCTTTTTAAAAGTGTTTTTTACATAAAAATGTCACTGATAGTTTTTGAATATTATACACCTAACTTTATTTTCTCCATAAATGTTGTAGTTATTAGGTGATCTTGCATAAAGATGATTTTTAGGAATATGCATGGCTTGTTATAATCAAACTGACTATATAGAGTGGCTAAATCCATAAAGTACCAACCAAGGGTTCTTTGTCAAATCCAACTGGCCAGGGAAACCTCAGGAAAAGCAAAACCCGGTTCCCATAAGTTTTAGCTGGAGAGGGAAGGGCCCTTCTATGTCTTTTTCCTTGGCCCATTATCCCCCCCTCCCGCCATGATTACCTCCCATATACCATTTGATCCCCTTCCATTGTCTAACCTTTCTGTCCTGCCTCTGCAGCCTGGTCCACAGCCTGCTGGGCAGCTTCGCTTGCCGCATTTGCTGGAATAGACAAATGGGGGGAAAAGAAGAGAAAAAGAGAGGAGAAGAGAGAGAGGGGAAAAGAAAGAGAGAGAAAGAAAGGGTGTTGAGAGAGACAAAGACACAAAGAGAATCAGAGAGACAGTGATAGAAAGAGACAATTGTGAGGGAAAGAAGAAGGGGAAAAGGGGAGAGAGAAAGGCAGACAAAAATTAATTATTTTTTCTTTGGCTTATGTGTTCTATTCACTAAAAGATCCAGGAAAAATATTGTTGACCAGATGTGAAAAGAACTGTCATGGAATGGAGAAAGATGATGTTAAATTAACATGGTCACCTATATCACCTCTAAGAGTAGGAAGTCACCAACTACAGTTTTTCCAATAAGATGAAGGCCCATTAGCTTTTACCATCTGCTTTGTTCCAGTGAGTTCTCCAGGCATCCTTGGGTATTCCCCTACACCTGGCTGATGCACCCCCAAAGCCCACTGAACTTTTCCATCTGCCTTGAAATTGAACTCTCCTGTATGAGTTATCTTCTCTGAGAAGAATGAGTTCTCCGAGAGCAGAAATTGTCTTTATTTTCTTTTTGTGTTTCCTGTTCTTATACATAAGCAGCACACAGGAAGTGCTTAATTAATACTTTTTTCCATTCTGTATGGAAGATGACCTTCCATGGGGATGAACATTTCCCTTTCTAGACCTACTGCCCCTGATGACTGCAATTCTACCCATGGACATTCATTCCTTTGGATTATACATTGTCTTGCTCTGAGGCAGGTAAGTGGTACAGTAGAGAGAGTTCTGGGCCTGGAATAAGTAAGAATTTAAATTCTTCCTAAAACAGCTACTAGCTACAGGATTCTGGGTAAGACACTTAGCATTTATCTGCCTCAATTTCTCCAACTATGAAATGGGCATCATAACAGCACCTGCCTCCCAGAGTTATTATGAGGATCAAATGAAATACTTGTAAAGTGTTTGGTACATAGTAGGTACTTAATAAATGTTTCCCCCCCTTTTAAAAATGTGTCCTCCTAATAAGCCTTTTTTTTTTTTTTTTTTTTACCTCACCTGTTGCTCTGTGGTATCCAACTCCTTTGGCCCAGTGGACCATAATGTGCCAATACCATCTATAGAGTTTTCTTAGCAAAAATTGTAGAGTGGTTTGCCATTTCCTTCTCTAACAGATTAAGGTCATCCAAGATTTTTACTTGCCCAGCATCACGTTAGCTAGTAAGAGTTTGAGACTTGATTTGAACTCAGAGCTTCCAGACTCCAGAACTAGAGTTCCATTCACTGAACCTTAGGAATACATTTTCATACACTTCTTCCCCAGCAGAAGAGAAGAGGGTACCATGAGGGCCGTAGGTGCTTGGACAATGGATGAGAGGAGGAGAGATAAACATAGAGGGCAGGGCTGGGGATGCTGGAGAAAATTTCAGGATTTCTGTCTAGACCCTTTTGTTCTGGACCAGTGGCCAGAAATAAGCTTTAGCTGAGTCTCTTGGCAGATAGCTGCCTAAGTTATGCAGAGAATCCACGCTTTAGAAATAAACAGGTTTGTCTCCAAATCCCATTCAGATCCATACATAACCCCAGACACTCCTGAAAACTCCATGCCATTATCCCTACCCTGATTTAGAGGCTCTCAAAGGGTGCTACAAACGTGGACTCTCTCAGTTTAAAGAGCAGACCTGATCTCAAGGTGCCAACTGAGCTGATTAGATGGTCATCTAAGTGATTTGTCAAAAAAGAAAATCTTATTCTGAGGAAACACTTTTTTCCCAAAGAGCTAAAAATGTTAATTTATTTGTCTTTGGTAAATCAGAGGATGGGGAAAAGGACAGAGCAGACCCATTTTAGAAATGGACAAACTGGGATCTGGAGGGAGGTGGTAGGGAAAAGTCATGTAGATAAGAACATCATCTTATCTTTTCATGTAAAATCTGGCCTTTTTCAGAGTCTGGGGAATCATAGAAGGTTCCTCCTATGGAAAGAGTTTCTGGTGAGTCTAAATCATTTTGTATTACTTTGTGTATTCTTTGTATTTATTGATTAGGGAGTATGTTTTATTCTCCCAGTAGAATGCAAACTCCCTAAAGGAAAGACTTTTTTTTTTTTTGACTGAGGCAATTGGGGTTAAGTGACTTGTGGGGGGGGGGAGGGGGGTCACACAGCAAGGAAATGTTAAGTGGCTGAGACCAGACCTAGCTGCCCCAGGCAAGGATTTTTTTTTTTTTTTTTTTTTTTGCTTTTTTGTTATCATCCATCACCACCCTGACTTGTAATGGTCAGTTACTTTGTTAAATTGAAATTTAAAAAAATTCCTGGCATTTTGATCTTTGTCAGTCAATCAAGAGGCATTTATTAAGAGCTTACTATTTGCCAGGCACTATCCTAAGATCTGAAGATACAAAAAAAGAAAAGAAAAGAATAATTTCTGCCCTCAAGAAGTATTGAATTCTAAATCTAATGAGTGAGATAAGGTGTATACAAATTGGTACATACCAGACACATACAGCACAGGTAAGATAACAATGTGTGTGGGGGGAGTTGGATAATATGATGGGGCAGAAAGAAATTCTCTAAACACTGATCCATGGGCACCTGACGGGGCATGACTGGCCTCCATTGGTCTTAGATCTGCCAATCCTTCAACCCTAGAAAGTACAATTCTGTCCTTTAAACCAGGGTTAAGGTTATGACTCTCTTGGAAACGGAGGTATTTTATGCTTCTCGTGATGGAGCCTCCCTAAACTGGTCCTGGATGTTCTTCCTGACCTTTGACTCCCTCTTTGATTTAGCCTAACAGAAAGAACCAAGAATGAAGTGGAAGTTAGAAAACTGAGATTCTAGGTCTACATCTTCCACTAAATAAGTGACCTGAGCCAATTTACTTTACTTTTTTGGGGGGGTGGGGGGTGGGGTGGGGGTGGGGGCGGCTTTGTTCCCTTATCTAAAATGAAAATATTGGACAAGGGATTGCTAAAGTCTCTTCCAATATATGACATTCTCTGATTCTAGAAATCAGCAGAAGACCCAGTATATTCTATCAGCATACAGGGAAGAAGTATATAGTTTCTCTCTCTCTCTCTCTCTCTCTCTCTCTCTCTCTCTCTCTCTCTCTCTCTCTTTCTCTCTTCTTAGATAGAGAGCATCATTAGGAAAGACATCTATCCATTTTATTAATGGGGAAATTAATTCTTAAATGGCAGCTAGTTGATACACTGGATAGAACTGATCCTGAAGTCAGGAAAATCTGAATTCAAATCTAGCCTCAAACGTTCACTAGGGCAAGTTACTTAATTTCTATCTGTGTTATAACCATATATATAAAATTCTATTATATCTGCATATATCTATTATATCAGATATTCTATCTGCCTTTCTCAACTGTAAAATTTTAGTGATAATAAGGATAATAACTCTACCTCACAGAGTTGTTATGACTACCAAATGAGGTAATATTTTAAAAATGCTTATCATAGATAGTGCCTGGAACATAGTAGGGTTGATAAACACACCTTCCTCTAAAAGAGTTAAAAGATAGTCCTTCCCTGAACTCTTGTCTGTCCTCAGGGATTCCATATCCCTGGTGGCCTATAATATTCTCAAAAGGGCAGCGCTTACCAGGAAATTAATGAGTTTACTTCATTTTTAAAAATCAGGGAACCTGCGCCAAACAGCACTTTGGGGAGGAGGAATGTTATGTCAGCTTTAAGCCAGCAGTGGCAGGCAGCCTGTCCCCAGGAGACCCTACTTTTCCGTGGAGGGGGGAAGTTTCCTCATTCTCCTTGGAGGTTGGGAATGGAAAGTCCTGGTGAGCTTCTGGAAAGGGACCAATAAGAAACAAAACAGCAAGAATTTAACTTTGGGAAAACCTCCTGAGACTGGCAGAGTTCTGCCTCAAGGGAAAATAATCACTAGACTTAGCCAGCTTCTATACAGCATTTTCTAGTTACAAAGGTATCTTAGTTGCTACTTACTAGTGAAGAGGAGGAATGTCCCCCCTGAGAGAGGCTGGGAATGGGCAACTAAACTTCAATTAGATTAATGTACAGGGGCTGAGACTTCAGCAAATGTGGGATTCTGAATGAGTCAAAAAACTAAAAAACAAGGTCCCCCAAATCTAGGCTGTCTTGCACACACAAAGCTACTTTGATTCAGGGTTGGCTGTTACAGGTGCTGCCAAAGTGAGGGGCTTGCTTCCTGTTTTGCCTCTGAATCTTTCCTTCCCCATTTCATTGGCAAGGCAATTGTCCTAGCATTGTTGGTGACTCCCTCTTCCCCACCATACACATGCCAGGGGTTTCTGCTCACTTCTCTAGGATCCTTTTTAGGAAACTTTAAGAAACTAGTTTAGGAAACTAGGAGTAGTCTGGTATTGCAGTACAAAATCCTTGTTAGCTGTGTGACCTTGGAGAAATCACTTAACCCTATTTGCTATCATTTTCTCATCAGTAAAAAATGAGCTAAAGAAAGAATGGCAAATCATTCCTATATCCTTGCCAAGAAAACCCCAAAAGGGGCCACAAAGAGTCAACATGACCAAAAAATGACTAGGCAACAATAATAAAGCTTTTTGTCTTCTGTCCATTCATGTTTCCATGCTTCTGCAGCCTCTGGTCTCGTCCTCCCCTTCCTCCTTTCTTGGGGACTCGTTTCTCCTTTTCTTGGCTTTGTGGCTAACATCAAAGCATAGCCAGAGAGCCATCATCCCATCCTATTCATGTCCAGTGCTCAAGGAATCCTGCTGATGGCCCTTCCCTAAGATTTCTTTCAGAATCATATTTGTTTGGGGAACTTTGGCTGTAACAAATCCTAAAGGTAAGTCCCAACATTAAAAAAGCCCAGGGATTCCCACATTCTCAGCATCTCAAGAAGTGGCTTCCAGACCCACAGACATCCCTGGGGGATCAGCACCTGACATGGTCCCTGGCACTCTCTGCCCCAAGTGCCTCCTCAGGCCCCAGTATAAGACAAGCAAGGTCAAGGTCTCAAGATATCTCCTCTTTTCAAGTTCTATTTGACTCAGTCCAAGGATCCTGGTCTCACTGGCACAGTCACTTTAAAAAAGCAGCTTCTCTAGGAAGGGGATCAAGGAGAACCAGCTCTTTTCTCCAAGAAAGTAAGACAGGGCTAGGGAGAATGGAACAGAAATAAGTCAACTCTCTGGATTCCAAACTTTCAGGCTGATTTTGCCCCTCACTAGTCCTGAAAGCAGCACATGGACATATTAGCTGAGTTTAGCCTCCCTGCACCTATCCCTGAATAGGAAATAGGAGTTATGTTCTCTCCCTCTCCCCTGCTCCCACTTTGTTCATCGTCTCTCACCCGCCTCCTGGGCAGCTCCCTCTGCTTGCTTCTTCAGGTCCTGGAAGCTCTTGCTGGCCATCTTGAAGGGGCTGGTTGATTGGGCTGTAGTGGGCGAGACTGGGTGAGGCTGGGGCCTGGATCCTTGGGAGGAATGTGCCTGTTGAGATGCTTCTCGGCTCCCTCTTGATACAGCAGCTGCAGCGGTTGAAGCCTTATGCAGCCAAAGGTCCAGCCCACGCCCACAGGGAGTGGGAGAGGGCGGGGCAGGTGGCACAGCTTGCCAAGGTTCCCAGCTTCAGCCCTGGAGGAAGGGATTGTCTATGGGTATTTTTCCAGACTGGTAGTTCTTTTCAGTTTTAATCTGTATTGGCCCGACCCTAAAAGGCATGTGTGTATGTGGGGGGGAGGAGGGGGAGGAGGAAGAGCCGTAAGTCATCCCTGCTGATTCATGGCCAACTAGTGATACAGAACTTGTTGGGGGTAGAATTGGGCTTGGGTAAGGGGAGTATAATCAGGAGTCAAGGTTAATGCTAAATTGAACTCAGAGTCAGGAGTCATTTCTCTGTAAGAGGAGGGATAATATAGTATGTTAACTTGACAAGATCTAGATTCTGCCATTGACTTGTAATATGACCTTAAATAAGTTATTCCCCCTCTTTTTACTTGTTTCCCCATTGGAAAATGAAAAGTTTGGATTAATTCTCTGAAGTACCTTCCAAGTCTGACATCCTATTTCAAATCAATCTGAAGTCAATGGGTTATCTCATTGCTTTTTGCAGTTCCCAGAATCCTCCCCAAATTTCTACTACCTCCTTTCCTGTTGTTTAGATAATAGCCTGCTACAATTTATAAAAGCCTCCCAAAGAGGAATGAAGGGGAAAGTTGGCAAGCAAAGATGAATGGAATTCTCTGGGTTAGGATAGAACACCCTGGTGCCTGCCCATATGACAAATACATGGGCCTATGGGAACCAATGGTTTGTACTGGGTCTGGAGCAGGCTGTTCTGCTAACTTAATAGCTGTGTGACCTTATATAAGACATTTAACTTTTCTTGTCTCATTTTCCTTCCTTGTAAAAAAGAAATGACACCATACTAGATGATCAGTAAAGTCACTTCTAGTTCTAAATCGCAAAATCATATGAAATCATAAAATGTTTCCAGTAAGTCTCATGTCCAGGTAAGATTTAAATCAAAGCCAATCCCTAGGCAGAGCTGATATCATGATATCATGGCTTACAAAGAGAAGTTCTGACATCAGCCTATCTGTTTCCTTTGAACAGAACGTTCCAGGTCTGGGATTTGAACCTTCTAATTATTTTAATCACAAGGTTAATGGAGAGGAAGTTTTCCAACCTGCGGCTGTAGCCCAATCTCTCACATTATTCTCAGAATCAGAATGGATCACACAAATGTTAAAAACACAGGTTTAAACCTGGAAGGGACCTTAAAGGTATCCGGGCCAAATTCCTCATTCTACAAATGAGGAAATTGAGGCTGGAAGAAGTTAGGATTACACAGACAGTAAGAGGTCTAGGATTTGGACAGAATCTCTCACCCCAAATCCACTTTTTTTTTTTTTAAACAAGGCAATTGAGGTAAATTAACTTGCTCAGGGAGTCACAAAGCTAGGAAGTATTAAGTGTCAGAGGCCACATTTGAACTTAGGGACTCCTGACTCCAGGACCGGTGCTCTATCCACTATGACATCTAGTGGCCTCCCCACTTCTTTATGCTCATTTAAAAATTGAAAGTTAATAAGCTTTGGGAAGGGAGATAAGAGTTGCAGGTCTGTATTCTGGGGAGCCTGTAATCTATATGGGAAATAGAACCATCACATGTAAAAACAAAAGAATGTGAAATCATCTTGAATTTGCCTCAACTGAAGTATCAGATCCGGAGAATAGGATCTGCTGGATTGAAGTTGGCTCTTGGTACTTGGGATACCTGGCTGGTGCTTAGCTCCTCCCACCAACCCCTCCTCCCCCCCCCCCAAAAAAAAAGACAATTCAGGAAATTGGGGAAAGAAGATGAGGTGGGAAGGGAAGGAGGGAAGGTTTGTTTTAATTGTGGTTTTGAGTCCTGCTTAACCAGCCCTCCCAACTCTGCCCCCTTGCCAGCCTGATTATCCAGAATTCCTGGCAGCTCTACCCACTCTGATCTGTAATGACTACAGTAATGGGTTAAAGGCCCTTGTGGCTGCCTCTCTGGCAGAGCAGGAAGCAGCATCAGGGAATTGATGACCTTTAAACATCTTGGTCTGAGAGAGGGGCATTTTAAACATATGAGTAATCACAGTAAGAAGAACAAAAGCTCCAAGGATAGCAGCTGAAAATATTGATGTAGGCTTGTTTCCCAGGCTGGAGATACACATTAGATTGCATGTGTTTGTTGCTGCCTGGGGAGTAGGGGGAGTGACAAAGAGGGAGGAGAGGAAGGAAGGTATGTATGTCCTGCAGAGCTCCGTACCATGCAACAGTGTTTGTGTGCTGATACATGCGTATAAGTCTCTGGGTTGTTATACATGTGTGTGTAGGTGTGGCTCCGGCAAATCATTTAATTTGTCCAAGACTCAGCTCTTCCTTCTGTAAATAACACTTACTTCTCAGGGTTGTCTTGAAGATCAAATGAAATAATGGCTATGAAATGCCTTGCAGACTATGATAACTCACTTTACAATTTCCAAAGTGATTTCTTCACAACGATCTTTTGCTGTGAAAAGGAAAAATGTTTTTATCTGAAACTCCAATTTGCCAGTGGAGCTATGATACACTGATTTGGGGATTGCCTCCAATGATACAGACTCAACCATACTGGGCTATTCTTGTTCATGCCTTTCCATACATTTGCCATCTATTCTACTCAACATGCTCTGTGTGCGTATGTGTGTGTACATGTGCCCGTATGCATTTGAACATGGTAAGTCTCTTGAATTCATTATGATACCCATGGGTCACATAGTCTATATCTACTGATCATCTCTTGCTTCTACTAATACAGGTATCCCTTCCACATTGCAACTTTCTCCATAATAGTTTCAATGTGTCACAGGGCAGCATAGAAAATTAAATGGGAATTTTGGGGCAGTTTTGTGGAAGTCACAAACAACACAGAAAGGCCTATAGACAGCACAGAAAAAGTTTAGAAGCTCAGAAATGCATAAAATATATGAATAACATTATATAATATCAATCCAAATTTTATAATAAAAGATACTGTGAGACCAGCTCAAGGGACTCATTGAAAAGAAGGTATGATGCGGGACAGGTGGAGACTTCAATTAATGAATTTCAAAGTTTGTTTATTGATCTGAGAGTCAGGATTTATATACTTTTTATGCTAGTGTTGCAATAATATTAGTTGTCATTAAGTTATGTAATATACAGTCTATTATTACATTGTAGCTACACATTAATTTTTTTAAACAGTAACTAGAAATAACAATCTGTGTACCACAACATAATTATAAATTGTCTGGTTCATATGCCTTGTTCTTGTTCCATGTATTCATCACCAAAGTTATATTGAATTTATATCAAATATATTTTCCTGATGCTGACATATTCACATAGGTAACTTCAGATTTATTACATCTTTGTGCTAGCAGTACTTGCTTGATCTAACAGGTCAACATGTCCTATTCTCAACTTTGGTTGTGGAAATGAGCCTGCTGCCCATCAATTCACAGCTGCACAGAGAGTATATTAACCCCTGCCCAGCTTTTTAGGACATCTGCTTTTTGCTAGCCCTCTACACCTCCCCCTTTCTTTTTAACTCAAGATATTGAAGGTCTGTGGTTAATGCTGAGAAACTTTTAGAGCCAGTTTTAGACAGGGAGCATCCACATGCACACATTAGCATCAGGAGTAAGAAAAACAAGCTAAAATGTAATATCATATTTCCTACATTATTAAAAGGATTTGAGAACATTCAAAACCTCATCAGTTACCCCATTTTCATCAATTGCAATTTCACAATTTTCAGTATTCAATGTAACATTTTTTAACCAATCCAAATCTCTATTCAATGTAGAGTTAGCTCATATACCAAGTAACTTATTTCTTATAATATTCCAGTTATGTTTTGTATGATTAAAGATCATAAATATTACACAAATATATGTATAGTGATAGTCATAGCATAATTGAGTTTTTCTTTTTTTTCTTTTTTTTAATTTTTTTTAATTTTTATTTAATAATTACTTTATATTGACACTCGTTTCTGTTCCAATTTTTTTTCCCTTCCTCCCTCCACCCCCTCCCCTAGATGGCAAGCAGTCCTTTATATGTTGGATATGTTGCAGTATATCCTAGATACAATATATGTTTGCAGAACCGAACAGTTCTCTTGTTGCATAGGGAGAATTGGATTCAGAAGGTATAAATAACCCGGGAAGAAAAACAAAAATGTAGATAGTTCACATTCGTTTCCCAGTGTTCTTTCTTTGGGTGTAGCTGCTTTTGTCCGTTATTTATCAATTGAAACTCAGGTCTCTTTGTCAAAGAAATCCACTTCCATCAAAATATGTCCTCATACAATATCGCTGTCGAAGTGTATAATGATCTCCTGGTTCTGCTCATCTCACTTAGCATCAGTTCATGTAAGTCTCGCCAGTCCTCTCCGTATTCATCCTGCTGGTCATTTCTTACAGAACAATAATATTCCATAACATTCATATACCATAATTTACCCAGCCATTCTCCAATTGATGGGCATCCATTCATTTTCCAGTTTCTAGCCACTACAAACAGGGCTGCTACAAACATTTTGGCACATACAGGTTTTTTATTTTTATTTTTTTGCTGAGGCAATTGGGGTTAAGTGACTTGCCCAGGGTCACACAGCTAGGAAGTATCAAGTGTCTGAGACCAGATTTGAATTCAGATCCTCCTGAATTCAGGACTGGTACTGTATCCACTGCACCACCTTAGTTCTTATTTCTAATTATTCTAATTCATCCACAATAGCAATTACTGCTCATTGCAGAGCATCTAATTTGTTCATATATCTTGCTATCTGTTCTCTAGGATTTAAAAATATTTCTTAAAATTGATTGGTTTGACAACTTTTTAGAGCTTTACATGATTGTAATTTGTATTGTAATTGTGCATATTGTTCTCTACCTTCTGTTTCCTTCATTTTGCATTACTTCATACAGGTCTTTCTATATTTTTCTGAATTCTTTCTATTCCTCATTTTACAACTGAATTATAATCCATCAAATTCATACACCATGATTTGTTCAACCATCTCCCCAAATGATGGACTCTTTTTTGTCCTCAGTTGTTTGTACTACTTCAAAAAAAGAGCTGTTATGAATATTTTGTTATATGTAAGACCTTTCTTGCTGTCATTTACTCCCTTGGGGTACTGCCAAATACTGGAATTACTGTGTCAAAGAGTATGAATAGGTTAGAGATTTTTTTTTTTTGCATAATTTCAAATTGTTTTCCAGAATGGTCTGGAAAATTCACAGCTTGTCCAATGATGTAATAGAATGCACATCTTTCTAAACTTCTCCAACATTTCTTTTTATCATCTTTGTCAATTTGATGAGGATGAGGTGAAACTTTAATTGTTTTAATTTACATTTTTCTTATCATTAGTGATGTGGATCAAGTGATTCCAAGTTTAATATTCTATCCACTATGGCATTCTGATTTTCTGACAAATCTGTTGACATCTTTCAAAAGATTTCCTCCAGAATTCTTTGTTTGTAATATGTTGCAGCCTGTACATGCTAATCATGACTTTCTTCATTGCCTTTTGGCTGAAAAATACAAGACTTTATTCTGAACAAAAAAGAATTGATAACCAAGAACACATCACTGAATCCTGATCTGCATTTCTACTTTCTTATCCCTATAAAATTTTTATGAAAATAATCTGTACTAGACATTCTTGAGGATATTAAGAGGAAAGAAGCAAGCTTTCTTAGGCAATATTCCACCATGGAGCACATCTTTACCATCATGAATTTAACTAGAAGATGTAGGGAATACAACACTGAGGTCCTCCCACTGACCATTTCTTCTCAGTTTCCTCTGCTAGCTCACCTTCCATATTATAACCCTCTATTACTAGTGTGCTTTGACCCTCTGTCTTTGACCCTCTTTTCTTCTTCCTTTAAACTCTAGAATTTGGTGACCTCACCAGTTTAATTATCATCTCTATACAAATGGCTCCCAGATCTATATGTCTAGTTTCAGCCATTCTCTTGAGTTCTGGTCTTACATCAACAACTGCCTACTGGACATCTTAAATTCAATGTATCTAAAAGAAAAACCAGTATCTTTTGACTACCAAATCTATTCTTTTCCTAGATTTCCCTCTTTCTATCAGGGATGCCATTATCTTTTTAATTCCTTCAATTTACAATCTCTTCTTCTTCCTCCTTTACCCCATATACCCAGTGAGCTGCCAAATCTTGACATTTCAACTTTTACAACAGTTCTTATATCCCTCCTTTTCTGACTACTCACACAATCACTACCTAAGTTCACAATTTCATTATCTCTTTCCTGGACTTTTACTATGGCCTCCTAATTGATATCCTTGCCTCAAATGTCTCTTTTTCAACATAGCCAGCAAATTGATTTTTCTCAAATTCATTCATTCAATAATTAACATTCATTAAGTGTCCCAGGCACTATGTGCTGGGATAAGTCTTACCAGGTTACTCCTCAATGAACAAACTCCATTAATCCTATATTGCCTCTAAGATAATACTTTTTGTTGTTTCCAGCCATTATTCCCTTTTATACTCTAATGTCCAACTAAACTAGTTTTCTGTTCCTCTTACATTTCTTGTCCAGCCAAGTGATCTTCAGATCAGGTCAGTATGCTGACCTGAATATAGAGAGTAAATCAAATCTATTGTGAAGAGGGGAAGATTCAGAAAATTTGGGTTGAATCCTGATCTCACATCCTTTGACCAAGTCCCTTTACTCTCTAATCTTTCTTTTCTCCTCTGGTAAACAAGATCCTCAATTACAATTCTTCAGTATTATTCCATGACTCAAAGCTTTCCACACCACCAGGAAAATATTGTCATGAAAAAGATGGATCTTTATTTCAGGAAGAAACTTAAGTTCATTAAAAGAGCTTCTAGGAAATTACTCACTTTATTCCTCCCATTCACTTCTGAACTTTCCAACTGACTATCCAATTTCAATGTCTGTAGATGTAGATGGTCATTATATGGATATAATTATAAATATGTATACAGAATAATATATGGATAAAGACATAAGTAAGGCTAAGATATAGATATATAATGATTAAGAAGCTTTATATATTGCCCATTCAATTGTATATTGTAGTCTGGACAATAGATATTGTTTATCTACTTGATACTAGACACTGAGATCCTTTCTCAAACCGAACTGTCAAGCATTCCAACTCTACTGCAGAGAACATAACTGTGTTAGACTGGCCATGTTGTTTGACTGCCAAATGTACATTTGCCAAAAAGACTATTTTATGGAGAATTCTCACAGGGTAAGTGCTTACAAGATAGTCAGAAAAAGCAATACAATGATACCTTCAAGGTCTCTCTTAAGAACTTTCGAATTGGGGCAGCTAGGTGGCCCAATGGATAGAGCACCAGCCCTGAAGTCAGGAGAACCTGAGTTCAAATCTGACCTCAGACACTTAACACTTAGCTGTGTGACCCTGGGCAAGTCATTTAACCCCAAATGCCTCAGCAAAACAAACCAAAAAAGAACTTTAGAATTGATTGTGTGACTTAGCACAGAACAACCCAACATGGCATGCCCTCATCAGAGAAGGTGCTATGCTCTATGAGTAAAGCACAATTGAATTAACTCAGAAGAAACTCAAGATGCATAAAATTAGAGTACCACCCCAAATGTTCATAGGAATTATTTATGGCTGACCTTTGACAAAGCATTCTGGGTTCCTGTGGTCTGATTAGTCTCATTCAGATATACAAACTTTACTCTAGTGTGATGTCATCTTGGCCTTCTTTGAGAATGAAGGACAACTACTTAACCTAACCTGGTCATTTTGAGGTTTAGATATCTTGTACAAGGTCACACACAAAGGTCAATGGAATCCTCCACAACAAGAGAGCTTAGGTGACCAGAGCCAGCACTGGGTTAGGTAGCAAAGCTAATCAATCTAAAGCCATTTAAACTATTGTTCTAAACTTTGGGGTCAAACCCTGAGACAGATTAACTTTTGAAGAGATGACTCTTCCTCCTCCTCTTTATTCCCAGCCCCTCCCTGTCCCCAGTACAGGAAAGAGAAAAAGTCAGATCATACAGAAAAGCTCTTAATGGAAAGACTCATTGATTGGACTTCCACTTTGTAGATGGGAATAGATGAGATCATCCTAAAAGGAAAGAAAGCAGAGGCTAAGTCAAGGAGGAGCCCAGAGGAACAGGGTGAGGGGAGGCAGTCTATTATGGTGGAACAGATCATTTAACTATTGATCTAGCTCTGAAAGGCACTCTGAGGCCATCTAGTCCAACCCCATCATTTCCTTTTTTTAAAACATCTTTTCTTTTTTTATATGAACTTACCAATCATCAACAAACACAAACATTTCACTGTGCATAGAATAAACAAGATTTTTTTACATATGAGTTATATGTATTTATATTTTAATTTATATGTGTGCCCCCGTCCCATCACTTTTAGGTTTCTGGAACCACTTGGGATCTCTTATTTGCTTAAATTCATAGTTCATGAATTCTGTATCCATTGAACTATCCCTGATCAAGGTCAGGCTCAACACAATATTTACATCAAATTTAATAAAAGCCATTTCTTTAAAGCAGATTGTAAAGGAAATAATTAGGCATTAAGTCAACAGTAAAGATTCCATCTCAGACTACTACTTCCTAAACTTTCAGGATTGAAGGATTTTAGTTTGATTATCTCCATTCCCTGAATCCAAGTTATCTCTATTCCCTGGCTAACTTCTCAACCTAATACTGTAACCTAGAAAATAGTAAAAGGGGTATTGCCTGTCAGAATCACATTGACTTTTCAGAGCTTAGAAGACATTGCATCTGTTCGGTGCAAGGATTCATTGATAGCAGGAGTGATCTCTATATGCTTTATTAAACATGTTTAAAATATAATTTACTGTTAGATTGTAATTAAGTGACTTTGAGAAGAGTTCCATTTCTTCCCTGGGAATATATGAATCATTATGTCATCAGCAACAGCAGCATTGCTGAACTGGGAACAGGTTACCTGGTTCTAGATCCTGACTAACTATATCTTAATTTGCTCATTGGAAAATGGGGGTATTGAATTAAAATCTCATTTAGGTTTTATGGTACTAAAGAGAAGCTGGAGACTGTGTGTCAATAGAAGACATGGGTACAACCAGTAACCTATTTCACTGTTGTTAGTCAGCTTTGTTGGCTACAAATGAAAGGAGAGCTGGGATCATTCCTTAGATGGGAAACAGGAATTAGTGAGTAAGTCAAAAAGGAATGTGCAATTTGGAACAGAAAGATACAGGGGGTCCAACTAACAAAGGATGGCAAGATGCAGACAGGCTCAAGGCTAAGATGATAGCCTTCCACCTTTATCCGGAGAGACCATACAGGGAAACAAATTTGAGCCTAGAATAATGGGGGAAGCAGCTTGTTGTTTGTTCTTCAGTCTCAAAGAGGACCATGACATCAGGGAGGGGATGCCATGACATACAAGAGAACTGGATTTAAATGAGGGAGGATAAGGTCACCTGCTTCACTTTCCCCTCCAGAGCCATCTGGGTCCATTGGCAACATATAGATCAAAGACAACTGGAGATGGTCCTGGAGGATGCAGTATAGTATAAGGAAAAGAGTTCTTCACTTGGAATCAGAAGACCTGAATTTACATTGTGGCTGCAAAGCCCATACTGATATGGGCACTGACTAAGGAGCTCAGTTTCATTGCCCCCAAATTAGTGATAATACTTTTACTTCGACTTCTCAGTATTACAATAAGGAAAGTGTTTTGTAAGTTGTGGTGTGACTTTGTTGTTATATTGATTGATATTGTGGTCATATTAATATTAATAATAATAATTGCAACAGTGATAGTTGAAGATGACCTTTACTGAAGGGTAAAACCAGTAGTAATAATATTCTGGCTCATAAATTATAGATTTTGAGCTGGAAGGGAAGGACTCTTAGATCACCAGTCTAACCCTATTATTTCAAGGATGAAAAAACTGAGTCAGGATAGGGAGATTAAATGACTTGTCTAGGGTCACATAAGTAGGAAGTTTCAGAGCAGATTTTTTTTTTTTGCGAGGCATTTGTGTTAAGTGTCTTACCCAGGGTCACACAGCTAGTAAGTGTTAAATATCTGAGATCTGATTTAAACTCAGGTTTTTTCTGATTCCAGTGCTGGTGCTCTATCTACTGCTCCATCTAGCTGCTCTCCCAAGGAGAATCCAGACATTGACTCCAGACTCAACTCTTTCTTTCATTTTACAGAGTCACATGATAGCACAGAATTCCCAGGAAGACCAGAACCATAAAGAGGTCCAGGTAAGGAATGAAGGCAGAAAAAATAAAGTTAATAGTAGATGACTTGGCAATGGCAATGGCCAGACTGGAAGATTGGGAAGCTGCTTCTCGGAAGGACTGATACCAACAGTTGGAAGGGGTATCTACTTGATCAGATCCATTGAAGTCCAGAAGAAGAGCATTTTGATTCACTCCTCCGAGACTCATCTTTGTTTGAATTTGACTTTGTTGAGTAAAGATTTTGGGGGGGAGGTTGTTTTGTTTTTCTTAATTCTCAATAAATTTGTCCTTTTAAGTCTTCAAGTCTCTTTTCAGATTTTCCACTGACTCAGATACTACTCATAAAGTGGGGATAAGACATCCCTAAATACCAGGTGTGTTTGCCAAATCTTGGGAGGGCCAATAGGGCTGGGATAAAGGGAGAAGGAAGATCCAGGAGGAGAGATTTAAGGCAACTGTGAATTCTGGAGATCTTTTCCTTGCAGGGTGATCCTGCCTTCAGTTTGGTGCTTGATCATCAGGCCAAGTGTGCTCCAGAGCTTACAGCATATTGCAAGGGAGAGAGTTCTGAATTCATTAAATTCCAGCTCTAGCACTGTGAGCTTGTCAAATGACTTAACTTCTCTGCAGCTCAGTCTTTTCATCTTCATGTTCAATGGCTTCTCTTCAGAGTCAAAGACTGTGCAAATATAGGAGAGAATCAAATGGATTTTATATCAACAAAATAATGCCTAGCATTTGACAAATCCTTAATAAATGCTTGTTTCCCTATTGAATCCACCTGGTTTCAATACACCTCAAACATCAATGTTTTTAATTAAGTTGGAAGAGTAAATAAAATAACAAAGAAAAAGTTCTAATCTGGATCATTATTGTTGCTTTTCAATCAAGTCCAACTCTCTGTGATCCCCTTTAGGGGTTTTCTTGGTGAAGATATTGGCATGATTTGTCATTTCCTTCTGTAGCTCATTTTATTCTATTTATTTATTTTTTAAATCTTTTTATTTTCAAAACATATGCATAGATAATTTTCAGCATTCATCCTTGCAAAACATTGTGTTCTAAATTTTTTTCTTCTTCCTTCCCCCATCTCCTCTCCTAGATAGCAAGTAATCCAATATATGTTAAACATGTGCAATATATATGTGTGTGTGTGTGTGTGTGTGTGTGTGTGTATCCACAATTATCATGCTTCACAAGAAAAATAAAATCAAAAAGGGAAAAAATGAGAAAGAAAACAAAATGCAAACAAACAACAATCAAAAAAAAAAGAAAGAAAGAAAAGAAAATACTATGTTGTAAGCCACACAAAATCCCCACAGTCCTCTCTCTGGGTGCAGATGGTTCTCTCCAACACAAGACCATTGGAACTGGCCTGAATCACCTGGTATAGGCCATTTTGCAGATGAGAAAACTGAGGCAAGCAGAGTTAAGTGAGTTGCCCAGCGTCACATAGCTAGTGTGTGTCAGAGGCCAGATCCTACTGATCTTATTGACTCCAAGTCTAGTGCTCTATGCACTGTGCTACCTAACTGCCCTTATAATCTGGATTAGTGAAGGAAATATCCAGTGTTGAAATCATGAATATTATTAAATAATGCAATAAAGTTATTTCTTAATCTTTAGCTGTTCTTAAATTTGCTTTTTTTCTAATCCAACAATGTGTTGACATAATGTGATTAAAAAAAGAGGACTAATGGTGAACATTATGATTTTTTTTTCCAGATATTTACTAGGTTGGCTAAGTAGAGGAAAGATTGAATTTGTTCTGTTTGGCCTCAGAGGGCAGAGTAGGAGCAGTGGGTGGAAATTAAAGTAGAGTAGATCTGCATTTAATATGGGGATGAAATATTTGATTGCTCCCAAAGTGGAATAAGCTGTTTCAAGAGATAGTAGTTTCTATTCGCTGCAGGGAGCTGGTTGAATATTTGTTGAGAATAACTTTTTTTTCCAATAGTATTTTATTTTTCTAAATACATGTAAAGTTAGTTTTCAAAATTCATTTTTGTAAAACTATGTGTTGCAAATTTTTCTCCTTCTCTCCCTCACTTCTCCCCCTTCCTCAAGACAGCAAGTAATCTGATATAGGTTAAATATGTGCTATCCTTTTAAACATATTTCTATAGTTGTCATATTATATAAGAAAAATCAGACCAAAAAGGAAAAAAAAAAAACATGAGAAATTAAAAAATAAAACAAAAAGGTGAAAATACTATGCTTTGGTCCACATTCAGTCTCCCTAGTTTTCCCTCTGGATGTGATTGCTATATTTCCATGGGAATAACTTTAAAGAGAATCGGATTCCAATCAGGATTCTGAGATACCTTCCTATTCTAAGACACTATGATTCTGTTTTGAAAAAAATACCAAGGGATCATAATCTTCCATAGATTCCTACAGCACTAAGAGGGAATACTCCTAGACTGCTCACTAACATAGGGTTGCATCCCAGCTGGAATACCTTTCACCATGTTTGATCACTCTTTCCCCTCTCACATCTGCAGCTGCCATTTTTGTTTTTTTGCCTCCAAATCTATTGCTTACTACTTCCCTACAGAGCTATTTTTATATTTGTTGCTGAGAAACTGCTGGGTTTTTTCCAACTGAGCTGTTGCTCTCTGTTGAAGCTGTTTTCAGCTTTAAGCCCTTTGTCCTCAAAAGGAGACTGCTCATTCTTAGGATACACTAAAATATTCCAGCTCTTTTGTTAATCTGCCCATAATGCCACCAGGTCAGCACACACACACACATACACACACATACACACACACACACACACACACACACACACACACACACACACCAAACAACAACCAAAAAAAAAAATCTCAAGTCAAGATTTTTCTTCTCTAACAACTTGCAAACCTCACTCTCCCACCGTATGAATTACTCTGTCTTTGCTTAATATATAGTTGGAGTTACTTAGTTTTTTCAATCTTCAAGTAGCTATCTTTAGTCACTTAAACTTCCCTGACATTTTGACAAGTCTCAAGGATATATTTACTATATCGTAACTGGCAATTTTTGTCTTGGATTCCTATAGCTAAACCCAAGTTACTGTTTTGTAAAATTGGAGAATTAGATATAATGACTTCTAAAGGTTTTTTTTTTTTTTTCCTAGAGGCAGTTAGATGGCTTGGGGGATAAAATGCTGGGTGTAGAGTCAGGAAGATGAGTTCAAATGTGGCCTCAGAAAGCTATTTGTTAAGTGATCATGGGCAAGTCATAACCTCTGTTTGTCTTAATCTGTTGGAGAAGTAAATGGCAAACCATTCCAGTATCTTTACCAAGAAAACCCCACAAAGAGTATGGTACATATGGTCAGTCAGACACTATCTATGATGCTATGAACTTGGCTCAATAGGAAGAAGGGCTAAAAATGAGATAAGGGAGCAGACTAAGAGATAAAGGACAGACCTTTACATCTAATTGTGCTTCCTTATGACATAGGGAAACCTCTCCCATTTTAGAAGTGTTGTCAAATTCTTTTAGAGCAACCACGAGAAAGGGTTGAAGGTATTAAAACTGGGTGTAGCTAAAGAAGACTGAACATCAAGAATCCTCTCCCTGAGTCATAGATGGTATTCACCTGTTGGTTTTGTCTTTAGTTGAAATTCAGTGTAAATACCACAAACTCCAAATGAGCTAGGTTCAAAGGATTTTAATTTTTCCCCTGTCAAGTAGAGCTCTCAGAGACTAAGATTGGATTGAATGTAGAGCTGGAGGTAAAATAGGGGAGATGGTGAACAAGAATTCTGTACTCCATTTATCAGACCAGAACCCTTTCTCTTCAGCTGTGATTTGGAGCTCCTTCAATATCCTCTTGGTAATTTGGGGAAGCAAGGTAGTACAGTGGAAGAACATTGCCCTGAAGTCAGAAGGACCTGCATTCAAATGTGATCTCAGACACTTGTTAGCTGTGTGATCTTGAGCAAGTCACTTAACCATGATTTCCTCACCTCTCCCCTTCCCCCCCCAAATATTTTTTTTAGCTTAGAAGCTTTTGTATTTCTTTACATTTTTCTAATCAAATTTTATTAATTCTATTTGCTATGAAAGCCAGCTCTCTTGAAGACATTGGTGACCATCTGGGTCAAAAGTCCAGTGTGTGTAAATCAGGTAAATTTCTAAGAATACAAATTAGAAGCCCATTTCTTTGCTTCAGCAATTAAATTGATTTAGTAAGTATTTGTTGTCTATTATGTTCAAAATATTGTTCTTGGTGTAATATGGGCCTTGTCTCAGGAATACCTGAATTCAAATCCGAACTGAAATACTTATTAGCTGTGTGATCCTGGGTGTGTTACTTAATAGCTGAATGCCACAGTTTCCTCATCTGTAAAATGGAGGTGTGTGTGCGTGTGCGTGTGTGTGTGTGTGTGTGTGTGTGTGTGTGTGGTACTTACCTCCCAGGTTTGTTTGGTTGATACTTATATTTTTAAAGTATTAAGCACAAATACCATTGAACATAATAGACACTTTAAAAATATTTGTTTTCATTTTTTCTTTCTTTTCTTGCCACTGGGTCCAACACTGATTGCTCTGAAGCACCTGACAATCTAATATAAACAAAGAACTCTAACCAAAGGAAGACTAAAATAATTGCAAAGGAGACACTGAAGCAAAGTGGAGAGCACATTTATCTATGATGACAGATGGTAGAAAGACAATGAAGACTTCATGAAGGAGGTAAGATCTGAGGAGGACCTTGAAAAAAAAGGAGGCACTCCAATGGAAAGAGGAGAGTTGGGGGAAGAGTGGAGTTCATTTATGTCTAAAGATCTATAAAACTGTGCATGCCCTTTGATCCAAGAGTCTTACTACTGGGTCTGTATCTCAAAGAGATCATAAAAGTGGGGAAAGGACTCACATGTGCAAAAATATTTGTAGCAATTCTTTATGTAGTGGCAAGGAAATGGAAATCAAGTGGATTGTCCATCAGTTAATTATATAAATTATGGTATATATTTAGTATACATATGGTATATACAAATTATATAAATTATGGTATATGAATATAACAGAACATTATTGTTCTATAAGAAATGATGAGCAGGCTGATTTCAGAAAAGATTGGAAAGACTTGAGTGAAATGAGCAGAACCAAGAGAACATTACATTATGTAATGATCAACTGTGATAGACTTGAGACTTTTCTACAATGAAGTGATTCAAGGCAGTTCTAATAGACTTGTGAAAAGTGCCATCCACATCCAGAGAGAAAACTATTAGAGTGAATGTTGTTATTGTTTGCTCGTTGTTTTTTTTTCCTTTCTCAAGTTTTTTTTTTTCCTTTTGATCGGATTTTTTTGGTGTATGTGCAACATGATGGAATGTTTAGAAAAATTGCACCTATTTAATCTATATTGGATCAGGAAAACTATTACCATAATCGACCATCTCAACAACAAAACCAACAGAAATCATAATCTCAACAGATGCAGAAAAAGCTTTTGACAAAATACAGCATCCATTCCTATTAAAAACACTAGAGAGCATAGGAATAAAGGGAGCTTTCCTTAAATTAATAAGCAATATCTATCTATAACCAACAGCAAGAATTATTTGTAATGGAGAGAAGCTGGATGCATTCCTAAGATCAAGGGTGAAACAAGGATGCCCATTATCACCTCTATTATGCAACATTGTACTGGAAATATTGACTTTAGCAATAAGAAAAGAAAAAAGAAATGAAAGGAATTAGAATAGGCAATGAGGAAATAAAACTATCACTCTTTGCAGATAATATGATGATATACTTAGAGAGTCCTAGAAAATCATCCAAAAATCTGCTGGAAACAATTCACAGCTTTACCAAAGTTGCAGGATATAAAATTAACCTACACAAATCACCAGCATTTCTATATATTATTGACAAAGCCCATCAGCAAGAGAAAGAGAAATTCCATTTAAAATTACTGTAGACAAAATAAAATATTTGGGGGGGTCTACCTGCCAAGACAAACCCAAGAACTATATTAATACAATTACAAAAATTGTAAAGTATCAATTGCTCATGGATAGGCTGAGCTAATATAATAAAAATGACAATTCTGCTTAAGTTGATCTACTTTTTCAGTGCCACATCAATTGAACTACCAAAATATTATTTTATAGAACTAGAAAAAAATAATAACAAAATTCATCTGTCAGAACAAAGGTCAAGAATATCAAAGAAATTAATGAAAAAAAAATACAAAGGATAGTAGCTTAGCAGTACCAAACCTAAAACTATATTATAAAGCAGCAATAATCAAAACCATTTGTAACTGGTTTAGAAATAGAGTGGTAGATCAGTGGAATAGATTAGATACATACAATGCAATAATTAAGGCCTAGAACAATCTAGTATTTGATAAATCCCCAAATTCCAGCTTTTGGATTAAGAACTCACCATTTGACAAAAATTGCTAGGAAAACTGGAAAATAATTTATCAGAAACTTGGCATAGATCTGCATTTCATATCTTATACTAAGATAAGGTCAAAATGGGTACATGATTTGGGCATAGAGAATACCATAACAAATTAGAAGAGCAAAGGATAATTTACCTATCAGATCTTTGTTCTTACCCTTAAGTAGCTTACATTATAAATTGTTGTTTGGTCATTTTTCAGTTGTGTCTGACTTCTCATGACCTCATTGGGAGTTTTCTTGACAAAGATACCAGAATAGTTTGTATTTCCTTCTTTACCTCATTTTACAGATGTAGAGATTAAGGCAAACAGAGCTAAGTGACTTGTCCAGGATCACATAGCTAGTAAGTGTGTGAGGTCAGATTTGAGCACAAGAAGATGAGCCGTCCAGATTCCAGGCTCTCTCTACTTCCAGCTACCTCCATATACATAAATAGGTATTTACAAGATATATACAAAGTAGATAGGAAAAAAATCTTGGAAAGACACTGGCAGCTGAGGAATAGGCCTGAGGACTAGGGAAGATTTCTAGTAGAAGGCAACTTTTAGTTGATCTTAAAAGAAATCAAGGAATCTGAAAGATAGAAGTAAGAAAGGGAGTATTCTGGGAATTGAGAAAAGTCAATGCAAAGATATAGTCATGAGAGACAAGCATTATGTGAAGAATATTAAGGAGGCCAATATGACTGAATTACAAAGGATGTGAATATAAGTATATAAATGTATAATATATAATACACATACTATATATATAATAGTTATCTACAATATATAAATATATAATATAAATGACTATATACATATGTACATACAGAGAGAGAGAGAGAAAATTGTTGTTGTTAGGTCATTTTTCAGTTGTGTCTGACTCTTTCTAGAAATAGAGAAAGGGGAAAGATTATAAAGAATTTTTAAATGCCTAAGTCACTTAACTTTACTAATGTAATTACTCCAGTAAAAATTCTAGGAATTGCCAAGGATCAGAATTGATCAATAAATCTGATTAAAAAGAACTTGTGCCTTTCTCTTTTCTCCCATACTATTTCTCAACAAATTAAACACTGTTTATTCTGAGGAAGTCCTTACTTCCCGAATGGACTTAATTGGAAAAAATGTGGACCTCATTTTGAAATTGATGCTTTATTTGCATTAAATGAATGGATTGTGTGGAAGTAAATGACAGCCTGTCATCAAGTGATAACACCATAATGAGAAAAAAAAAAAACCTGGGTTAATGGTAAATGTAGTTTGTTTCCTGTCAAAATACGGTGTTTTAGTAGTTGGCCATGGTATAAAAGATTCTATAGCACAAAGAAGAAACTGACAAATTGATAATAGAATCTTTGATAATAACTTATGCACTCACTCATCTAAAGTCTAAATTCCATTAAACAAGCACAATATAGCAAGGAAATTAAATAGCAAAATAGGTGTGTTTTCAACAAATAAATATGAGGTCAAAGAACTGATCCCACCATTTGAATGAAATTGCATTTTTCCAGGCTCCCAAATCATCTTTTAATAGATAAACCAAATTATTTTTTTCTCACTTTCCATTTTACTTGGCCTGCCTATAATTGTCAGAAGTTATCAAAAGTGTTAATCATCTCTTTTCCCCCAGCTCTCCTCTCTTCCATTGGTTTCTGTGACATGCTCTTCTTGGCTCTTCTACCGATATGACTGCTCAATTTCCTTACTAGATCACTCTCCTCCCTTCTTGGAAGTATGGCCATCTCTCAAGGCTCTGTCCTGGGTTTTCTCCTTTTTCTTTCTCTACATTTTCTATAGGTTCAATTTGCATCTCCTTACAGATGATTCCCAAATTTATAGGTCCAGGTTTTACTCTGTTTTTTAATTCTAATCTTACATTACCAATTGCCATCTAGCCATCTCTACTTGGATGTCCCCCAATGTCTAAAAACAGAACTCATATTTCCTCCAAAACTCAAACCTTTTGCCAATTTTTAAATTTCTATTAAAGGTATCACCATTCTCCCTGTCATCCATGACCACAACTTGGAATTATCTTTAATCCTTCCCTCACTCATATATCAGTTCACTCTCTATATCCAGACAATTGCCAAATTCTGTCATTTTTACCTCTACAGGTTCTTCTTCTTTACTCTCAGATCTATCTATATGTTCCTATATTTCTAAAATGCAGATGTGATCATGTCAGATCACCCCCCCCAAAAAAAAAATGCAGATCTCATCATGTCAAATCCCAATTTTAAAAAAGTGATTCTATTGACTCAAGGATAAAATACAAACTTCTTGGACTGGCATTTAAATCCAGTAACATCTGAATATATTTCCAGTACTATTTCATTTTATTTCCTTCACACACTTTCCATTCCCTCAAACTGAATGATTAGCTATCTCCTCTACATGACATTAAATATTGCTCCTCCTTGCCTTTGCAAAGTGATCTTCTATGCTTGGGATGTTCTCTTTTCTCATCCCTGACTCAGAATTCTTAACTTCCTCCAAAGCATAGTCAAGGTGCAACTACTTGGCACAGTGGATAGAGTATTGGATTTGGGATCAAGAAGAACTGAGATTAGGTTGATTAAGGGATGTCCATCAACTGGAGAATGACTGAATAAATTATGGTATGTGATTATCATTGAATGTTATTCTTCTATGGGAAATGATACTCAGAAAAAAAAACCTGGAAAGTCCTCTATGAACTCAAACAAAATGAAATGTACTGTATATAAAGTAATAGCAATGTTCTGAGATGACCAGCTGTAAATGACTTTGCTATTATCAGCATACAATGATCCATGACTGTTCTGAAAGATTTGTGATGAAAAATTCAATCCATACTCAGAGAGGAAACTGATTGTGTCTGAATATAGATTGAAGCATTCTCTCACTCTTCCTCTTCTATCTTCTTCCCTCCCTTCTTCCTTCTCTCTCTGTCTCTGTCACTCTCTGTCTCTCTGTCTCTGTCTCTCTCTCTGTGTGTCTCTGTCTTTCTGGCTCTGTCTTTGTCTTTGTCTTTCTCTTTTTCCCTCTTTCCTCATCTTCTCCTTTTTTTGAGGGTTTTTTACTAGGGTGGGAGAGCTATGTTATCTTTCACAACATGACTTTTATGGAAATGTTTTGCATAGCTTCACATGTGATTCCTTAATGGGGGCTGGAGGTGGGAATAAGGGAGAGAAACTGGAACTCAAAAGTTTTTTTTAAAAAACCCAATTTAAAAAAATTATAACGAGGGCAGAGGAAATTAAATATATATATATATATATATATTTTAAAAGAGATCCATCATTCTCTTCAATGTGTCTCTTAGCTCTGTAGATCATACTGTAAAGGGTCAAATTCATTCTTGAAACACTGAAATATGTAGAATTTTTCATTAATAAAGAAGAACTGAGTTTAGATCTGGCCTCTGTAGGATCTCGGTGAGTCATTTAACCTTTCTGTAATTCAGTTTCCTTATTTGTAAAATAGGGATAATAAAAATAGTACCTGCTTCCAAATGTTATTACGAGAATCAAGTGACATATTTGTAAAGCACTTTAAAAACCTTAAAGCACCATATAAAGGCTAAATGGATATTATTATTTACTATGCAAAGTTTTTCCTGATCTCTTCATTTTCTTTTTGAAAAAAATTAATATTTCCCTCCAATTACATGTAAAAAACATTATTAATATTCTTTAAAACCTTTTTTTTTTTTAGTTGCAAATTTTTGTCCTCCTCTCTTCTCCTCTCCTCTCCTTTCCTCGGGAAGGCAAGCGATTTGATCTAGGTTATGCATGTGCAATCATGCCAAACACATTTCCATCTTAGTCATCGCCATTTCCTTTTGAAATTACTTTGCATTATTTTGTATATGCTATACATTTATTTACTTAGATGCATTTTATATTCTCCTGAGATGAAACTTCCTAAGGACTAGTTTATCTTATGTCTTTGCATCTCTCTCATCTCTAAATTACATTGGATTTGTCTTTATTATTAACTTGCTTCCATGTTGTCTAACCCTTTTCTTCCCTGCCCCCCTCCCATAAAATGGAAGCTCCATGAAGGAAATACCTATTTCTTTCTTTTTTTTTTTTCTTTTGTTTTTCCAGTTCCAGGATTTTGATCTATGTCTTGAACCTGATTGATGCTTAATAAATATTTCTTGCTTACAGATGGAAATGAACTGGAAAAGGAATAAGTTGTTTGGATCCCAGAAGACCAATTAGACTATTATGCAACTATACAATATACTCCACAGTGTTCCTGTGATGATTAAAAAGTTCAAGAGACATAGTTTATGGGTAATTTAATCATTTTATTAATAAGGTCAGCATATAATTAATAAAAGATTGTTCATTTGACCATCTCTCTTAGACTAAAGATCCCTAATGGGGTGGGGTCACAGTTTATATGCCTTTCATATGAATGATGCCTAAATCACCTCTGATTGGTTAATCAAATGGATACATGGGAGGTAGGCCACTCAAATCTTGGTTAAGAAGACATCAACTAAGGAGACAGATGATATCACCTATCTTGATAGCAGGGAGAATCAACATGAGCAGGAATACACTCCTTAGCCCAAACTTAGAATTTCTTTTGCTATCAGATTAGATCTTGGTCTGGATATATCTCTAAAGGAGATATTCCATTCTAGCAAAAAATTTTAAATATAAATCCATTTCTTTTCTTCCTGCATGTTTCTGCTTAATAGAGGTTATTAATACCTTAGTTTCCTACTTATTTTTGGATATTTTAATTGCGTTTCTGCGTGACTAAAGTTTTGTATGAGGAAGACCCTTTGGCTGATAAAATCCAGGAAGAATAGCATTGTTTAATTAGACAGGAGAGGTAGATTGGAAGCATTTTGGGAAAGGCTTCAAATCCCACAAAAGGGATCTTATTTTTGATCCTAAAGATAACTGGTGTGTGGGTCAGAAACCATTAATAAAACAACTGGATAGATCTCTAGAAGCAAAGCAAAGTTTATTTACGTTCTCGAGAACTGGCATCCGAGCAACCGAGCAGACAATCGAAGGGAGGAGGCACCGTAGGGGGTAGGGTCGGCGCTTTTATCCCTAATGCAAATTCCCCCTCCCATCACTGACCCTCATCCTTATTGGCTGAGGATCTTACATTTTAAACGCGGGAACTATCCAAGAAATTGAACTTGGCCAACAAGTACATAGTTGCCCATATTTGGCTGAAATAGGGAGGATAACAAGAAGGGGACTTAAGTATGCCCTTAAAGGGCTAACAGGGAGGGGATAGCAGGAAGACTTTAAGTATGTCCTTAAGATAGCAGGGAGGAGACACTTTGCAGGGAGGAGACACTAAGTATGCCCCTGACCTTAAAGTCCTTCAGGCCTACTCAAACTTTGAAATAGATGAAGCCTTACTCGATTTTCACAACTGTCTTGAAAGATCTCATTTTATCTCGTTCACTGGGAATCATTGAAGAGGATTATGAATTGATCATACCTGTATTTTAGAGAAATCACTTTGGCTATATGTGGAGATTGAATTGGAGGAAGGAGAGCCTTGAAGCAGGGAAACAAATTAGACTAATTGTAATGGTCCAAATGAGAGATGATATGAGTCCAAACTAGGACTAATGTAAGAGAACTGCAGATAGAATCAAGTCTTGTTAGACTTGATCACTGATCAGTATGAAAGATGAGACTGAGGAACTTGGAATGACTATAGATGATGCTGTGAACATTCTTGACTAGAAAGAGGTGGTATCTTCAATAGAAATAGGGAAGTTCAGAAGAGGACTGGTTTTTTGGGGAAATATAATGTAATGTGATTTGTGTAGCAGATGAAAATGAAATAGAATGGACAGTCTTAGTCATTTGTCACTGCCCTGGGGTGTAGAGCCTGCTCTCTAACTGTAGCCCTTTCACACATAAAGTGATCCAGGGGTTAGAGGCTTAGTGTTCTGGGGCATGGAATTTTCCAATAGCATCTGAGTGGGGGTTGGTTATAGCTGCCCTTAGAGGCCAACATTTAGTGCAAAAAGAAAGAGGTTGGGAGTCTCAAAGTTCAGGAAAAGGCAGAGTTGAGTAACAATGGGCTGTCATGGGTAAAGGGGTAGTAAGAATTGTTTTAGAGACAAAACTACATTTGGTAGGGTGATTGTTTCCCATCTTCCCATCCTCCTCGTTGATCTCATATTCCTCAATCTCCCGACAAGGTCCCCCTTCAGAGAGCACTGATTTAAGGGGAAAAAATCATGGGCTAAATATGTGATGGCAGAGAGGGTGAATATGAGGGTTTAGACTCCAGAGAAAGAGGAGAAAGAAAAGAAATTGTCAATTGATTTTTTTCATGACTAATTCACTATGTGACCTCACCTTTCATCTAAAATCTCAGGATTGGCCAGACAGGTTTTGCCGAAACCAAACGAATCAAAAAGTTCTTCCTCATTACTTTCATCTTTGGGTCTAAGTCAAGGGGAATTAATAAACATCTTTCAAGAAACTGAGTAGTAACACGGCTCACGTCTGTACACAATTTTACAGTTTGCAGAATGTTTTCCTCCACAGCTATGTGAGGTAAGGAGTACAAGTCAAGTCAGCAAGTATTTATATGCCTTCTCTTGCCGGTCATTGTGCTAAGTGCTGGTGATGCAAATATTATTATTATCTCCATTTTAGGATCATAGATACAAAGTTTGGAAGAACCTTAGAAGTAGATAGGGAAATTGAAACCCAGAGAAAGTAGATAATCCATATTCACACAGGTAGTAAATATTGGTTGTGGGGTTGAAGCTAAGAATGTAAATCCCTTCTGACACTTCTGCCATGTAGAGTTTGTTGAAAAGGTGGGTGGTATGGTCAGATCTGTGTTTTAAGGAAATCACTTTGGCAGGTATGTGGAGACTGACCATCCAGTTAATTCTAATTAACATCCTTGGGCCTCAGTTTCACAACTAAAGAATATGGGGATTGGATTATAAATCTTCTAAGCTTCCTTCCAACTTCACATTTATAATCCTATGTCTACAAAACTGAAGCTCAAAGAAGCAATAAATTACTCAAAGCCATATGGCTATTGAGGAAAACATTAATACTAATCTTGTACTCTTTGTTTTTAGGTTCAGGTCTGCCAGATATAGTTTTATTTAATTTCTCATTAATCTAATATTCAAAGAAGAGAGAGAGAGAGAGAGAGAGAAAGAGAGAGAGAGAGAGAGATTCTAATGCATATAGTAGCTCATGCTTTTCAACATGACCCTTCTCCCAAAGACATTTATTACATTTATTTTTGTTCTTATTTAGTTTTGTTTTCAGTCGTATCTAACATAGGAATCAATGCTATAGTTCTTAGTCAACATTCAGAATATCTTAAGTAACCAAGTCACTATCAAATTCTTCTTGTACCCTTTGAAGAAACAATGAGGTACCTCCCAAAGATCTATAGAAATAGGAGATGTTAAGAACACCTACATCTCAGTGAAAAAGAGAGTCATTCCTATAGGATAGCCCCTAGTCTAATCACTTCAGGGGATGGAGAATTAGAGCCTACTCTTAGATGGGTAAATATTCAGATCACTTCCCGATTGGGGAAGGCAAAGATGAAAATAAGACAAAAGTTAGAAGAATGAATTTATTTCAGAAAAGCTTTTTTATCCTTAAAACCAATCACTAATCTTTTAAGAGAGTTTTTCCAAGGATTTTGGAAAGAGAAGTATTATTTCTTAATATTTCTAGAGAAAGAAAGAAGGGAGTTTTTAATATGCCTTCATGTGCTAAATGACAAGGATGAGATTTGGTCCCAAGGATTTGAACCCAAGTGCAGAGCTCTTTTCACAGCACCAAGCTATTTCTCGACTGTCCATACCATTATCACAAAGTACCTTCCAAAAGTAGCTGCACTCAACTTCCTGACTGCTTCCTTAGAAGTAAGAATCTATTTTGAGTCTCCAAACTTGGTTGAAGCCAGTGAGGAGGATTGGCAAACTGTCACCCAAAGTGACAGCCTAGAACAGGTCCCACAAAACCAGCCTATTACTCGATAGGCCAGATGATACAGTAGATAATCTTTTGGATTTGGAGTCAGAAAGACTAGGATTCAAATTCTACCACAAAGGTAAATTAGCCTATAAGACCCTGGACAAATTTCTTATGGAAAGAAGAAAAGGAAAGGAAATAGGCATTTATGAAGAGTCCACTGTGTGCCAGGCCTTGTGCTAAGCACTTTATGCTATCTTATCTTATTCTTACAACAACCTTATCTTATTCTCACAACAACAAATCCTGGGTATTAATATACCCATTTTACAGTTAAGAAAATTGATACAGACAGGTTAAATGACTTGTTCA
This sequence comes from Antechinus flavipes, assembly GCF_016432865.1. Classification (NCBI taxonomy): domain Eukaryota; kingdom Metazoa; phylum Chordata; class Mammalia; order Dasyuromorphia; family Dasyuridae; genus Antechinus; species Antechinus flavipes. The sequence continues at coordinate 616,954,169 of NC_067399.1, read as the reverse complement.
GAATGGTAAAGCTAGTAAGTGTCGGAGGTCATATTTGAACTCAGGTCTTCCTGACTCCAGACTTAGCTGAATCCATTGTATCCTGTTACCCCAAACTGAAGCCGAGACTCAGTTTCTTCATCTACAAATAAGAGCAATTACCTTGCTAGATTTTTGTATATATAAAGCATTTGGCAAACTCCAAAGTGTTACTTATTTAAATGTCTGCTGTTGTTATTACCTTTTCATTCCAGGCTACAGAGCCATAACTATGGAGCCCTAATTTGGTGTATTCATGATTTCATCAGTGTGAGCAATCTCTTCCACATGTACAGATTTATCTCATCTCATCTCATCTGGTATAATTCTTGACTCTGGGCAAATCAATTAACCTCAGTTTCCTTATCTATAAAAGGAGGTTGTGTACTTGATTTCTGATCCTATGATTTATGATCCATCTCACCTTCATAGAGATTCTACCTTATGATTTGGAGGCATTTCTCTTGTTTTTTCATTATCATCAGGTACTGCCAAGGAACTGTTTGAGCTATCCATATGTTAACTCTCACACTCATTACATCTATATCCTTTGGCCAAACATATTTTCCTGCCTTGGCCAGATGGTCGGTCATCCCAGGGGCAGATGAAAAACATTGAATTAACCTTCGGAAGGAGACTGAGAGGAAAATGGTTCCCAGTGAACATTTTGGCCAAAAGGAACTAATTTGCCCTCGTTATGTGGACAATATTCCATCTGTGACTCTTCACCAACTGTCCAGCTCAGGAAGCTCTGGTTGAGAAAGGCATCAGAGCTGGAAACCTGTGTGATTTGGCTTCAGGGCTCAAGCTAACACCAGAGGTCCTAAGGTAAGAATTCTTGGCCCAGATCACATAGAACTATCATAGACTATCAGAACTGACAGGAGCATCATTGATCATAATATCACAGATTTAGAGCTGGAAGGGATTCTTCAGGAGTCAATTAGTCTAATCCTCTTATTTGACAGGGGAAATGAGGCCCAGAGAGTTACATAGCTAGAAAATGGCAGTCAGAATAACAGTGGTTGAACTATACCAGCTTTTTTTTTTCTACCTTATTTGCCCATTTTCCATTTCTGTTGTTGAAAACTAAATAAAAGACAAATTCTGTATATGAATATATAAATATATGCAAAATAGTACAAATATATCTTCTTCTCTTCCTATTCCCCTAATTTCTGGAGGAAGAGATAAAGATCAGTCCCACTTGGGATGTCTAATTAAGACTTCAGGTATATGTGAGTAAGTGAATTGGAATATGTGTGTCCATATATATGTGTACATGTGAGGGTGTGTGTTATTAGAAAGGGAAAACAGGAACGCATCTGATGACAAGGAAAACATAGGTGTTTTTAGAAATGGAGGCTATAAAATACCAGGAACACACTTACCTTCTAAGACAATCCAGCTCCTTATCATCTCTTACCTGGACTATTGCAATGGGTTCTTCCCTTTGTCCAGTCCTTCCCGTCTCCAATACATCCTCCACATAACTGCCTATTTGGTTTTCCTAAAGCACAAGTCTGACCATGTTACTGTCTCAGAAAGTTCCCATAGCTCCCCATTTCTTCTACAATAAAATGAAAGTTCCTAAGTTTGGCATATAAAGTCCTTAACAATGAGGATTTTGACTAATTTTCCTTATTTCCTATTACTCCCCCTGACTCTCAATCCTGATCAAACTGCACTAAATGTTGTTTCTTTCATACTATGTTCCATCATGCTGCTTTTGACCATCTGAATTTATTAGTGCTCACTAACGGGACACCTGAAGACACAGGCAAAAATGAAACATTTTCTGCCCTCAAGAAACTTACATTCAAATAGGAGAAAATAGCACATATAAATAAATGTAGTTGGGGGGAGGAAGAGGGAGGCGGGGGGAGTTGGTCAGGTTACTTCTGATCATTTGACCTGGTGTGATTGGACCAGCTATCTGCTGTCAATTTCTCTCCAGCCATGAGACTTAATAACACTGTAACTCTCAAGAGTCTCTCAATTCTTGAAGATACAGTAACATTCTTGAAGATTTTAAAGCTACATCCACATTCTCTATAGGGAAGGTTTTGAAGCTAATACTCATAAGGTGAATCATAAAAGACTCCTTAGAGAAGATAATCTGTGAGCTAAGCTTTAAATGCACTGAGTGCCTTGGAGGATTACTGTATATGACTCTCAGGCACTCTACAATTCATCCAAAACAGGCCTAAAAATGTTCTCTAATCCTGGAAAGCTTGTTTGTTTATCTCTGACTCAAAAGACTCCCTAGCTTTCTTCAAAATTCCTGATTTCCTGGAATCATAAAGATTGAGCTCACTTATTAGCTGTGTGATCCTGGCAGAGTCACTTAATCTGGATTAACTTCTTCCTTAACTGTCAAATGGGGATAATAACAGTGCCTACCTCCCAGGGTTGTTTTAAGGATCAAATAAGATAGTATTTGTAAAGGTGATCAGTATAGTATTTGGCACAGAGTAGATGCTTAATCCCTTCCCTTATAGGGAACCTATCTTGATTTTTCCCACTGCTACTGCCCCTTCTCCAAATTATTCTGACTATATTTTCATTTGATTTCCTATGCACATGCCCCTCTTCCCATTCCTAATAGAATGCAAGTTCCTTGAGAATAGAAATCATTTCTATAGTGTTTCTATATCCCCAGTAGCATATAGTGCTCAGTTAGCACATAGTAGTTGCTGAATAAATGTTTGTTAAATTAAATTACTGAATTAACAATCTAGGTCTGGTTATCTGGACCTCCATGATCATTCATCTCCTCCTGGGTTTTGACTACTGAATGTCATTTTGTTTATGCATTCTGCTCTAAGCTTGGACCACCTGGGTCCTCTCTCTCAGGCCCTGTTAATTGCTTTTAATCATTGGCTGCTTTGGTCTCATCTCTGGAGGGGGCGGGGACCTGACAGTACCCTTAATTACAGCATCTGGCCCCTGGGGGGAAGAAGGTGGCTGTTGTTTGTCCTTCATTCTCGAAGAGGTCTATGACATCAGGGAGAAGATGTCATGACTTGAAGGTAAATTATGTTTAAGTGAGAGAGGGCTGTGCAAAGTCACTAGCCTTACTCTCTCTTCCAATGCCATCTGGGTCCAGTGGCAAGATACAGATCAGGACTAGTGGAGATGGCCTTAGAGAGGGGGAAGAAAGGAATCATAATGAAGACAACTTTATGGTTATTCATAAGCAGACTATAAGTGGATGGCCAAGGCTTAACATGGTGGTGATAGTGGGCACTCCCAGTTAGCCCAGATTTGTTGTTGATTGTTAATGGATCAACTGGTTAAAGCCAAAGAAGTGGAAAAATTAATATGTGATGAACAAACTAGGAACAACAGATGAAATTTGCAAAGTGGCAAATGTAGGCTTGACAAATAAGGCAGAACTTGGCATCAAAAGATCACAGATTTACATATTTACATATTTTCACTTTTTGTTGTTGTTTGCATTTCATTTTCTTTCTCATTTTTTTTCCTTTTTGATCTGATTTTCTTGTGCAGCAAGATAATTGTGGAAATATGTGTAGAAGAATTGCACATGTTTAACATATATTGGATTACTTGCTGTCTAGGGGAGAAGATGGAGGAAAGAGAAGGAGAAAAAAAAATTGGAATACAAGGTTTTGCAAGGGTGAATGTTGAAAATTATCTATGTATATGTTTTGAAAATAAGAAGCTTCAATAAAAAAAAAGAAATTTTTTATGCTCCAAATCATTATTAATCAGAGAAATGCAAATTAAGACAACTCTGAGATACCACTACACACCTGTCAGACTGGCTAGAATGACAGGGAAAGATAATGAGGAATGTTGGAGAGGATGTGGGAAAACAGGGATACTGATACATTGTTGGTGGAATTGTGAACACATCCAGCCATTCTGGAGAGCAATTTGGAACTATGCTCAAAAAGTTATCAAACTGTGCATACCCTTTGACCCAGCAGTGTTTCTACTGGGCTTATACCCCAAAGAGATACTAAAGAAGGGAAAGGGACCTGTATGTGCCAAATGTTTGTGGCAGCCCTATTTGTAGTGGCTAGAAGCTAGAAAATGAATGGATGCCCATCAATTGGAGAATGGTTGAGTAAATTGTGGTATATGAACGTTATGGAATATTATTGTTCTGAATGACCAGCAGGATGAATACAGAGAGGACTGGCGAGACTTACATGAACTGATGCTGAGTGAAATGAGCAGAACCAGGAGATCATTATATACCTCAACAATGATACTGTTTGAGGATGTATTCTGATGGAAGTGGATCTCTTCGATAAAGAGAGCTAATTCAGTTTCAATGAAGATCAAGGATAGACAGAAGCAGCTACACCCAAAGAAAGAACATTGGGAAATGAATATAAACTGCTTACATTTTTGTTTTTCTTCCCAGGTTATTTTTACCTTCTGAATCCAATTCTCCCTGTGCAACAAGAAAACTGGTTCTGCACACATATATTGTATCTAGGATATACTGTAACCTATTTAACATGTAAAGGACTGCTTGCCATCTGGGAGAGGGGGTAGAAGGAGGGAGGGGAAAAATCGGAACAGAAGTGAGTGCAAGGGACAATGATGTAAAAAATTACCTTGGCATGGGTTCTGTCAATAAAAAGTTATTAAAACAAAAAAAAAAAGAAATTTTTAAAAAGAATGTTGAAAATTATCTATGCATATGTTTTGAAAATTAAAAAGCTTTAGTTAAAAAAGATCATAGATTTACACAACATATTATTTTCAATTATTTGTTGTTTGCTTGCATTTTGTTTTCTTTTCATTTTTTCCCTTTTGATTTTATTTTTCTTGTGCAGCATGAGAATTGTGGAAATATGAATAGGAGAATTGCACATATTAGATTACTTGTCATCTAGGGGAGAGAGTAGAGGGAAGGGAGGGAAAATAATTTGGAACAAAAGGTTTTGCAAGTTAAATGTTGAAAATTATGTATATGTTTTGAAAATAAAAAGCTTTAGTAAAAAAAGAAATTTTTAAAAAGATCATAGATTTAGAGCTAGAAAGTATCCTAGAAATCAACTAGACCAATCCCCTTATTTTACAGTTAAGAAAAATGGCGTCTCAAAAGTTTAACTGACTTTCCCAGAATCATACAGGTAAAAATGGAAGAGGATTTGACTACAAATCTGTCATTTCTTCCGTAACTTCCATGCTAACAATTAGAGCTGCCTCTTCCCCCCCAAAAAAATTAGGCTGCCTTGGAAGAATTTCTCTCATTGGAGGTCTTCAGGCAGATGTAGTAAACTATTTATGAATAATATTAAAGTGGGATTTGTCTTAAGGTGTAGACCGCTAAAGTCTTTTTTAGTTGAAATCTTGTGATTTTTTTTCATTACCATTCAAGATTCTTAAACTCTTTATGTTATTAGTAGATTGTTAACCTTTGTAAATGAGCCATCTCAGAGTCACGTATCTTAAACTATGTGTAAAGGGGGAATGAGAGATGGATGCCTGATGCAAATCACCAAAGGCTGATGGGTTTATGGAGATGTAGGACTATTGATCCTGAGAGGGCAGATCCTGGTGTTAAACTCTAGACTAGTAAGAACTTGAAGTAGATAGGTGTTGGGAACAGTTTTGGACACATTTCCTTGGTAATTCTAAATAAGCTAGAGATTTCAGTCAAGTTCTAATCTGTGACCTAACATAGAAGTGAGAGTATAGATGTTTTGGTATGACATTGAGGTCTACCTGGTCTAGGGCTGAATATCTACATAATTGATTAGGGTAGAAATGAATACCCAAGGTTTGCCTTTTCTTTCTGGAGAAGTAATCTTATGTCCCAGCAGCAGAGGTGTGGCAACATCCTGTCTGTTTGCCAGTTAGGTTGACTAATGGAAAGATGCATTAAGCCCTGTTCCCCTGATCTCCACTTTAGCTCATGTTGCCTAGATCTGATAAAGATAATAATGCAGTATAACAATAAGAACTGGAGTCTATACCACACTTAAAGGGAGTTATAGCACTTTATATGCCCTCTAATACACAAGTCTCATAACAACTTTATGAGGAAGCCATTACAGATATTATTATCATCATCCTCATTTTAAATATGAGACAACTGAGATCCAAAGAGCTTAGATGATTTCACCATGTTCACAGAACCAATAAGTGTGAGATATCGAATTTGAATGGATCTTTTTTTGGGAAAAATATTTTATTGTTCTTTTTTTCTTTCCTTTTTTCCTGCCTCTCTTTCTCCCTCCCTCCCTTTCTTCCTTTCTTCTTCCCTCCCTCTTTTCCTCCCTTTTCTTTCTTTAACTGAAAGAAAAAAAAAAAACAAAGCTCTTGTAACAAGTATGCATAGTTAAACAAATTGTCATACCAGCTGGGTCTAAAATTTTTTTATCTTATATTGCATCTTGAGTTCATCATCTCCCTGTCAAGAAGTGAATAGTCATCTCTCAGTTTGGCTAAGATGACAGGAAAGGATAATGAAGAATGTTGGAGGGGATGTGGGAAAACACTAATACATTGTCAGTGGAATTGTGAATGGATCCAGACATTCTGGAGAGCAGTTTGGAACTATGCTCAAGAGGTTATCAAGCTGTGCATACCCTTTGATCTAGTAGTATTATTACTGGGCTTATATTCTGAAGAGATCTTAAAGGAGAGAAAAGGATGCACATGTGCAAAAATGTTTGTGGCAGCCCTTTTTGTAATGGCAAGAAACTGGAAACTGAGTGGATGCCCCTCACTTGGAGAATGACTGAGTAACTTATGGTATATGATTGTTATGGAATATTATTGTTCTATAAGAAACAATCAATAGGATGATTTCAGAGAAGCCTGGAGAGACTTATATGAACCAATGCTAAATGAAGTAAGCAGAACCAGGAGATCAGCAACAGCAAGATTATACTATAATCAATTTTTGTGGATGTGGCTCTTCTCAATAATGAGATGATTCAGTTTCGTTCCAATGATCTTGTGATGATGAGAGCCATCTACACCCAGAGAGAGGACTGTGGGAACTGAGTGTGGATCACATAGCATTTTCACTTCTTTTGTTGTTTGCTTGAATTTTATTTTCTTTCTCATTTTTTTTTCCTTTTTGAACTGATTTTTCTCCTTTTTGATCTGATTTTTCTTGCACAACAAGATAATTGTATAAAGACATATGCCTATCTTGGTTTTACATATATTTTTACCATGTTTAAAATATATTGGATTACTTGCCATCCAGAGGAGGGATGAGGGAAAAGGGAGGGGAGAATTGGAACACAAGCTTTTTCAAGGGTCAGTGGTGAAAAACCATCCTTGCATATGTTTTGAAAATAAAAATCTTCATGTTATGGAATATTATTGCTCTGTAAGGAATGACCAGCAGGATGAATACAGAGAGGCTTGGAGAGACCTACATGGACTGATGCTAAGTGAGATGAGCAGAACCAGGAGATCATTATACACTTCGACAACGATATTGTATGAGGATGTATTTTGATGGAAGTGGATTTCTATGACAAAGAGACTTAACTGAGTTTCAATGGATAAATGATGGACAGAAACAGCTACACCCAAAGAAGGAATACTGGGAAATGAATGTGAACTATTTGCATTTTTGATTTTCTTCCCGAGTTATTTTTACCTTCTGAATCCAATTCTCCCTGTGCAGCGGGAGAACTGTTCGGTTCTGCAAATATGTATTGTATCTAGGATATACTGCAACATATTTAACATATATAGGACTGCTTGCCATCTTGGGGGGGGGGGAGGTGGAGGGAGGGAGGGAAAAAAACGAAACATAAGCGATTGCAAGGGATAATGTTGTATAAAAATTATCCTGGCATGGATTCTGTCAATACAAAGTTATTATTAAATAAAATAAAATAAAAAAAAAAAAAGAAAATAAAAATCTTCAATAAAAAAAGTGTGTTACAACAATCCTTTTATTCAGTGCTCTGGAATCATGGTTAATCATTGAATTGGTCAGAGCTCTCAAGTCTTTCAAAGATAGTTTTCTTCTTTTATAACATTGTTATTTTATAAATTGTTTTCCTTCACTTACTTTCTTTCTCTCTACGTCATTTCATGATAGCATCATATCCCCAGTTTCTGCAAAACCATTTATTTCTCCATTTCTTATAGCGCAATAGTATTACATTACATTCATATATTGTAATGTATTCAGCTATTCCTCAACTATTGGATACCCCCTTAATTTCCAGTCATTTGCTATTACAAAAAGAATTACTGTAAATGTTTTTGTACATGAGTACAAAATTTCTTATTTTTTAATTGGAATATAGAGCTAGTTAATGATGTTATTGTTTTTGTTGTTTGTCTTTCCTTCTCAAGAGAACCAATGACATCAAAAAGATGATGTTTGGCTTGCAAGTTAATTGGATTTAAGTGAGGCAGGGGTGTTCAAAATAACTCTTCTCCAGTACCAGACACAAGGGGAGACCTTGGCCTTTTTAAGCTAAAGTCTTTCTCAGGTCTTTTTGGGTCAAACAGCATCTGTATACACTACTGCAACTTTGAAAGCTTAGCGAACTGAGAATTTTGTGATTCCAAGTCTAGCATTCTGTCAATCATACTATGCTGCCAGAGACATACAAAGGTAAAAAATGTTATATTTGTTACTTTTTCTGAGCTTACAATATAATAGGAGAATACCATGTGTGTAAATATGAATGATATAAGGCATCATGTGATGAGACACAAAAAAGGTCCAAACTAAATGTTATGGGAAGTTTGGGAATAGGGAGAACATTTTCACTGAACCATAAAATGTCAAAGATGAAAGGAAATGTCATTTTAATAGAGATACTTCATTTTACAGATAAACAAACTGAGGCTTGGAAAGGTATTTATTCAGGGTTATACTTTTAGTATACTTGACTTCATTGCCAGTAGAAGTGGAAGGTAACATATAGAGTCCATCAGCATAAGAAATGAACCTTCTAAATTTTAGTCCCATTTTAAAATTTTGTAATAAGACCAGCAGCAGTGTTCTTATAGCCCAAGTTATTGATGGAGGAATCTTTAGACCAATAAGAGGGCCTCTTCCTATACACGTATCCCTTTCTGTACAACAGAGGCAAGACACAAGACTATCAGGAAGGCGCTTCATAGTGTTATTCTCATACTAAGAGCTAAAGAAAACTAAACACCTTTCTTAATCAGGAGTCTTCCTTGGTAAAAAACAAAAAAGAAAGGAACAAAAACCAAAAAAAAGTGCCACCTAGTGGCTTGTGATGGTTTAATCATTGTCTAATTTCCAGTTTGGACCATCCATTTGTTTTTTGTTTTCTTTTGTTTTCTTGATAATATTTTATTTTCCAAATTGAACGTAAAGATAATTTCCAGCATTCATTCTTGTAAGATTTTATGTTCCAAAATTTTTTTTCTCCCTCCCTCCTTTATCTCCCCGCTCCCTAAGACATCAAGCAATCTGATAGGTTATAAATATAAATCCTTTTCTATATTTGCCATATTGTGCAAAAAAAAAAAATTAAAAACAAAAAAGGAAAAACCACAAGAGAGAAAAATTAAATAAACAAAAAAATGAAAATACTATGTTTCAATTCACAGTCAGTTTCCATAGTTCTCTTTCTAATGTAAATGACATTTTCTATCTCAACTTTTTTAGAAATGTCTTGGATCAGTGCATTGCTGAGAAGAGCCAAGTCCACCACAGTTGATCATCACACAATGTAGCTGATACTATGTACAATTTCCCCCTGCTTCTGTTTATTTCATTCAGCATCAATTCATGTAAGTCTCTCCCGGCTTTCCTGAAATCAGACTGCTCATCATTTCTTATAGAACAATAATGTTCCATCACATTCATATACCATAATTATTTAACCATTCCCCCATTCCCCCTCAATTTACAATTTTTGCCACTTCAAAAGGAGCTGCTACAAACATTTTTGCACACATGGAAAGACTTCAGTCTTTGATGATCTCTTTGGGATATAGACCCAGCAATGAAACTGCTGGATCAAAGGATATACCCAGTTTTATAGCCTTTTAGGCATAGTTCCAAATTGCTCTCCAGAATGATTGAATCATTTCACAACTCCACCAACAATGAATTAGTTGGATGCTCCCATTTGGATATGTCACTAGGAATATCTGTGGCCCAGATCAGATTGTCTGATATCCCACGGTTAGACTCCCTAAATTTGGAGAGGCTAATCACCAGAGGTTTAGTCATCCAGTGAATTTTTTGGTGAGAACAAATCATCAAATGATCTATTTAAGACAAGGGTGTGTGCTGTCTGGCAGGACATGAGATGCATATTTGTAAAAGGAGCCATATTTTTGAAATCTCAGATTCTTATATGGTGAAATAAGTATCACTTTTTAGTCTTTGAACTCAGAACCAAAACTGTTGTAGGTGTTTAGAAGTGTCTGACTTCATGACTCCATTTGAAGTTTTCTTTGCCCATTTGTAGAATGAGAAGTGGTCTAGATGTTCAATGAAGTCTTTTCTACCTATGATCTAGGTAACTTTCAGGACTTTAAGTTATAGGTGAATCAATCATTAAGAGTTCCCCATGCCATTAAAATCACAAATCGGCACTTCCCTAAATCTATTTAATTCATTGTTTGTTTGTTTTTTCCTGATTTACAATAATGTTCCTTTCTAAAGGTTGTTTATTTTTCCAGATGGAGGAACTCTTTATTAAATCTCATTCATGCAAAGATACATACAATTCACGAGGAAATTGATGAAATGCTTGGACAACTGAATTTCTTTTTCAAAGGACAGAATGAACCTTCCCTGCCCTGACCTACATGTAGTCTTGTTACAGATTCAGAGACATATTAACCTGACTCTTTATAACGTGCCTTACAAAATGACAGGACACCCAGTTTAGACAATACTTTAAAATCAAGATCAGAAGTACTTCAGGTATTACATGAAAAAAAAAAGCCTAGAACAGTGATGTCATTCATATTTCCTGATAACTCCTCATTCTATTTCTATTCCATTCTTACCCATACAGATGCAAAGAAAAGTGATTCTACCACTAGAGTGAACATGTAGTATATGGGAGGAACAAGAAAACAAATTCATAGAACCTGAACAAATTCTTTTAATCTCTTTTAGTTTCAGATGTCCAGCCCAGCATTTTATAGAAAAGGTTCATCTTGTGACTCATTCACTATTTGGTTGAATAGCTAGGAAAAGCAGTGACTTTAAATTTCTTTTTTTTTTTAAGTAGATTTTAAGTATAAAACTGTGTATACCCTTTGATCCAGCAATGTCTGTCCTGGGTCTATATCCCAAAGAGATCATAAAAGAGGGAAAAGGACCCACATGTACAAAAATGTTTATAGCAGCCCTTTTTACAATAACAAGGAACTGGAAAATGAGTGGGTGCCCATTAGTTGGGGAATGACTGAATAAGTCATGGTGTATGAATGTTATGGAATATTATTGTTCTATAAGAAATAACCAGCAGGATGATTTCAGAAAAGCCTGGAAAGTCTAGCATGAACTGATTCTGAATGAAGTGAGCAGAACTAGGAGAACATTGTATACAGTAACAGCAAGATTGTGTGATGATCAACTATGATGGACTTAGTTTTTTTTAACAGTGAGGGGATTCAAGGCAGTTCTAATAGACTTGTGATGGAAAGTGCCATCCACATCTGGAGGAGAATTATGGAGGCTGAATGTGGATTAAAGCATAGTCTTTTCACCTTTTGTTATTGTTCTTTTTTTTTTCTTTCTCATCTTTTTTCTCCCCCCCTCCCTTTTTTTTTTATTTGATTTTTCTTGATCTGATCTGATTTTTCTTGTGCAGCATAACAGATACAGAAATATGTTTAGAAGAATTGCCCATGTGTAACCTATATCCAAATCCTTGCAATCTTGGGAAGGGTGGGTGGAGAGAGAGAGAGAGAGAGAGAGAGAGAGAGAGAGAGAGAGAGAGAGAGAGAGAAAGAGAGAAAGAAAGAGAGAGAGAGAGAGAGAGAGAGAAAGAGAGAGAGAGAGAGAGAGAGAGAGAGAGAGAGAGAGAGAGAGAGAGAGAGAGAGAGAGAGAGAGAGAAATTTGGAACACAAGGTTTTATAAAGGTGAATGCTGAAAACTATCTTTCCATGTATTTAAAAAAATAAAATGCTATTAATTTTTTTAATTAAAAATTTGAAAAAAAATTCCAACTTTACTGTCTTGGACTTTAGGGCATTAGAGAAGTCTCCCCAGGCTGGGAAACAGGCTGGATATGGGATCTAGGTTCTACTAGCATCCACTAAGGACCTGCTGGTACTCCAGCATTGGCCCTATATCATTGACCATCTGCCTCTGGCCCCATCTATCCACCACTGGTCTCCCCACAGAACTTTTGATGTGCCCTGGCTATTCTAATTACCCATGTATTAAAGAATAAATAAATGAATGAATAAATAAGTCCCACACAGGCCAAAATTGTTGGACTTAAAAAAAGTGGGTTTTCATTAATATATTTTGGTTTTGTATCATCTAAAATATAGAAGACATAATTTAGAATCTAGATTTTCCCTTGTATTCCTCTCTTCTCCCCTTTCTCAGAAAGTCATCCCTTCTAACAAAAAAAGAGACTTAAACTCTGATGTACTTGCCAGGTGCAACATGTTACAGTGTAACATACCAAATGTGTACTCTGAGGACTCATGTTAATCTTGGCTCTGATTCTTACTACTGATATGACCTTGGACAAGTCACTTAATGTCTTTGTCCCTCAGTTTCCTCAACTGTAAAATAAGAAAATTGAATTAGATGATTTCAAAGGTTTATGGCTTTAAGTTTATGATCTTTGATATATTACTAGCTGTGTGTGATCCTGGCAAATGGCTTAATCTCTATTAGTCTGTTCCCTCAACTGTAAAATGAGAGTGATAATAGCACCCATCTCCCAGGGTTGTTGTGAGAGTCAACTAGATAACATTTGCGAAAGATTTATTTTTGCTTAGCACATAGTAGGTACAATATAAATGTTACCAATGATGATGATGATAAAATAGGAGATTAAATAATTTTTTATTTCATAATAGTATTTTACTTTTTCTCAATTATCTGTCGCAACAATTACTAACATTCATTTAAAAATTTTTTGAGTTCCAAATTTTCTCCCTCCCTCTTTCACCTCCCCCTTCCCTAAGACCATAAGCAATTACTGTATATCTATTTATCTATCTATCTTTATGTTTGCAATCATGCAAAACATATTTCCACATTAGTCATGTTGTAAAAGAAAACACAGACCAAAAGAAAACACACACACAAAAGAAAGTGAAAATAGTGTGCTTTGATCTGCATTCAGACTCCACTCTGTTCTTTATTTGGTTGTGGATAACATTTTTCATTATGAATCCTTTAGAATTGTCTTGAACCATTATATTGCTGAGAATAAGTCATTCATAGTAGATCATCATGCAATGTTGCTCTTATTCTGTACAATGTTCTCCTGCTCACTTCATTTTACATCAATTTATTTAAGTCCAGGTTTTTCTGAAATTTGCTTGTTTGTCATTTCTTATAGCACAATAATATGCCATCACATGCCAATCATATATCATAACTTGTTCAGCTATCTCCAACTGATGAGCATCCCTTCAATTTCCAATTTTTTGTCACTATAAAAAGAGCTGCTATTAATATTTTTGTATAAATAAGTTCTTTTCCTTTTTAAAAAATTTCTTTGGGAGAAGAGAATACAACAAATCTAGGAGTAGTATTAGTTGGATCAAAGGGTATGCATAGCTTGATTGCTCTTTGGTCATTTTCCAAATTGCTTTTTAGAATGATGGGATGAGTTCAAAACTCCACCTCAATTTTCTCACATAATCTCCAATATTTATCATTTTCCTTTTCTGTCATATTAGACAATTTGTTAGGTATGAAGATTTGTATATATTTATGTGTGTATATATATAGATACAAATATTTACAATTTGATAAAGCACCTGAGTTACCTGAATTTCTTTTGAAAATAATTTTGGTATAGTCTTGAATAAAAAATGAGTTTCATCACTAAAAATTATCTTTTTTTTAACCTTCAGTAAGTCTTTGTATCATCTTGTCTAAGACAAAATTTTTTTTTTCCTATCACCACAGTTCTTTTTTAAAAGAAAAAAACAGCTTGCTCTTTTTTCAAATTCAAGAAGCCTATGTACTTTAAAGGGATCAGTAACAATCCCCTCTAGCTTCCAAATCCCTTTGAAATTTTTTTCAAATTTCAAAATGTGCCTGACATGAATTTGAAAATTGATTAAGGTGATTTACAGTAATAATTTGTAAGTTCTTAACATTATATTTAATTTTTGATCACTCTTTTACTTATTCTTTTATAGAACTGATCCGGTTTCATTGTGGTCTTAAATAATCCTTAAATTGTTTGACTTTCACACATCAGCAAAAATTGTAATATCTCTCATAGTCACTGAAGTATGTTCTTTAAGAACTATAACTTTTACATGTTTCCTTGGAATATTATATATTCCCTTAAAATTAAGAATTAAAACTACCAAAAGAGAACAATTAAACAATTGTGTTATGAAATTGAGTGTTCAGTTTGCCAAGAAATAACTAAAAAGTAGGAAAATTTGGGCTTAATCTGATTGTGGTCAGATCTTCTGATTTTGTCTAGTATCATTAGACGCAAAATGGCATGACTACTGCTATCACAAAATGAAATCACATCAAAATTATTGGTTGTCCTAGTAATTTGCATACCACTATAATTTTTGGCTATTTGCTAATTATTTCTTCCCACCACACCATATAGCCTTACTTAACGTAGCAGTTTGTCATAAACAGCAAAAATTGAAAATATTCTGAGGGAAGGAAGAAATTAAAGTATCTTCATTTCCAGCAGGTTGGCATAATAAATGGAGAACTGGTCTTGGAGTCAGAAAGGAGATTAAAAATCCATCTCTGGTGTATTCTAATTGAGTGATCTTAAACAAGTGTCTTAATCTGTCAGTGCCTCCTGGAAACTCCCTAAAATTAAACTGCCATAAGGGTAAAAGTTTCAGAGCAGGTACTGATTTGCATTGTTAGGAATCTTCTTATTGAGTATTCCCTGGTCCAAAAGAAAAAAAAAAGATAATCTCCAAATACCATTTTCCAACCTGAATTACACTGAAAATTTACAGAAGAAATGGAGTAAAATATAGGAAGGGAAGAAGTTACATTAGCAACATGAGTAATAGTCGTTCACCAAAACTATACTCAAACAAAAGAAGGTAAATGGAATAGTTTCATATTTTAAAATTTTAAACAGATGTTATTAATGTGATATTTGTTGACATATTCTTTGGATGAGTCTGGGATTACCAGCAAAGGAGCTTCAATAAATCAATATTTATTTGTGCAAGAGCTTTTTAATTTAACTTAGTTAAAATTATCCATTTTGCATTTCATAATGTTCCCTAGTTTTTTAGTCATAAATTCTTTCCTTCTCCATAGATTTAACAGGCAGACTATCCCTTGTTCTACTAATTTGCTTATAGTATCACCCTTTATGTCTAAATCATGAATACATCTCAACCTTATCTTAGTATAGGGTGTTAGATGTTGGTCAATGCCTAGTTTCTGCCATACTATTTTCCAATGTTCCCAGCAGTTTTTGTCAGTGAGTTCTTATCCTAGAAACTAGAGTCTTTGAATTTATCAAACACTAGATTACTGTAGTTAACATTGTGTCTTGTTTATCTAACCTATTCCACTGATCCATTATTCTATTTCTTATCCTGTACCAAATAGTTTGATGATTGCCACTTTGTAATATAGTTTTAAGTCTGGTACACCTAGGTCACCTTCCTTTGAATTTTTCTTTCATTATTTCCCTTAATTCAATCCATCTTTATTAAGGGCCTACTATGTGTTCCAGGCACAGTGCTAAATACCTGATAATAATACACTTGATAATAGGATGCAGTTGCCAGTCAGTCATAGACTAGCACTATTTCAGAAGGATTAGGACTTAGGGAAATGAAGTAAAGAATTTTCAATGGTAAATGAATTATCTTTATAGGCTCAATCTGGAGCTAAACAATGCATTTAATCCACTCTTCATTTTACAGATGAAAAAAAAATGAGGTTCAGAGAAGTTAAGTAATTTCTCTAAGATCACATAGGCAGAGTTGTGATTTAAATTCAAATATGGCAAGCACTTTTCTCACTACCCTACATTGCAAGAGAAAATAACCCCTGTGTATGTAGTAAAAGAAGCAGAGCCTGAGTGCCAATCCCAAGAGAAATGTTTAAATATGAAAAACCCAGAGGTCTGTGAGTTGGCCTGGAGAACAGTAATGTGAGTGAGAGGGACAGGAAGAATGGGAGTAAATGAGAGTCAGTTTAGTCTGTGGAAGGGAGTGTCAGGAGCCCCAGCAATATGTGTGACTATGGAGGATGAGCAGTAAGACTGTGAATGGGAAAGGGTTTGTTATAGACCAATGTTGTTTGTTCTTTTTCTAAGAGGACCAATAACATCATGGTGTTGAGATAAAATATTGGATGATATCTTGACTCATGCATGAATTGGATTTAAGTGCGATTGAGCTCATTCTCTTCAGGAGTCATTCAAGTCAAGTGGCAAGACAAAAGTCAGGAAGATATCAATAGTCTGGGATGTATGACCCTGGTGTCTGACCAAGCACTCAATAGCACTTGTTCAGCTGCTCTCATAGCCATTGGAAGAAATTGTTCTCATTCATCCATTCTTCAGGGGAAGTCTTCATGTGCTTGGAGGAGTCATCTTCCTAACTCATCAATGGAAGTGAATTAAGATAGAAGATTTGATTCCAATGATCTTGTGATGAAGAGAGCATCTGCACCCAAAGAGAGGACTGTGAGGCCTGATTGTGGATCACAATATAGCATTTTCACTCTTTTTGTTGTTGTTTGCTTGCATTTTATTTTCTTTATCATTTTTTCCTATTTGATTTGAGTTTTCTTCTTTTTTTTTAATTTTTCATGATTTATTAATGTCTTTAGAAAATCAGGAAAATCATTCACTTTCTGTGTGATTAAATATATGTTGCTTCTAATTAATTCATATGAAAGAAAATATGTCCCATAGAAATATATCTTGTGCCCTCAAGTGCCAAATACAATAATCCCCTTGACTTTATTGTTTAAAAAGATTTTAAAACATTTTTATTATAACTTTTTATTGACAGAACCCATGCCTGGGTAATTTTTTTTACAACATTATCCCTTGCACTCACTTCTGTTCCAACTTTTCCCCTCCCTCCCTTCAGCCCCTCCCCCAGATGGCAAGCAGTCCTATACATGTTGAATATAACCTAGATACAATATATGTGTGCAGAACCGAACAGTTCTCTTGTTGCACAGGAAGAATTGGATTCAGAAGGTAAAAAATAACCTGGGAAGAAAAAACAAAAATGCAAACAGTTTAGGCTCATTTCCCAGTGTTCTTTCTTTGGATGTAGCTGCTTCTGTTCATCCTTGATCAATTGAAACTGAATTAGCTCTCTTTATCAAAGAAATCCACTTCCATCAGAATACATCGTCATACAGTATCGTTGTTAAGGTATATAATGATCTCCTGGTTCTGCTCATTTCACTTAGCATCAGTTCATGTAAGTCTCTCCAAGTCTCTCTGTATTCATCCTGCTGGTTATTTCTTACAGAACAATAATATTCCATAACATTCATATACCGCAGTTTACCCAACCGTTCTCCAGTTGATGGGCATCCATTCATTTTCCAGTTTCTAGCCACTACAAACAGGGCTGCCACAAACATTTTGGCACATACAGGTCCCTTTCCCTTCTTTAGTGATTTGATTTTTCTTGTGCAGCAAGATAATTGTATAAATATGTATGTACATATTGGATTTAAAATATATTTCTACCATGTTTGACATATATTGGACTACTTGCCATCTAGGAGAGGGAGTGGAGGAGGGGGCGGAAATTGGAACACAGGGTTTTGCAAGGGTTAATGTCAAAGAATTATCCATGCATATGTTTTGAAAAATAAAAAGCTTTAATTTAAAAAAAAAGGAAATAAGAAGATAAACGAATTGAATGAGTCGGAGAAGACACAGAATGAGCTCAAGGCAGGGGATATTAGAAGGCTAGATAGAAAAACTCATTCAAGTCTAAATTTGAAGTTTTAGTTTTGAGTTTCTTGTATTGTCCTCATGGGAACAAAATGGGACAAGGGGAGGTAGCTCACATAGTGTATTCAAGAGTAACATAAGAAGACCAGAAAGAGGTTCTAACAATCACATATAGCCATTATATTTAATACTTGTGTAACTTAAGGCAAGGTGAGTTACTTAACTAATTTTGCCTCAGTTTTCTCATCTATTAAATTGGAGTATTGGATTAGAAAATTCCTCCAAGCTCCAGACCTATTTGAATCCTATAAAGATTAATTAATTTACCATTGAAAGTGTTAATTTCAGTTCCCATCAGTACTCTCACTGCTCTCCACCTTTTTGAATAACAGCAAGAAGTTTCCCAATCCAATCAGCTTGACCAGCTGCTAGGTTTATTAAAATAGGGATTTCTTTCATGAATTGGCTAGATTTACTGCCTGCTGAGATCTCTTCCTTCGTCCCAGGGCAGATCCTTCCTGGATAAGATTATTTAATAAGTTTAATTACTTATATTAGTTACTTAGTAAGTGATGATTTCTTGCTATTTCCCCCTATGATAGTTTTAAAATCCTGTTTCTATCTTGAATTTAAGAACCACTTTCATAATGTTAGTTAATCTGGATACATACTTTTTTCTTCTTCTTCTGCAGTGTTTCTGTGTGCTGTAGTTTCCTTTCTGAAATCACCAGGATCAGACACTGACACGGAGCATCACAGGCTGGTTTCCGCCTCGGGCTCGCTCTTTGTTCTTTCCCAATCACAACAGCTGCACAGAAGGACAGCTGGAAGCTGGAACTGTGTACGAGCTACCTCGGTGACTACTGCCCTCTCGTGGCCAACATGGAATTGAAATTGAAATTGAAATGGAATGTTTATTCCCCGAAGATGATATCTATTTAATTTTTGTCTTTGCAACCTCATCTTTTTGAACACTGATTTTAGGGTGCTTAAAATGTTTGTTTAATGGAACTCAAGTTTTAAATGATTATGAGTATCACTTTCGTTCATTACACTAACGCTGAATCTCATCAGCTCCGGCGGAGTATTTTTATAATTTCCTAATTTGTTTTCAGTTTCTCCCCTCTCTAATTTATCCTCCTACAGCTGGCTGCCAGAGGCATATTTCCAAAGCACAGTTCTAGCTATAGAAGCTTAATAAGCATTAGTGGCTTCCTACTGTCCCTAAAATCAAAGATGAATAGCTCTATTTGGCATTCAAAGACCTTCAAACCTGGCTCCAACTCACCTTTCCGGGATTACTGCCCAGCACACACTCTCTGGTCCATCCAAATTGGCCTTCTTGTCATTGCTCACACATTATCTTTTCTCCCTGCTTTTGCACAGATACATCTCATGCCTGAAAAAGTCCATCAGTCAATAAGCATTTATTAAGCTATTATGTGCTAGATATCCTTAAGCACTGGGGATTCGAGAAAGACAAAACATGATCCTGGTCTCTACCCCTGAGGAATTCACAATTTAATGAGGGAGAAAACACATAAATAAATACGGACAGAAGTTATGTACAGGATAAACATGAAATAATCAACAGAGGAAAGGCACCAGAATTAAGAAGGATTAGGAAGGACTTCCTGTAGAAAGAGATTTTTAGCTAGGACTTGACAAAAGGCAGAGAAACTAGGAGGTAGAGATGAGGAGAGAGAGAATCCCAGGAATGGGGAACAGACAGAGAAAGGCCTGATGTCAAGAGGAGGGACTTGATCATGGAACAGCAAAAAGATCAGTTGTCATAGGATAAAACGTGGGGAACATAAGGTGTAAGAAGACTGGAAAGATTGGGGAAAGCTTATGGTTTCCTGGAGAGTAATAAGGAAGTTTGAAAAGGAGAGGATCTTTTGGGGAACGATGAGTTCAGTTTTGGGCATATTGAATTTAAGCTATCTATAGGACATCCAGTTCAAGATATCTACTAGTTGATGATGTTGCCTTTCTTGACATTCCCGGTGCTTAGCACAGTGCCTCCCACCTAGTAAATGCTTTTAAGATAAGTGCTTGTTAACTTAACTTCCTCTGAATGAACTTCCTCTCTTCTGAACTTTAGGACCATCAATTTTACTTAGTCTTGTGTCATTGTTTTGATTCAATAGAAGTTCTAAGGCTACCAATATAATTATAGCTATCATGAGTCTTTTAAGTATATTCTTTTACTCACTGGAAAACATTTAAAAGTGAACCACATAAATTCTAGTTCCAAAGGGAAAAGTCTATTCTTGTTGCATTTCTCAAAGTAAAGTTTATTATTCAATTAAGAATGAAAGCTTTTTATATTTTTATCACTTCCCCCCACTTTGAGGTTAAGTTTGATCTTCATATCATCTAAATGGGAAGGTATATTTAGCCAAAAAGGATGTGTGACTTTAAGGATGTAGTCATATAAATTCATATATAACTTTTAATTTAATAAGAAAGTAGATGGCATATCTAAGAACAGGTATTCTTTTTGCTTAAGTTAAGAGGTAGAGAAAAGTAATGGCCACAAATTCAGGAGAGTAAAAATAAAGCAGTAGTATCCTTCATACCCACATCCCATTATAGTAGTCAGTGATTCCACATGATTGTAACAATAACATTCATTATAAAATATAGTTCTCCTGACATGGGCAGAGAAATTTGCCATGAAATGGGATGGAAAATGGAAAAACTCCCTTGACTCTGTTTGATTTAAGGTAAAAGTCACAAATAACTTTTAGTATAATCAATCGAGAAATAGAGATCCACATTATTCAAAGGGTCACAGCCATGATTGTGATCTGCCAAGTATGAAATATTTCTGTTCAGAAAGGAGATAGCACAGTAGGGAAACTGAACCCAAGAAAACACTGTCTTTATCTTTGTAACGCCTTCTCAACCTAGTCAAATCTATCTACCTGTGTTATTTCTAAATAAAACTCCCATTTGAGCCGTTCTAGGCATTTTCCTTTGAAAAATGAGTAGTTCACCATTTTAAGAGCAATTCATTTATACCTGGATTCAAACACAGAGCAAATAAAATCACAGAGCCTCACAGAGCAACTATTTGACTAAGCAGATTTGTAATGTTTTTACCTCTGTCCACAACTGCAGGAATGAAATGCCCCACTAATGGATACTTTAGCTTTCATTCAGCCCCTTCCTAAATGTGCCCATGATCACTACTTCTTTCTAACCAAATCTAGCCCATAGCTTATAACTGTTAAAATTGGTTTATCTCTAATGTTGTAGTGGCTGCATAAAACTGATAGGGGTATCTAAATAAAAGCTAATACTTAGATAGCACTTAATATATTCCCAGCACTAGGCTAAGCATTATTATCTTGTTTAATCCTCATGACAACCCTGCAAGGTGGTGCTAGTATATTCTACCTATTTTATAGATGAGGCAAACAAAAGTTAAGTGAGCTGGCTAGGGTCACAGCTAGTAAGTGTCTGAGATCAGATCTGAAATCTGGTCTTCCTGCCTCTATGCCCAGTTCTCTATCTACTGTGCCATCTAGCTGCCTGAACCTCACTAAGAAACGTGGCATCTATTGATATTCTCCTTTCTTCCGTGGGGGAGGACTGCCTATTCGAAAGTGTAGATTCTCCTAATTTTAATTTCACTAAAGTCACCTGTATTTGATCTGTGAAGATAATACCAAGTTGTTCCTTAAAAGTATCCACTGGCCAAAAGGAAGTGGTTAATGTTTTCTTTGACAGCCTTTCAAGAGGGTCAATCAGCACACATAATAGGAGGAGGAGCAAGGTGACACTTGAAAGGAAAAACACACAAGAATTGTGCTAGAATGGGGCCACCATGTATGATATTTGAGACTAGAATGCTATTAGCTCCCTCTTGTGTTTTGGGATTGTTATCCCTTTTCCTTGTGCCTCTTTATTCTTGTGTGCTCCCCACATCCATCTTCTGCCATGTTTTGTCAGGGAAATGGGTTCTAGAGAAGTTGGAGAAACAAGGTCATTTAGTGAAAGAGGTCAGGGAAGCAATCAGGACAGGGGATTCTTGGTACCTTGGAGTCCTAAGACTACCCAAGGATGATAGAGAGGTTTTTATTTAATTAATTCATTTTGGAGGGGAATGTTTTTGTTTTTGTTTTTATCTTTACCAAATACTGCCAAAAGAGAGAAGCAGTTAGGGCCAGGGACATTAGTAATGGACTAAAAAGCCTTCTAACCATATGTTCTACCCCAAAGAAGCAGTTAAGGGACCAACACGACTGAGGAATGGGCTGCTGAGAGGATGGGGAGACACTTCAGGCAAGATGGAAGGAGAGGACAGACATCTCCATCATACTTATCCCAGATGCTTCCCCTGCCTTCTCTATCCCAGTTTTTAATTTTGGAGTTTTTAATTCTCCCAATCTTCTAGAACTTCTTGGCTGAACAAAATCCAGGATGGGGAAGAAAATGCAATTGAAATATGGTGGGAGAGAAGCCAGTGAGCAGAGATGGACTGTCTCAGGAAGCAGCCTAGAGCATTTGAGGAGTCCTTGACCCATCTATTGAAATTCCTTAAAAGGAAGGCAGGGTTTGAGAGGCCTAAGATCCTCTTATAGATGACTTCAATATAGATTGGCTAGACTAGTATTTAAGAGAGATGGCAAGACTTCAAAAAAAGAAAGGTCATTGAGTCATGGTGGCAGGGAAAATGCCTATAGAAATTAGTAGAAATTAGGTCCAAGATGATGCTGATCCCCCCTTCCTCTTACCCAGCACCTGGATGTTGGAGTGGAGAGTAGAGAGAGAACTGAAGAGTTGGGTGTTGGAGAGGGAGGCCAGGGACGCAGTGTTCTGTAGGAGGACCCAGGCTTCCTAGACCACAGAAGTCAGAGGATCAGATCTATAGCTAGGGCTGGTAGAGACGTCAGATGCCAATTACCGCAACCAATTTAACTGTTTACAGAAAATAAAGGCCCAGAAAAGTTGCTCAAAACCATACAAATAGTAAAAGTCAGAGGTGGTATTATGCCTTCAGAGTCAGTGTTATTTCCACAGAACTTCTATGGAAGATGTTTAGGGTAAAGAGAAGACTATTTTGTTGTTGTTTTGATGAGGCAATTGGGATCAATTGGTTTGCCCAGAGTCACACAGCTAGTAAGTGTTAAATATCTGAGGCCAGAACTCAGATTGTCCTGACTTCATGGCTGGTGCTCTATCCACTGCACCATCTAGCTACCCCAATGAAGAAGAGATTCTAAAGAACAGAAAAGAGTAGCATGGTGGATAGAGCACTGAGTTTGGAAACCGGAGGACTTTATCTTCCTTTATGAGTTCAAATCCAACTTCAGACACTTAGTAGTTGTATGACCCTGGACAAATCATCAATAACCCTGTTTGTCTCAGTCTCCTCAAATGTAAAATGAGCAGGCAAAGGAAATGGTAAGCCTCTCCAAACCCCAAATGGGGTCACAATTCAATAACAGCAAACATATTTTTATTAAAGCTTTTAATTTTCAAAACATATGCAAGGATAATTGTCAATACTTACCTTTGCAAAACCTTGTATTCCAGATTTTTTCCCTCTTTTCCCACCTCTCCCTCCCCTAGATGGCAAGTAATCCAATATATGTTAAACACGTGCAGTTCTTCTCTACATATTGACACAATTATCATGCTACACAAGAAAAATCATATAAAAAAGGGAAGAAATTAAAAAAAAACAAGATGTAAACAAATAACAACAAAAAGAGTGAAAATACTATGTTGTGATCCACGCCAGTTCCCACAGTCCTCTCTCTGGGTGCATATGGCTCTTTTCACCACCAGATCATTGGAACTGCCCTCAATCATCTCATTGAAAAAAAGCCACGTCCATCAGAATTGATCATTGTATAGTTTTGTTGTTGCTATGTACAATGATGTCCTGGTTCTGCTCATTTCACTCAGCATCAGTTCATGTGAGTCTTTCCAGGCTTCTCTGAAATCATCCTATTGATTGTTTCTTATAGAACAATAATATTCCATAACATTCATATACCACAATTTATTCAGCCATTCTCCAGCTGATGAGCATCCACTAAGTGTCCAGTTCCTCACCACTACAATAAGGGCTGCCGCAAACATTTTTGCACATGTGGATCCCTTTCCCTTCTTTAAGATGTTTTTGGGATATAAGCCCAATAGTAACACTGCTGGATTAAAGAATATGCACAGTTTGATAGCTCTATGGGCATAGTTCCAAATTGCTCTCCAGAATGGTTAGATCTGTTCACAACTTCACCAACAATGTATCCCAGTTTTCTCCCATCCCCTCCAACATTCATCATTATCTTTTCCTGTCAGCTTAGCCAATCTGACAAGTGTGTAGTGGTACCTCAGAATTGTCTTAATTTGCAAACAAACTTAAAAAAAAAATAAAACATAGAACAGAAAAAAAAATGAAAGGGGAGGGCAGAATAGGATAAAGTCTCAAGAGCAGTAAGTGGATCAGTCTAAGGGACTGGAAAAGGGCTGACAGGGAAAGGCAGTTTTCATTTACACACACAGTAACTGTGATATGCATGGATTCAAAGAAAGAACTTGTCCTCCAAATGGCCTTGGGTTTTCCTCATCATTCTTTCCTACCTCCTAATCTAACTGAAAGTTGCCCCTAATGCCAGAATTGTTAGTTAGGACTCTGGGTCACAATGACACAAACAAAGTCATTTGCTGTGACATAAATGGGGTTATTTGCTATGATGCAAACCTTGCAATAGTTTCCTTTGACTCACACAGAATATACAGAACTGCACCTTTATCTACTTCAACCCTAACCTCAGCAAATTTCTTTGTCCTCCCTTGAAATCAAAACAGTTTTATTTCTTAGTAAGCAAAAATCTTTCCTTTCCTCTCCCCACTCTTTCTGTACCTCTTCTCCCAGAGGAAAAGGTGGCAGAAAGAGAACAGAGATGCAAAGTAGCCTCTATAAATCAATCATAAAAAGTTTTTTCTTCACAGGAGGGAAGTATGGCTATACTATTGTTCTGTCACATTTCTAGGGGGAATTTTGCTGCTTTTATACTCCAAATTAAAGGATATTTTGTTTTTTTTAATTTTTAATTAGCTATGGGGTTTTTTTTTTTTTTTTAGGATGGTTGATTGAAAGTCAGAACTTTTATGTTACTTTCAAACCCATGAACTCGACAAATTTCTCTTAGGTCAGTCAAATTTGCAATACACAATGTTTCCATTCCCTATTCTTTTCTACATCACCCAGTTCTTTCTCATGATCTTTCAGATGTACAGTGAAGAAAACATAAAATTTTGCCTAAAATAACTCACTAAGAAATTCTCCTTTGTTCCTTCTGGGAGTTAGAGAGCAAACATAAGTCAGTGGAGGTTTTTTTAACCTCCAAATATTATGCAGTTTGAGGCATAAAGGAAGAATATAATTGAGTTATTTACCTAAAGTCAAAGTAAGAATTAGCTTTAGATTTTTTTTTAAAAACCCTATCTAGTATCATTTTTATAAAATGAACATTTAAAGTTGATTCTGTGGAGCAATTTTTAGGAAGAAATTTAACTCATTATTAATTTTTAAAATGAAAGTAGAATCAAACTGCAAGAGTAAATGTCTCCTGAGAGATAATTTTGAATCTCTGGAAAAACCATGTCTTACAATTCATGAGACATGGATCCCCTTAAGCCACGTAGTGACTGTTTATCTAAGTTTAAGGGATGGTGAAAGTGAAATCTGCAGCCATCAGGACTGATGTTGAGTTTCCCAGATGGAAATCTGAAAAATAATTAACAGTAATGATTACAGTTTCAAAACTCAAACCTTTTTTCAGAGGAGAAGGAGGAGACTATATAACAACAAAATATGAGAACATAGACCATAATACAAAAGGGAGATTTTGAATGTCCTAAAACCCTTAAGGTAACTAAGTTATGCAAAAATCTTGGAAGCATTTCTAAAATACTGGTGAACTGGATACTGCTGATAGTACTGATTGAGTAGCCTCCAATCAGTGTGACACTTTTGCTCTTAACACTCAAAGAAATATATTGGTGGCAGTGGGGGAGATGTTGTTGTGTTGCCCTTTGTTTTCAAAGATGACCAAAATGTCATCACTATCATCACTGGTGGCAGTGGGGGAGATAGGGTTGCAGTATACATATAGTATAGAGATATATATACACATGTATATATACACAATATATAGATACACACATATATGTGTATGTACAATATATAAATACAAACCTATAAGTCTATATATGTACAGTACATAAATAAACATATATGTATATATGTATATATAGTGTTTAGATATACACATATATACACATCATATAGATACAGTATATAGATACATACATCTAGATATACACAGCATGAAGATACATATATATATATATTTATTTATAGTATCTGGCCACTATAGTATCTATAGTATCAGAGACATATATGTATCTATGTATGTGTACACAGTATTTAGGTATACACATGTATTATATGCATAATATATAGATACACATGTATGTACAGTATATGGACACATATGTCTATATAAGCAGTATATAGATACACATATATGTATTTATACACAGTATAAAGTATAGATATACACATATATACACAGTATAAAGATATACATATGTATATATACAGTATAAAGATACACATAAATGTATATAAACAGTATATAAACACAAAAACACACACATATGCACATTATATAGATACACGCATACATGTACACACAAATAACATATTGGTACACTCATATATGTATGTGTGCACAGCATATAACACACATGTATGTATATACAGTATATAGGTGTACGTGTGTGTATATACAGTATAAAGATGCACTATATATATGCACAGTGTAAAGATATACAAAGACACATATATGCACAGTATTTAGACGATACATATATATACACAATATATATAGATACACATATATGTATATAGATACAAAGTATATAGATATACACACATATATACACAGTATAAAGATATACATATATGTATATATACAGTATAAAGATACACATAAATGTATATATATGTTGGAATCCTTACTAACTGCTAACTAATCAGAGTTGATCTAATCTTACAAGAAGATGTTTTGGGCAGAACCTGAAACAAGGTACTAAGTAGAACTAATTAATACAAGGCTTGTGTTCACACCTTTACTCATTAGAGTTCAATGAGTTCACACCTCCCTTGAAGCTCTTTGGGCCAGAGAACACTATGGGAGAAAACCCATAATCCCTCTCTCTGGAAGGAGCATAAATAGGCCAATGGGCCAGTCGAAGAAGTTCTTCAGAGGAAGACGCTACAAGTCGAGATTTCTCCGGAATGAGATGAAGACTGGAGCTGGCTGGAGGCTGAAGAAAGAAGAGGCAGAGGCTGAAGGACCAGACCTTTGAATTTAAAGACATTCGGAGAGAGCTCTTGGAACCAAGCAGAGAGATAGGCCTCTAAGCTAACTGGGCTATATTGGAGATAATAAAAGATCTGAACTTTTATCACCTGGCTGCGTTTTGAGAAGAAAAAGCTCACCAACATATATATAGTATATAGACACACCGAAACACACATATATGCACATTATATAGACACACACATACATTTACACACAAATAGCATATTGGTACACTCATATATGTATGTGTGCACAGTATATAACACACATGTATGTATATACAGTATATAGGTGTACACATGTGTATATATACACAGTATAAAGATGCACTATATATATGCACAGTATAAAGATATACAGAGACATATATATGCACAGTATTTAGATGATACATATGTATATACACACAATATATAGATACACATATATGTATATAGATACAACGTATATAGATATACACTTATATACACAGTATAAAGATATACATACATGTATATATACAATATATAGGCACACAGAAACATATATATGCATATTATATAGGTACACACATATATACATATATATGCACAGTATATAACACGTGCATGTATATGCAGCACACAGACACATATGTATATTGCACAGTGTATTGATACATGTGTACACATACACACGTGTGTGCATTGTGTCTATATGCACAGTATATGGGTGCCTGTATGTGTAAATGTA
This sequence comes from Antechinus flavipes, assembly GCF_016432865.1. Lineage (NCBI taxonomy): Eukaryota > Metazoa > Chordata > Mammalia > Dasyuromorphia > Dasyuridae > Antechinus > Antechinus flavipes. Next base: position 616,925,991 of record NC_067399.1, on the reverse strand, counting down.
CACTGTATAAAGATATACACATGTGTGCATATGTATGCATGCACGGTGTATAGATGCATGCATATGTGTACATATTTGTATATCTAGTGTACAATTACCCACATACACATAAAAAAAATGACATCAATTATAATTAAGGGTTTTATATTGCTTTTTAATAGTGGAAGTACATGACTTAGAGTCAAGAATATTTGAGTTTAAACCCTACCTCAGACATTGGCTCAGATTTTCCTTGGAAAAATCACTTGACCTCTCTAAAACTCAGTTTCGTTATCTGCAAAATAGGGGTGATAAAACCATCTACTTCCTAGGATTGTCAGGTAGCTAGAACGTGCAGCGGTTAGAATACTGCCCCTGAAGTCAGGAAGAACTGCACTCATCTAGTCTCAGACACTTAATAGTTGCAAGATTCTGGGCTCTAGGGCAGCTAGGTGGTGCAGTGGATAGAGCACTAGCCCTGAAATCAGGAGGACCTGAGTTCAAATTTAGTCACAGACACTGAATACTTCCTGGCTGTGTGACCCTGGGCAAGTCACTTACCCCCAATTGCCTCAGCAAAAAAAAAAAAAGATTCTGAGTGACTTACAATCTGTCTGTTTTGCTTTCTTAATTTGTTAAATGTTGCTGATGATAACACTACCTCTAAAGGTTTTTGTAAGGACAAAATGAATGAATAGTTTAAAGTACTTTGCAAAGCTTCAAATGCTATAGAAATTCTACACATTATTATTATTACACTTCACTCACATTGTGTCTCTATCCCACTTAGGTATTTCTCACACTATTTCAAACTTTTTCATTATGATTACATCTGTTATGGTGACCAGTGATCTTTGATGATACTATTGTAATTGTTTCAGGGCACCATGAATGACACCCATTTAAAAGATAGATGATGTATGTTCTGACCACTTCATCTCTTGGCCATACCCTGAGTCTCTCTCCTTCCTTGAGCCTCTCCATTCTCCAAGACCCAGAAATATAGAAGAATAAACTTAGCTAATAAGACAGTGGCAGGATTTTTGAGGATTGGCTCCAATTTTGAACGAAGTTCTATTGTGGGTAAAATGCTATCAAACAACATCTTACAGAGAAATTTTTCATGAAAGGAAGAGTTGATCAATTTGTCCAGACTTCATTGCTGTCTTATTTTAAGAAATCGCTACAGCCACACAGGCCTTCAGCAATCATTAACCTGATCACTCAGCAGCCATCAACACTGAGGCAAGATCCTTCACCAGTAAAAAGATTATAACTCACTGAAGATCCAGATGCCGGTTAGTATATATATATATATATATATATTTTTACCAATAAAGTATTTTTATATATTGGATTATCGGCCATCTAGGGGAAGGGGTGGAGAGAAGGGAGGGAAAAAATTTGGAATACAAGGTTTTGCAAGAGTGAATGTTGAAAATTAACCATGCATATGTTTTGAAAATAAAAGGCTTTTATTTAAAAAATAAAAAATAAAAAGTAAAAAATAAACAATGAAGTATTTTCAATTAAGGCATGTACATTGTCTTTTTAGACATATTATGGCATGCTTAATAGGTTACAATATTGTATAAATGTAAGTTTCCTATGCACTAGGAAACCAAGAAACTCATGTGACATTTTATTTCAATATTTGCTTTATTATAGTGGTTTGAACTGAACCTGCAATATCTCTGACTGTGCCTGTATTTAATTGCTGTAGAGATTTGTGCTATGTATGTACTATTATTGTTGTAATAATTATTGTTATCATCATTTGTCAATGGTAACTTGAGCTCCAAATCACACACACAACATACTGAAGGCATACTGAAGACAATTATGATCATTTAGCAAATATTTATTAAATACTTCCTATGTGTCAGGCATTGTGCTGGGTGATAGAAAAATAACTTCATCCTTAAGCATGCATTAGATAAAACTAGAGCTGAAATGGAGGAATCTAAAACCCAAAGATGAAAAATTTGAAGAATTTAAAATCTTTGTGCAATTAAATTTTATATAATCAAAGGTGTCCATTTTATTTCTATGATTTTCTTTTTCTCTTGCTTAATCATGAGCTCTGCACCATCCACAGGTCTGAAGGGTATTTTTTTTGTTCCTCTAATTTGTTTTGATGTGATCATTTTATCTAGATATGTGTCGATTAGGAGCTTATCTTAGTATGTGATGTAAAGTTTGGTCTAAACAAATGGTGAGTCCTTATCCCAGTAGCTGAAGTCTTTGAAATCTATTTAATATTAACAAAATACAGAATTTATTCTTAAGGCAATCATAGAAAGATTTGTACTTTCTAGTTTAAAAAAAAAGTAGTTTGATTAGCATTTTTAAAGCACATGATAAACAGAGTTAAAATTTACAAGAATACTTTTGATATAGATATCACTTCATAAAGCAATAGTTATGGCTGACAACAGATACAAGCCACTGGATTTGTCACATGTAACCGAAAATGGTTTAGATTTAGGTGGAGCCTATGAAATCACTGTGATTCAAAAATGAAATCAAAAGACTTTCGAGGAACTACATTCTCGTGAATTCAGCCATATGGGGACAGAGAAATGTTGAAACTTGAGTCCTGTGGATTTGTTTATAGAAACAAAGTACCCATAGATATGGTGGGGGAATATCTCCTACTGCATCACAATTTGTAGTGTCATGACCTTGGATGTTTCAGGTTGGGGGTGGTGGGGTATATTCAAGGTACAGGATAAGCAAAAACGCACATAATAGTGGATTGCAGTCTTCTTTGGGTTGAATCCTCAACCTTTGACCAGCTTGGTCATCTTGATGATAATGGTCTTATGCCAAGAAACAGATTAGGATATGGTCATTTATCAGGATACTCAGAGAAGACAAAGGCATGGGTGGAGGAAGGAATAGATTCAGTAAACAAGCTAATAAGTATCTATAACAAATTAAAACTGTGTTTTACTGTTGAATGTCACTTATAGAAGATTTGGTTTTAATGGGCTAATAATTGACTAATAATAGTTTCCCCTCAAAACACTGTTTATCACGTGCCCTTGTTTTTAGTTGAAACTGAGTGTTCTAGCCCACATGTAGTTAATTAACATTAACTGTACTGCCTGTTTCCTTAGATTCTCCATAAAAAAGGCTCCTTTGGAGTTAGACACTACTGCTTTTAGGATAAGGGATCTGGTTTTTACTTTTTAAATGTAAGTCTGAATCTTTGTAATTATTGAACGGTGAGAACATTTTTAAACAATTTGATTGTTAATAAAGTAGAACAGGGAAGTTTTAAAGCTGAAAAAACAACTATATCACAAATCAGAGTTACCAAATGGACTTAGGAACAGGCTAATAAACATTTAAGGATCATACAGAAATCAGTACATATTTCCACTACCCTGCATATATCTTTTTGTACATAGTTGTTTGCATCTTGTCTCCCCCATTATACTGTGAGTTTCTTGGGTGCATAGACTATTTTCCCCCTTTCTTTGTGTCCTCAAAGCTTGGCACAGTGCCTGACATAATTGGTGCTTAATGAATGCTAGTTGACCAACTAAGTGATTGGATTACTATGCCCAGAAAGGGTGTTGTATAGGGCCCATAGCAAGAGGCAAATTCTTTCTGCCTCCTAGGAAACCTTTCTCTATCTAATCCCATGCCATACATCCACTCAAGGAATGTCAGGTAGACTGATAATTTGACACCATTGTCCAGGAAGCTTCAGAAGATTTCTGAGGCATCTGAGATGTTCTCAAGTAATATAGCCAGTCAGAGGTATCCTATCCAAACATCTGGCTGTGATCAATGGTTCCCTTGGAGAATGATGATTCCTCCTGTGAATCACTATCAGCCTCCAGTGATTCCTAGTTGATTGAGGATTGCTGATCTCTTGTGCTTTCAGTTGATTAATTATCTACTAATCATACTAATCATACAGAAAGTTGGTTCTCTTTGAGACTAGGATTTTTGACTTGAGTTCCATGGATAGATTTCCCATGATCTTGGATGGGAAAAAAAAAAAGTTACATTCTTTTTTCCCCACTAATCTCCATCTGAAAACTAAGAGGATATCCAATAATTGAGGAATGATTGGGTAAATTGTGCCGAAATATTATTAAGTTATAAGAAATGAGAAAGACATGGAAAGGCATGTAGACTGATGCAGAGTAACTGAGCAGAAGCATAAAAACAATTTATACTATATTACAAAAGTGATTGATCTTGAGTACTTTTATAAATGAATGAATAGGTAGTTAGTAGCACAGTAGAGGCAAGTGGTGATACAGGACACAGTGCTTATTGCTCCTGGAATCAGGAGGATCTGAATTCAAGTCTGACCTCAGGCACTTACTAGGCTACAAGCCTGAGCAAGACATTTAACTTGTTTGCCTTCATTTTCTTAAGTGTAAAATGGGAATAATAACATCCATTTCCCAAGGTTGTTGTGAGAATGAAGTGAAATAATAATTGTAAAACTACTTAGACTAGAAAAGAACCAGTGTATTTTGTATATATAATGTATGCCTGGTACATAATAGGTATATCAGATAAATGATTATTCCCTTCCCTTCCATTCCTTAAATAAAAATGAAACAAGTACAACCAGAAAAATAATTTCTATAATAACATTATATAAACATATATTTATTTAAAATATAAATATAATGTTATAATAATCCTATATAAATATAAATAAATATAACATTATAGAAATATATAACTTGAGAAGATATAAGCAATGATCAATGCAATGAGCATCCCAGGGGACTGATAATGAAATAGATTATCCATTACAAAGATGTGATGGATTTCTGGTGCAGAATGAGACATACATACTTTTTGCTCATAGCCATTGAAGGGATTTGTTTTTATTTAATTATGCATAGCTATTATAAGAAATTTGTTATTCTCTTTACTTTTTCCTTTCTTTCTTTCTTTTTTCTTATGAGGTAAGGCTCTTTACTGACTCATCTCATCCTTACAATACATTAGATAGGTACCATTTTACAAAGAGGTACAATGGTTCTCAGAGATGACTTGTCTATGGTCATAGAACTCATGTATCAGCTCTTTACCGTGACTCCAATGCAAGTACTCTTTGCAATACCCCATCTCACCTCAGATTAATCTAAATCTCCAGAATCATTTCCAGCCCTGAGAGTTAAGGCTCCTTTGGCAGAAATCCTGCTCAGCCGGCTGTTATTGCCCAGTCTCTTCCTGTTGCCCTGAAGACACTGGGCACTGGGTAAATAGGAGTGGTTTTTCTTCCTGTTATTCCTCCAGGTTTCAGAGCATAGTGACCCCGTGCTTAGTTTCTCAGATGAGGTTAGGGCAAATTATTCTACAGGCTTCTGATCTTTTGATGCTATCTTCTCAGAATGAGATGAAATTTCCAAATAAGAGAACAAAACTAAATCTGCAACTACCCTCTTTCCCTCCAGTTATTGCCACACTTTTTCTCCTCCAGTTCCTCCATTAAACATCCCTTGGGGCAGACAGTCATGTTTTTTGCTGTGATGATTCAAATGAAAAAAGGAAAGGCAGGAAGCAAAGCTGTCAAAAGCCTATTGAAAAGTTTAAAGAAGTGAGAATGTATATATATGTCAGACCAGATAAACAATTTGATTTTGTGTTTTGTTTTGTTTTGTTTTTTTCACGAGGAAAAGGTAGTGGGAGTTGCCATTCTGGCATGACCCAGGAAAAGGATCTGATGCAAAATGTGAACTCTTTGCTACAAAAAGAACCCATTGGATTCTGGGTTGGCTTCCATTATTGCTTCCCCAAGACAGGGAAGCCAGCATAGCTTTGAGAGGGCTCCAGTAAATTGTTCTTTTTCCTTCCAATCCTAGCTCTGTTAGAAAACAGCCAAGAGCCACCTATCAGAGTTTCATTCATCTCTTTTCAACAGGACTGAAACTATAAGAAAGATTGTGTTGTATTTCTGCCCAATAGTTGAAATCTATTTCATTAGCTTTTAATTATAGAGCCTACATATGATTCCTTGGAACTTTGTTCTCTAAATTAACTTCTGCCTTAATTTCTAGCTCTCTTGGATTCATGGATCAAAGCATGTTAGAAGTACCCTCTGACATGCTTTCCCATCAAAGAAATTTCTAAATTGCTGCTCTGCTAAGTCATTTGGCAAGGGACATAGATATGTCAGTACTTTATTTCTGCAAAAATGATTTGGGACTGACACCCTCCTTGGCTCAAAATCACTGCCACCTACAATATAAAAGCAGCAAAGGCATTACTGGTTTCCCTGATTTCCTTCAAATCTAAAAATCTTCCTAAAAATCTCACCTTCTGCAAGAAGCCTTTGCTGGTCTTTCTCAGTGCTAATGCCTTCTTTCTGAGATAATCGTCGATATATTCTGTATGTATTTGGTTTGTATGTAGTTATTTGTATGTTGTATCTTCCACTGTAAACTTTCTGAGGATAGAAACTGATTTTACTTTGTATCCTCTGAATTTAGTACACTATCTAGCATATGTCAGGACATTAAGAAGTCCTTGGTTTGCCATAACTTGAATAGCAGTGCCTGTGGTCCCTGACACCCACAATTTAGAACTGCTATGAAATAATCACACTGGGATGAGAACAACAATCTTCTGACTGCTGGGCCAGTGCCCTTTCCTTTTAAGATTCCAAGAGTTCTTAATCTTTTTGTGCAATTATCAAAATATTTTTTAAAGAAAACAAGTTCACAACTCATCCAGCCATTCTGAATCTATCCTGCAGCCTTTTTTTCTTTACTGTTTCTTTACATAGCTATAGCTCAGCCATGAGAGGTAAGCATATCAAATCTCATTTATATCAATGAATTTTAATTTTAATTTTCCTCTTGCTAATTCTTCCTATTTGTAAGCCAAAGTAAGTATATTTGTAAACAGAAACCTGAGGTCACGATTTTATTGGTGGGTTTCTTCTTGGATATGATGTCCTGTAGATAGCATTCATCTCTTTGAATATTTTTCTTGGATTAATGCTATTCTGTGATATATCATGAACACAAAAATACTCATTTCTTTCTGGATTGCTGCTCAGTCCTCATTTCACTTGTCATCTGTCTTGTTGGTGGCTCTTTGAGCTAACCCTCATCCTTACTTACTCCTGAAAATTGCCATGTTGTGTGCCGCACTGACAGCTCATTTCCTGAAGTTCAATGTATTTGTGGTCAGCTTCCTGTCCCCTAACCCCGCTTTTTTTCTGATATGACACTATCTGCTCAGCTTCCTGTAACTGACAACTAGATGATTCCTACAGAATTCTACCAATGAAGCCACTTCCCAAATACTAATGCAATTATTGACAAGGTCTATCTAATTAATCTTAATTACTATCTTATTTTCTCCATTCTCTGTTGACCTCTAGATAATATTTCCCTGGTCTCATTTTCATCTTTCACAGTTAGTAGGTGAGGATTAATTTATATATGTCTAATTCCCCACCTTTTCTGAAAATAGCTTGAGATTATTTGCTCAGGTACCTTAATTTTATTTTTATTTATAACTTTTGTTTCTGTACCTTTTTAATATTTAAATTTCATCTTCTTTCTCCTCCCCTGGAGTGCCATCCTTGTAACAAAGAATAAAAAATAAAGATAGCTTAGCAAAAACAATGGAGTACATAAATCATGTCTGATAACATATATAATATTCCAAAGGTTCTTTATCTAGGAGGAAGAGAAATATATTTTTTCAATAATAAAATATAATTCTATTATGTATAAATTACATGAACATAATATAATATATTATACAATATATAATAGAAAAATAATATTCTGTCATATTGTTTCATAATTATAAAATGTCCCATCCTGGTATTTTTTTTTTTACATTTCCATGCGTTATATGAGTTTAGATTTTTTGATGGACTAGGTAAAAGAGGAGATTCTTTGCATCAATTGCTATCTACTTTAATCATTGAATGGGTGTGGCCTCAGTCAAATAGAAACTTGAAGACTTTAGCTTAAAAAGATCTCCCATGGCATCCAAGGCCATCTCCCATTGTCTTGATCTATATCTTGCTACTGGAGCCAAATGTCTCTGGAGGGGAAAATGAGGCAGGTGACCTTGTATAGCCCTCCCTCATTTAAATCCAGTTTATTTGCATGTCATAGAATCACCTCCCTGATGTCATAGTTCTCTTCAAGAATGAAGATCAAACAACAACAATTCAATTTTTCATGTTCAATGCTATTTTAGTATAGTGATAATGACAATGATAATTAGCATTTATATGGAACTTTAAGGCTTGCAAAATGCTCTACATATATCGTCTGGTTCCCTTATCTGTATGACATTTCATTTCATGAATGTTTGCTTTGTTTCCAGTTTTTTGTACCACAAAATGCTAATAAGCATCTTGGTGTATATCAAGCAATTCTTTTCATAACTTTGTAGACTATCTTCAGATTCTAAAAAGAATTACCTTAAGTACTACAAACTGTGGAAGGCTTTCCTTATTTTCTTTATCTGATAATCCTTTTCCTCCAATCTATCGTGCGTATATCTAATATATACCAATTGATGTATGTATTGTTTTCCTAGTACATGGTGAGCTCCTTGAGAGCAGAGACTGTATTTTTGCCTTTTTAAAAAAAAAATACAATGCCAGGCACATAGTAAGCATTTGATAAATTCTTTTTTGATTGATTGAGTCATGACTTCATATTGGTCTTTCCCGCCCATAATTTGATTTTCCTCCCTATTCTTTTTGATAAGTTTAGTAAAAGGTTCATCAATTTTGTTAGTATTTTCAAAGAACCCATTTTTACTTTTATAGTCTTATTTTCCACTTTGTAAATTTCTCCTTTAATTTCTAAGATTTTCTCCTTTTTGTTATTTTGATTTATTTCCTTATTTTTATGGTTTTTAAATTGCATATTTAATTTATAATTTTTAAGCTTTTTCAATATTGCTAATATATATTTTCAAAGATATGCATTTTCCTCTGCTGCTTTCTGAATACCAGAAATTTTATTATCCTGTTTCCTCATTTCCACTCTCATATGATTTGTTCTCTGAATCACTCATTTGAAACTGATGACAATGTCAAAACAAAAGGTACATATAAACATAATTAAATTAATTAATGAGTGAATTGGGCTAAAAAATAAACTAAGAAGTCAATCAACTCCTCCTCAGACTATACAAGAACAGAGTTTGAATCCCATTAGCTACTTTTGCCAGAGATAAAAAGGAGTGAGGCTCAATACAGGATTCTATTTCTAACTATTAAGGGCATGCAAATGACTGGCATGGACTAAGGAGGACTAGTTCTTACCATTTGTTCCTGAAAATACAATGTTAGTATACTCAAGAAACTGAGAGACATAGCAAGGTATCCACACTTTCTGCTTGTTTTTATAGAATAGACTAAGGTTCATTGAATATTTGAAGAGAATCTTATAGGTAATGATGCTCATCCTTACTAGATGACAGGATGAGGCACAGAAATATTAGTTGACATAATGAAATCTAGCCCAGGTTTTCATTTAAGGGTCCTCAAACAAAACCACAGCTTTGATTCATTGTTCAGAACCAAAAATAATTTAAGTTTTAGCTTTTGCTCTGCCAAGATGAATCAAAATCTCTGATACTCATGCCTTTTTTCCATTCTTTTTCCTGAACTTTATTATGCCCTTCACCTGTCCGCTCCAATCTCCAAGACAAAGCTGATCTAATCTATCTTGAAAACTCCCCGGCAGGGCCTTTCCCTTTCTATTAATAGATCTACAATCTATCTCTTCAAGCCCTCCTCCAATCCCACTTCCATTTTAAAAACTTATCCCTTGACCATGTCAGGTGACCATGGCTTCTTCTTGTGCATGATCTTGGTTATTATCTTGACAGAGCAGTATAGGGAAGACATAGCTATAATATCCTACCTTCAAATTCTGGAAGAGATTTCTCTCCCAGTATGGAAAGGGAAGTAGAAGTAGGTATAGGAACAGAGGGGAAATTGGAAAGAAAAGTTATCAATGCTGGAGACTAGTTCTACTCAAGTCACCCCAAATAATGACTAATTGATATTGTAGAATGCCCTGATAGTAATGTCCAGATTCATTTCTGCTCAACAGTTGGCTATAACCTCATTTCTATAAAGGAGTGTGTTCCTATGGAAAGTGCCATCTGCATCCAGAGAGAACTGTGGAGACTGAATGTGGATCGAAGCATAGTATAATGTTTTGTTTGTTTGTTTGCCTTGTCTTTTTCATGTTTTTTCCCTTTTGGTCTGATTTTTCTTACACAACATAACAAATATGGAAATATATTTGAAAGGATTGTACATATTTAACCTATATCAGATTGCTTGCTGTCTTATGCAGAAGGGAAGTGAGAGAGGCAGGGAGAAAAATTTGGAACATAAAAACTTACAAAAATAAATGTTGAAAACTATATTTAAATTTCACATGTTTAACATATATTAGATTACTTGCAACCTAGGGGAGGGAGTTAGGGGAAAGGGAGAAGAAAAAAATGGGAACAGCTGGGAGCAGAAGAAGGAATGCTAAAATCTATGCATGTTTTGAAAATAAAAAGCTTTTAAAAAAGAAAACCCCCATCTTTACATATATTTGAAAAAAATACTATTGAGAAGAAAAAATCAAAGAATTGTGAATTTCTATACATGCTATGTCTTCGGGAGTTAATTATGACTGGAAAATGACTTTTGGATCTCTGTTCAGTTAGTTGAAAAGTATGGCCTTGTGTATCTGGGGCTGCAGAGAGGAACTATGTTGTATGGATATGAAACAATAAAGGAAGTTCTGATTGATCAAGGAGATGAATTTGTAAAAAGAAATTCACTATCAATAGTTCAGGATATCTTCAAAGGATACAATCCTTAAAGATTTCCTAAAGTTAGCTATAATTATTTTATCATGGAGCTCTATGATAAAATTCTGTACTGTTCCAAAGTACAGAAGTGGAATGTCACTCAAAGAGCTATGGAAAGGGAAATGATAGGTATGGCTTGATTGTAATATAACTCCAACAAGAAATTAAACATGAAGATTGGGATAAACGATGTCATCAAAAATATGTGATTAAAAAGAAGATTGGCTGTTTATGTGGCAAGAGCAAGGACTGACAGCTAAAATTAGAATAAGGTTTGTCATGTGTACAGGTATTATTGATCTGTACTTTACAGATGAGGAAATTGGTACTTCAAAGAAATATCTCTCTTGTCCCGTCTCCCAGATGGATTATACTTTCTTGACATGGTTCTTAAGTACTCAGTGGGGTTGATAGGTATCCTAGTTGGGAGTCATAATTCCCCTAATAAACCACTTTGGTCTCTAGATGGATTTGGATCATAATTTAGCACAGTTTCTATACATCATCAGTCCCACTAAGTTCAGGTCCAAAAGCAGTATAACTATCATATAAGTTCTTTCATCGGATTGATGTCCTGAAAGTCACTCCTAATGTCCCTTTCTCCTTGCTCCTTGGGTTTATGATGCTGTTCTGGCTGCAAAATCTGGCCTGGATTCTGACTCCCAGAAGGCTTGTTCTCTCAGTTTACAACTTCCACAATTGATGACTTTATTCCCTATACCTGGAAAAAAAGTGCCAAAAAGGCCTCATATGGCTTCAGAGAGGGAAGGAAGAAAAGTGCTTCCTTTTTAAGTATAGCCAAACACTGTGAGTGAAGGAATCACCTTGTTGCAAATGCAACAACATGGCCATGGCTGACTCAGGCTATTTTTAAAGATGTTGACAATTGTAGCTACTCAATCAATGGAAAAAGACTTCTTGAAATCAAAGAGGAATAGTCACAGAATGTCCGTCCCTGCTCCCATCTTTCCAAAACACTTCCCTCATATGTCATCATGACTCTCTCAGAAACTCCTCTCTATAATCCTCCACAGTATAAAGCATTATCTTAGCTAGTTGTTGAGGATCTTTAAAGATATTAAACATTCTCCCATTAAACTAACATGTATGTCCTTAGGAAAAAGAATGGCATTCAAATAAATCACATTTGTTTGTTCCCATTCACTTGGTGGTTGGTAAGAAGGGCCATGATTTGAACAGTCAAATGAGGTTATCTAATGTCTCCATCACTGAGTTATATTGGAAAGTAAACATAAAGGGACAAGCAAAGGACTAAGACCTTAGATAATTCAGCTGGTTTAGTCAATTGAATAGCAACAGATAGTTCATTTGGGAAAATATAATATGGATCATTATTTAAAAGGACATAGAAAAAAAAAGTTAAAATTTAAAAAACTTATATATATATATATTTATATAAAATTAATTTTTAAAACATATATATATATATATATATATAAAATTAAATATAATAAATGACCAAATAGGATTTATATCAGGAATTCAGTGCTGGTTCAATATTAGGAAAACTATTAGCACAATTGATTATGTGAATAACCAAACTAACAGAAGTCATATGATTATCTTAATAGATGCAAAAATTAACATATTTAACATTTATGAGATTACCTGCCATCTAGGGGAGGGAGTGGAGGGAAGAAAGGGAAAAGTTAGACAGAAGTTTTTGCAAGGGTCAATGTTGAAAAATTAACCATGCATATGTTTTGTCAATAAAAAGTTATAATTAAAAAAAATAGGTGCAGAAAAAGCATTTGACAAAATCTAATACCCATTCCTATTATAAACACTAGCAAGTATAGGAATAAATGGAGTTTTCCTTAAAATAATCAATAGCATCTATTTAAAACCATCAGCAATATATGGTTTTGGAAGTGTTTTGGAGAGATGGAAGCAGGGATGGACATTCTGTGACTGTCTCTCCATGGTCTACCACATCAACATATATGTAATAAGATCCATTCCCAATAAGATACGGGTGAAACAAGGCTTTTTCTTTCTCAGGTTTTCCCTTTTTGATCTGATTTTTCTTGTGTAGCATGATGACTGTGGAAGTTTGTATAGAAGAATTTCACATGTTTAACATACATTGGATTACTTGCTGTGTAGGGAAGAGGGTGGGGGGAAGAGAGGGAAAATAAAATTGGAACACAAGGTTTTGCAAGAGTGAATGTTGAATATATAGGACTGCTTGCCATCTTGGGGGGAGGGGTGTGGGGGGAGGAAGGGGAAAAAACTAAACATAAGCGAGTGCAAGGGATAATGTTGTAAAAAAATTATCCTGGCATGGATTCTGTCAATACAAAGTTATTATTAAATAAAATAAAATTTAAATTAAAAAAAAATACAAGCAAAAAACCAAAAAACAAACAAACAAAAAGAGTGAATGTTGAAAATTATCTATGCATATGTTTTGAAAATAAAAAAAGCTTCATTAAGAAAAATTTCTTGCAAATTAAGACAACTCTGAGATACCACTTACACACCTGTCAGATTGGCTAAGATGACAGGAAAAATAATGATGAATGTTGGAGGGGATGCGGGAAAACTGGGACACTGATGCATTGTTGGTGGAGTTGTGAATGAACCCAACCATTCTGGAGAGCAATCTGGAATTATATTATGCCCAAAAAGTTATCAAATTGTGCATACCCTTTGATCCAGCAGTGTTTCTATTGGGCTTATACCCCAAAGAGATACTAAAAAAGGGAAAGGGACCTGTATGTGCCAAAATGTTTGTAGCAGCCCTGTTTGTAGTGGCTAGAAGCTGGAAAATGAATGGATGCCCATCAAGTGGAGAATGGCTGGGTAAATTGTGGTATATGAATGTTATGGAATATTATTGCTTTGTAAGGAATGACCAGCAGGATGAATACAGAGAGGCTTGGAGAGATCTACATGAACTGATGCTAAGTGAAATGAGCAGAACCAGGAGATCACTTTACACTTAGACAACGATATTGTATGAGGATGTATTCTGATGGAAGTGGATTTCTTTGACAAAGAGACGTAACTGAATTTCAATGGATAAATGATGGACAGAAACAGCTACACCCAAAGAAGGAACACTGGGAAACGAATGTGAACTATTTGCATTTTTGGTTTTCTTCCCGAGTTATTTTTGCCTTCTGAATCCAATTCTCCCTGTGCAATAGGAGAACTGTTCGGTTCTGCAAATATGTATTGTATCTAGAATATACTGCAACGTATCTAACACATATAGGACTGCTTGCCATCTTGGGGAGGGGATGGAGAGAGGGAGGGAAAAAATCGAAACATAAGCGAGTGCAAGGGATAATGTTGTAAAAAAATTACCCTGGCATGGGTTCTGTCAATATAAAGTTATTATTAAATAAAATAAAATTTAAAAAAAAAAGAAAAATTTCTTCCCTTCTTTAGGCCTCAGTTTCTTTACCTCTTAAAATGAGCAGATTGGATCAAATGACATCTCAAGTACTTTCCATCACTAGCTATATATTGATAACTTCTTTATTAGTGGAAGCTCTTAATTCTAGTCCCCAAAACATTCCCAATGCTGTCCTCCATCTTTCATGACATTAAAGGAATTTATTAACCTAGTTTGGTTTGACCTAGGGTGGGCACTTCCTGGATATGAGTAACTGCTAGATAAGAGGTAACATTATGCTTTTGTTCCCTAGAAATTTATGTGAGTGGGTATTCATATCATCAAGATTTGCTTGTACTAAAGATTGAGCTTTACTAAATCAGGGTACAAGTATAGCCAAATACTCAAAAATCTGAGGAGAAGGGGAAACTCAACTGTCCCTCAGGTTTCTCTGGCTATCTACCAGAAATCAGCATCCTGAAAAAGACAGACAAAGAAATACTAGTGAAATGACTGAATAAGTTATAGTATATGAAAGTGATAGAATAATATTGCTGTATTAAAAATGATGAATAAACTGATTTTAGAAAGCCTGGAAAGATTTAATGAACTAATGCTGAGTGAAACAAGCAGAACCAGGAATCCATTTTATACTGCAACAGGAAGATTATGGAATGATCAACTATCACAGACTTGTTTCTTCTCAGCAGTTCATTTATCCAAGGCAATCCCAATAAACTTTGAGTGGAAAACATAATCCACATTGAGAGAAAGAACTATGGAGAATGAATGCAAATCAACACTTTATGTTTACTTTTTTTTCCTTTTTCTTCTGTTTTATTTTTCCCTCATGGTTTTTCCCTTTTGTTCAGATTTTTCTCTTCCGATGTGATTCATAATGAAATATAGATATATATTAAAAATGAATATACATGTATAACTAATAAATAAATGGATAAGTGAATGAATGGTTAAATAAATAAATAAATAGGAGAAGTGCTTGTGTCAGGGAAAATGCCAATGGATCCCAATATAGCCTTGGATGGTTTTCAGATGTCATAGTGTTCCGTGGTAGCAGGCAGTCTTTTAACTACCAGAAATGAACTGGTTTTTCTCTCTCTGCCTATCATCCTGATCCTCTATCCCAGTAATAGCAAAGTAATAACTCATCTGTCAATAACTCAACAATCTCTTTGGTTTTAGGGTCGACCCAATCTGTTTTGATCCTTCTCCAGCCATGGTGATGACAATATCCTTGTCTATAGTCATTTCTTCTGATGAACTGAATTTCTTAGAATCCCTTTGATGAACTTTTGTACTCAGAGAGCTGCCAAGAACTTCTTCTTTTACAAGAGGTTCTTTGGACTTTCCACTTGGTCAAAAGTCCTCAACTTCTTTCAGCAATTCAAAACCCCCCATACTTCATATTTGTTTTGGGAGCAGAGTAAAGTTGTGAGTTCAAATCTTGCATCAGACACTTATTAGTTATGTAACCTTAGGCAAATTATATAACCCTTGTCTGTTTTAATTTCCTCCTTAAAATGATGGTAACCTCTTCTTTCTGCCAGGGTTGATATGAGGATAAAATAAAAAATTATATGTGCAGTTCTTCATAAGTCTCATGGTACAATATAAATGATAGCTATTATTATTATTGTCATGCTACAACAGCTAGATGGTACAGTGGATCGAGGTCAGACCTGGAGTCAGAATCCTCTCCCTGAGTTCAAATCTGGCCTCAGACACTAATTGAGTGACCTTGGACAAGTCATCTAACCTTGTTTGCCTGAGCTTTCTCATCTATAAAATGAACTGGAGAAAGAAATGATAAAATTCAAGGGTCTCTGTCAAGAAAACCCCCAAGGGGGTCATAAGGAGTTAGACATGATAAAAAAAAAAACAACAATGTCCCACCTTGAGAAAACTTTATTTCCCAAGGTACAGAGCTATAAACACATACATACTCTATTCAGAAATAGGGGGGTATATGGGATAATAAAATGAGTAGAAAGAGACCTGAAATGTCATCTTAGTATAATACAACTTCAAGACCTGTGCAACTGATAAATTTTGTCGTGGGCATGAGAAAGAACACTAGGGTAAGGTATGAAATATGAAAGAATAGGTGAATTTTAGAGTATCAGTAGTTCTGTCTCATAAGTTACTCACAAACATTTATTAGCTAACATCTGGCAAGGCATAAAGAGGTACTGGTCAACTTGTATATTATCCAAGTACAGTATTTTGTTTCTTTGCTGTTAATGTTGTCCTTCAAATTATCATAGTCATTGCATCTATACCTATCTTGTTTCTGTATATTACCTTTTGCATATAAATTCACATAAATCTTCTAATTTTTCTTTCTATTCTTCATGATTATTGTGTCTTATAGTGTCATAATAGTAGATTACTACTACTACTTCTTTGGCCATTCCCCAATAGATGGATATCTACTTTGCTGTCAGTTCTTCACTGAAACTCTGATTTGTGCTTCAGATCTCTATATTTGGACTGAAGTATGCTTAATATATGCATACCAGGTACAATTTGAAGGGATTGTGTGGTGTTTTTCTTCTTTAATATAATATAAGATGATGGTTCTCTCTGGGAGAAAGCAGGTTTCTCAGGGAGATTTTCTGGAGGCAGCCATAATATCAGTTCAGATCAATAATTACCCCAAATGCAAATGCAAATGGTAAAAATACAAATGTTTATTTCTCCTTCCAAGTATTGTCTCTTTCCTTGGGCCCGGATAGCTAGATTCTTAGAGGCCTATCTTTCTGCTCGGTTCTGAGAGCTCCTGCAGCTTTGTCCTTTGCCTCTGCTCCCTTCAGCCTCCAGCCAGCACAAAGATGAATCTGTCTCTCTTGCCTTCCAAAGTAATTCTCTCCTGGCTCTAGCCCAACTCCGACTCCTGGATTCTTCTGACTTGATGCTCCCCTCTCCATGTAATTTGGCTGGATTCTCCCCACTGGGCCTCTGCTTTCTTCTTATATACCAGAGAAAGGGATTATGGGTTTTCTCCCATAGTGCTCTCTGGCCCTAAGAGCTTCAAGAAGGTGTGAATTCACAAAGTTACAAAGTTTACTTTGTGAATCTCCCATACGTGTGAACTCCAATGTGTAAAGGTGTAAACACAAGCATTGTATCAATTACAATGAGTTAACACTAGGATTCTAACATCTCCCTTGAGTTATCACCTTGTTTCAAGTTAACACTAGGATTCCAACAGGATTGTGATTTATTTCCAATGGAGTAATGATGTAACAGGGAAGACTACACTTTCAAAGGTAGAGTAAAGTAAACACATATCAACTCTCTTCAAGAAAACTTTCCCACAAAAGACGTTTGATAGTAGGGTGTTATAGGTGGAATCTGACCAGGCTAATCAGGTACCTTTGCTTCAGAATTCATATGAAACAAGACACTTATAGCCCATATAACAGTTAACAAAATGAGCTTTCCTTAGTTATAAAATGGCAAGGACATTCAGAAAAAGGAAGAAAAAAGGATGTTCCCCAAGGATATAATGGATCCAAATGAGTGCAACTTTCCTTTATATCTATTGGTCATGCAGCTGGTCTGTGGTCTGAAGTTTAAGGGAAGAGCTCTGGCCCCTCATGTCTTAGCTAGGTTGTGCTCAGGTGACCAGAAGGCTCTGTCAACATCCTGACCTTTAAACTCCTTTATATAATTGTTCCACTAGAAATGATGAGCAGCTGATTTTAGAAAGACCTGAAAGTTTTACATGAACTGATGCTGAGTAAAACAAATAGAAACAGGAATACAGTCACACTAAGAATGTGTGATGATCTACTATGAAAGACTTGGTTCTTCTCAGCAATTCAGTGATCCAAGGCAATCTCAATAAATTTTGGATAGAAAACACCATCTTTATGCAGAGAGGGAACTATACAAAATGAATGTAAATCAACACATACTATGTTTACTTTTTTCTCTTTTTCTTTTGTTTTTTTTTCTCTCTTAGGGTTTTTCCCTGTTGTTCTAATTTTTCTTTCCCAACATAATTCATAAAGAAATGAGTATTTTGGGGCAGCTAGGTGGTGCAGTTGATAGAGTACTAGCCCTGACGTCAGGAGAACCCCAGTTCAAATTTGGCTTCAGACACTTAACACTTCCTAGCTGTGTAACCCTGGGCAAGTCACTTAACCCCAATTGCCCCAGCCAAAAACAAACAAACAAACAAACAAACAAACTAATGCACGTGTATAACCATGTATAACCAGAAAAAAAGAAAACAATAAAAAAATGAGAAAAATAACCAAAAAACCCAAAACACACACACACACACACACACACACACACGCCAAAAACCAGTGTAATCATTCCCTGAAGTGGAGACCAGTTATGGAAGGATAAAGACCAGAAACCCCAAGCTTCTCTTAACCTCTTTGGGTGGAATCTTGGATTTGAGCATCTGGTCCATTTGGTGGGTGATACCAAATCTTTGTAAGTTATAATAGTTCTTCTAGTACAAAGTGGTGATGATGAATAGGAACAGCACCAGAAAACATTAGGGATTCAGACCAGATAAAGACTTTCTTTACAAAATCACCTAGCCATGTCTTAGGTTAGGAAGTTTCTAAGAAGATGGCTAAGAGATCATTGCCTTCCTGGGTGCACTGTGTTACAAACTCAGAGTTGATACCAAGAATCTCCCTGTACCATTTGCCAAAATGTCTTCCTTCCTTAAAGATACATTGAAGGAATACCAAATATTTATCCTATTAGGACTCTTCTGAGGTCTCACTTCTCCCATAGAAGAAGGGTAGACAATTTCACCTCTTCCATTTTGTCAGAAATCAAGTCACCTCCCAGCAACGCCTCCCCTTGCTAAGTTTTGCCCTCCACCTGTAGGAATTGTCCAATGACAGATTCTAGTAAGCAAAAGGCTGTACTGGATCTATCTTTGTCACTTTCCTTAGCAGTGAAATAGCCATTCTTCGAAACTAGAGAATAAACCTCAATTTGTTGCTCTTGTCTTAGGAAAAGGCAAATCTCTCTCTTCTCATACACTTAAACTTACAAAAGGCATCCTGTGAAGTTTGCATAAATATAGTCATTTACCTACAGGTTAGAGAAGGGAAAGAGGCTCGGTTGTGACTAATAAATAAGCATACTCTAAAGCTAACTATTCTCATTAGATAAAGAATGGCCACAGTAGCAAAGAAACTTGTTGAAGCAGCATTTATTCTTTGTTTACACATGATGTAATCAAAAGGAACAAAGCCCAAATTCCATTTCATTCTAGGATCATTGGTTAGTCAGTCCCATCCCTTACTTGGCCATCAGTCATTGCTAATTTTGCAATTGTGGTCTGGCATTTCTTTGAATTTTCTGGCTGCCATGGATCTGTGGGATCTTACCAACTTTGTCCTTGTGGCTATTGTCTTATTCTTGTTTTTCCAGTTAGTATGCAGCAAAGGATCTAAAACAAGTGTCCCTCCTGGCCCAACTCCTCTTCCCATCCTTGGGAACATGCTACAGTTGGACTCCAAGAATTTTCTCACATCTTTAGACAAGGTAAGGGGGCTTTATCCAATGTAATATCAGAAGGGCCATCTTTGGGTAATTCCCATGACAATTAAATGTCATGTTAACAGTCTCAGATTCAACTATTTTAGTTCAATTCAATTTCAACAGGGATTCAAGTATTTTCTATATACCAGACACTACTCCTACTCTGGAAATACAAAGATAAAAAGAAGAGAGTTTCTATCCCCAGAAATCTTATATTCTATTAAAGAAACACAGCACAGAAAAGCAATTATAAGATATATGCATTTGGGGTGGAGGTTAACTCTAGCAATTAGGAGAAAGAAAAAAGTTTCTTTACTAGCTAAGAAATAGAGTAGTAGAATAGGTTAGGTACACAAGAAACAATATACAGTCAATGAGTATAGTAATCTAGTGTTTGATAAAGTTTTGATACGGAATGAAGTAACAGGACCTGAAAAAATGATATGAAAAATTGTAGTAATAGAATAAAAAGGCCACTGAAGTGAAGTCCAGTGATATGTAATTTATTATAAGGATTAATTTGGATTCTGAGAAGAGCTGAGGAAATCTACTCATTCTTTTACTTGGACAAGTGTGGAGGCATAGCCTTGAAACAAACACTATCAATCATGTTCACAATGTGTTAGAGGGATTTGCTTTGTTACAAAGAAGTCTTATGGGTGGGTAAGAGTTCTATATTTGGAACTGAAAACAATGTCAAAACAAAAGGCACCAATATATATTAATGAATTAATGAATGAACTGGGCT
Organism: Antechinus flavipes; assembly: GCF_016432865.1. NCBI lineage: Eukaryota > Metazoa > Chordata > Mammalia > Dasyuromorphia > Dasyuridae > Antechinus > Antechinus flavipes. The sequence continues at coordinate 616,905,514 of NC_067399.1, read as the reverse complement.
AAAAAATATATATGGGAAATCAATCAGCTCCTCCTTAGACTATATAAGAACAGAACCCATTGGTATAGGATATAGAGACCTCTGTATAACTGATAATTCCTAAATTCTGGAGCTGATTTATTTACCCAAAGAAAATAGGTTAAAACCTGCATGTTATCATTTTTTAAAACTACCTGGGGGAAAAAAGAAAACCTACTGAAACCTTCTAAATGATTTGAATTCAGAAAGACCTAAAGTCTGGTTGATATTAATTTGTTTGGAAAATCCTTTTGTTAATGATGAAATAAAAGGCCAACTTCAAACTTCCAAAAAGGGCATTAGGGAAAGTGAATGAGAGAGGTTTTATTGAACTTTCCAATAAAAGCAATAATGTAGTAGGAAGAGAAAGGAAAATATCTAATAAATAATGGGGCTCCTTATGGATTGTTGATTCCCTTGCTAACAGAGTTCAAATTCCATTAACAGGGAGGTATGTAAACAATAATTTCCATTAAATATAAAATCAGACCATTTAGAATTATTTCTCTTAAACAACAGGAAAACATTCACAGCACAAAATAGTCAATAAATATAACACCTTTTGGGATAAGAATTCATTATTTGACAAAAACTGCTGGGAAAATTGGAAACTAGTATGACAGAAACTAGACATTGACCCATACCTAATACCCTATACCAAGATAAGGTTGAAATGTATTAATGATTTAGATATAAAGAGTGATATTATAAGCAAATTAGAAGAACAAAGGATAGATAGTTCACTTCTTAGATCTGTGGAGAAGGAAGAAATCTGTGGCCAAAGAACTGGAGTTCATTATTGAATACAAAATAAATAATTTTTATTATAATAAGTTAAAAAGTTTTTGTAGAACAAAACTAAAGCAGACAAGATTTGAAGGGAAGTAAATAAAGTAATAAACATTTTTAAAATATATAAAGAATTGACTCAAATTTATAAGAATTCAAGTCATTCTCCTATTGTTAAATGGTCAAAGGATATAAACAGACAATTTTCAGATGAAGAGATTGAAACTATTTCTAGTCATATGAAAAGGTGTTCTAAGTCACTATTGATCAGAGAAATGCAAATTAAGACAGTTCTCAGGTACTACTGCACACCTTTCAGATTGGCTAAGATGATAGGAAAAGATAATGATGAATGTTGGAGGGAATATGGGAAAACTGGGACACTAATACATTGCTGGGGTGGTCCAAGATTGATCCTGATCTCGTGATCATCATCTAGAGCCACAGAAGTTATGGTATATAAATGTTATGGGTTATTATTGTTCTATAAGAAATGATCAGTAGACCCCAGAGGATCTACAAAAAAGCTATTGGAAATAATCCACAACTTTAGCTAAGTTGCAAGACACAAAATAAATCCACATAAATCATCAATATTTTTATACATCACCAACAAAATCCAACTGCAAGAGATACAAGGAGACATTCCATTTAAAATAACTATCGATAGTATAAAATATTTGGGAATCTATCTAGCAAGGGAAAGTCAGGAACTATATAAGCAAAACTACAAAACACTTTCCACACGAATAAAGTCAGATCTAAACAATTGGAAAAATATTAAGTGCTTGTGGACAGGTCGGGCGAATAGAATAAATTAATCTATTTATTTAGTGCTATGCCAATCAGACTCCCAAGAAGCTATTTTTACTGACCTAGAAAAAATAACAAAATTCATCTGAAAGAACAAAAGGTCAAGAATTTCAAGGGAACTAATAAAAAAAAATCAAATAAAGGTGGCCTAGCTGTTCCAGATCTAAAACTATATTATAAAGCAGAGGTCATCAAAAATCATTTGGTATTGACTAAGAAATAGACTAGTTGATCAGTGGAATAGGTTAAGTTGACAGGACAAAATAGTCGATAACTATAGTAATCTAGTGTTTGACAAACCCAAAGACCCGAGCTTTTGGGATAAGAATTCACTATTTGACAAAAAGTGTTGGGAAAATTGGAAAATAATATGGCAAAAACTAGGCTTTGACCCACACTTAATACCGTACACCAAGCAAGGTCAAAATGGGTTCATGATCTAGACATATAGAATGAGATTATAAATAAATTAGAAGAACATAGGATAGTTTCCCTCTCAGACCTGTGGAAGAGGAAGGAATTTGTGACCAAAAAACTAGAGATCCTTTATTGATCACAAAATAAAAAATTTTGATTATATTAAGTAAAAAAGTTTTTGTACAAACAAAACTAATAGAAACAAGATTAGAAGGGAAGCAATAAATTGGGAAAACATTTTTACAGTCAAAAGTTCTGATAAAGGTCTCATTTCCAAAATATCTAGAGAATTGACTCTGATTTATAAGAAATCAAGCCATTCTCCAGTTGATAAATGGTCAAAGGATATGAACAGACAATTTTTAGATGAAGAAATTGAAACTATTTCTAGTCATATGAAAAGATGCTCCAAATCATTATTGATCAGAGAAATGCAAATTAAGACAACTCTGAGGTACCATTACACACCTCTCAGATTGGCTAAGATGACAGGAAAAAATAATGACAAATGTTGGAGGGGATGTAGGAAAACTGGGACACTGATACATTGTTGATGGAGTTGTGAATGCATCCAAACATTCTGGAGAGCAATTTGGAACTATGCTCAAAAAGTTATCAAACGATGTATACTCTTTGATCCAGCAGTATTTCTACTTGGCTTATATCCCAAACACATCTCAAAGAAGGGAAAGGGACCCACCTATGCAGAAATGTTTGTGGCGGCCCTCTTTGTAGTGGCTAGAAACTGGAAACTGAATGGATGTCCATCAATTGGAGAATGGCTGGGTAAATTGTGGTATATGAATGGAATGTTATTGTTCTGTAAAAAAATGACCAGCAGGATGATTTCAGAGAGACTTGGAGAGACTTACATGAGCTGATGCTAAGTGAAATGAGCAGAACCAGGAGATCATTATACATTTCAGCAACAATAATATATGCTGATCAATTCTAATGGACGTGGCTCTCTTCAACAATGAGATGATTCAAACCAGTTCCAACTGTTCAGTAATGAAGAGAATCAGTTACACCCAGAGAGAGAACTATGGGAAATGAGTGTGGATCACAACATAGCATTTCCACTCTTTCTATTGTTGTTTGCTTGCATTTTTGTTTTCCTTCTCAGGTTTTTTTTTTTAAACTTTATTTCTAGATCCAAATTTTTTGTGCAGCAAAATAACTGAGTAAATATGTATATGTATATTGTATTTAACATATTCTTTAACATATTTAATATGTATTGGTCTACCTGCCATCTGGGAGAGGGAGAGAGGGGAAGAAGGGGAAAAGTTGGAACAGAAGGTTTTGCAAGAGACAATGTTGAAATATTACCTATGCATATATTTTGTAAATAAAAAGCTATAATAAAAAAAGAAAGAAAAAAAGAAAGAAATGATCCGCAGGATGATTTCAGAGACATCTGGAGAGACTCACATGAACTGTTAAATGAAATGAGCAGAACCAGGAGATCATTGTACATGACAACAACAAGATTATATGATCAATTCTGATGGATGGGGCTCTCTTTAACCATGAGATAATTCAGGGCAGTTCCAATGATCTTGTGATAAAGAGACCTATCTACATCCAGAGTGAGGACTGTGGGAAGTGAAGATGGATCAAACAAAAGCATTTTCACTTTTTTTGTTGTTGTTAGCTTACATTTTATTTTCTTTCTCATTTTTTCCCTTTTTGAAATGATTTTTCCTGTGCAGCAAGATAATTGTATAAATATGTATATATATATTGGATTTAACATATATTGGATTACTTAGCATCTAGGGGAGGGAGTGGGGGAAAGGGAGGAAATTTTGAAACACAAGGTTTTGCAAGGGTCAATGTTGAAAAATTATCCATGCATATGTTTTTTTTTTAATTTTTATTTATTTATTTAGTTAATAGCTTTTTATTGACAGAACCCATGCCAGAGTAATTTTTTACAGCATTATCCCTTGCACTAACTTCTGTTCCGATTTTTCCCCTCCTTCCCTCCTTCCCCTCCCCCAGATGGCAAGCAGTTCTTTACATGTTGAATAGGTTACAGTATATCCTAGATACAATATATATGTGCAGAACCGAACAGTTTTCTTGTTGCACAGGGAGAATTGGATTCAGAAGGTATAAATAACCCGGGAAGAAAAACAAAAATGCAAGCAGTTTATATTCATTTCCCAGTGTTCTTTCTTTGGGTGTAGCTGTTTCTGTCCATCTTTGATCCATTGAAACTGAATTAGCTCTCTTTATCGAAGAGATCCACTTCCATCAGAATACATCCTCAAACAGTATCATTGTTGAGGTATATAATGATCTCCTGGTTCTCCTCATTTCACTTAGCATCAGTTCATGTAACTCTCCATGCATATGTTTTGAAAATAAAAAGGTTTAATAAAAAAAAAAAAACAGGAACACAATCTGTTCCAGAAAGAATAGCTTAGACAAAGTAAAACAGCTTCACAAAGGTAATTAAATAAGTGGGTAACTCTCTAGGCCATATTTTGTAAATCAGAATATCTAGAACTGCAAACCTCACACTTCCCCCCCATGCCCAATTGAATTTTATTTTTCCACATATATGTAAAGACAGTTTTCAATATTCATTTTTGTAATATTTTGTGTTCCAAATTTTTCTCCCTCCCTCACTTACCTCCCTTTTCTCCAAGACAGCAAGCAATCTGATATAGATTAAACATGTACAATCCTTTAAAAGATATGTTCATATTTGTCATGTTGTGCAAGGAAAATCAGATCAAAAGGGAAAAAACCATGAGAAAGAAAAAATAAACAAATAAGCCTTTATTTTAAAAGGTGAAAATACTATGCTTCGATGCACATTTAGTCTCAAAAGTTTTCTTTGAAGGAGAAATGAAAAATCATAAAACAAAGTCACAAGTCCCCAGACAAATGTCTAAACAACTTGATGGAATCTTCATCTAAATTAATGCTATTGGAAAATGAGAACCTATTTTCTTCAAAATTTACTTTATAAACCAGAGGTGTTCACTTTCTTAATCACAGAAGGCAGAAAGTCTTATCTCTGCCCTTCTCCCTTCCTTCTAATTCTGGAATAAACCTGGTTCTAGAAGAGAAACATTGAGCCCTAAGTCAAGTATGACTTCTTGATTGGACATTGTAGTCTTTCCAGGATACTTAGACATGTCTGAGATACAATGATAATGATGAGAAAAAGCAACAGCAGTTAGCATTTATATAGTGCCTACTATGGGCCAGGTACTATGCTGAAACTTTTTATAAATTATTTCACTTGGATATAACAAACTTGGAAGTTAAGTACGACTATTATGCCCACTTTACAACTGAAGAAATTGAGGCATAGAGAAGTTAAGTGATTTGCCCGAAATCACAGATTTAGTAAGTTTCTGCTGTCAGATTTGAACTCAGATCTTCCAGGCTCCAAACTCGATATTCTATGTATTGTGACACCTAGCTTCTCCAGAGCTGAAGATGCATCATATGTTTATTTTTTTTTACTTGCATCTGACAGGAGACTTGATTCTATTAGACATCTTCTCCCATCTCAGGTCAAAAACCTTGGTCTTACTTCACTCCATACTTTTTAAAGATATGTAGTGCTAATCAAGTCTGTCACTGAGGTCCTACCATGAAGACTCTTACAAAACATCTGCTTCTTTCTTAGAGGCTCCCCTAATTTCTTACTTCTGATCAATCTATCCAATGGATGGTGAAGCAAATCTAAGGTTGAACCTTATTTTACCAAGAAAGACATCCTTATGCTTAAGTCTTAGGAATAACAGATTCCCAAAGGTTGAAACAAAAGAGTCCCTAATCTTCTAATTAGATTCACAGGACAACCTTCTGGCCTCCTTAATGGGAAATCCCCCCAACTTTATAAAATCAATAAATCATTTTCCTACCATACACCATCTCCAAAACTTAAAGCTATTACCCTGTTCTTCTGTGGAACAGATTTCTGTATTAATATGTAGAAGGAAGTAGACAAGAGGAAAAGAAGAAGGAGTGAGTGGTAAGCTGGGAAAATTGGAAAGAAAAGTTATCAATGTTGTAGCTTCCCCCAAGTCACTCAAAGTGATGACAGTGGTTACTAAGACTGCTTGATAATAGGATAATCTGAGAATAATGTCCAGACTGATTTTTATCCATCAACTGGTTGCAACCTCTTATCTAAAAAGGAGTGTGTTCCTAAAACAGGTGGTAGTGATTTTTAATAAATGTTTTATGAATTTCTGTCCACACTGCGTCTTCAGGGGCTTAATTATGACTGAAAAACTATTTTTGTATCTCTTTTCAGCTGGCTGAAAAGTATGGCCCTGTGTACACGATATACCTGGGGCTACAGAGAGTTATTATTTTGCATGGATATGAAGCAGTAAAAGAAGCTCTGATTGACCAAGGAGATAAGTTTATATACAGAAAATCATTACCAATATTTGAGGAAGTCTTCAAAGAGTATGGTAGGTTTCGGTCCTTAAAGGGTACCTAAAGTTAGCTATTGTCTTTTCTTCCTTCTCCTCTTCTTCTTTTCCTCCTTCTCCTATTCTTCTTCCTCCTCTTCTTCTATTCCTCTTCCTCTCTTTCTCCTTCTCTTCTTTCTTCCCTTCTCTCCTCCTCCCCTTCTTCCTTTTCTCCTTTTTTCCTTCTCTTACTCCTTTTCTTTTTCTTCCTTTTGCTTCTCTTTCTCCTCTTCCTCTTCCTTCTTCTTCCTCCTTCTCATTCACCTTCTCCCTCTTCTTTCATCACTATCACTATTACTCTCCCACACATTCACCTCTCCCACAAAACCGAAAGCAAAAAAATTCCTTTCTTGTAAGAAACAGGTGGTCAAGAAAAACAAATCTATGTAGTATCACTCATACCTGCAGAGGTATATCTCACTCTTTATCTACAGACTTTACTACTTTGACAAGAAAAGAAATATTTGCCAAGAGAATAAATAAATCAATGAAATGACCATATTTGTTTGTCTTCAAAATTGTTATCCTTTACAATCTTGCATTCAATATATGAATTGCTTTCCTGATTCTGTTCACTTTATTCTGAGTATGTTCATACAAATCTTCTCAGGTTTCTGTGAATCTATATTTTCCATCATTTTTTTCCTATTGAAGCTTTTTATTTTCAAAACATATGCCAGGATAATTTTTCACCCTTGCAAAACCTTGTGTTCCAATTCCCCCTCCCTTCCCTTACTCCCTCTTCTAGCTGGCTAGTAATCCAATATATGTTAAACATGGTAAAAAAAAAATTTCATCATTTTTATTATAAAATTATATCCCCTTTTCCAGCTAATTATTTAGCCATTCTCCAATTGATGGGTATCAACTTTATTTCCAACTCTGTGTCATAAGAAAAATAGTTGCTATTTTTTTAAAATGCCCCTTCTCTTTATCTTTGGTCACGTACAGTCATGAAAAGTCTAATGGAAGTACCTCTGAATACAGTTTATTAACTTTGGGAGCATCATCCTAAATTGCTTTCCAGAATGAATGTACTACCTCATAGGTCCAACAACAGTGTATAGGTGAGCTTTCACTACATTCCATAACACTTTTCAATTTCCTTCTTTTTCACTTTTTTGCCAAACTAGTGAGTATGGGTAGAATTATGAAACTATTTTAATTTTAATTTTTCTTATAATTGGTGATTTGGAGAATCTCCCCCATATGCTTTTAATAACTTGCATTTTTTTAAAGTGTCTATTCATATTCTTTGGTCATTTGTCAAAAAGGGATTATTCATCCAGTTTAAAAATCCTACCTATAACAATAGTAATTAAAGAAGCAAAAGTAAATAAAAGAACAGAAATGAATATAACAATAACAATGAAATTATAACATATTTAGAAAACTTCACTGATTCAAAAAGTAAAGTAATAATAGCTAGCATTTACAAAGTGCCTGAAGATTATTAGCAAAGTGCCTAAAAATGTTATCTATTTTCTTGTGCAGCATAACTGTGGAAAGATGTATAGAAGAATTGCACAAGTTTAACCTATATTGGATTGTTTGCTATCTAGGGGAATGGGGGAGGGGAAAGGGAAGGAGAAAAACTTGGAGCACAGGGTTTTGCAAGGGTGAATGTTGAAAATTATCTTTGCATATTTTTTCAAATTAAAACATATTATTAAAAAGGAAAAAAATCAAGTTAAAAAAGAAAAATTATTTAATTTAATCTTCTCAACAATTTTGTGAAGTGAGTATTATTATTATCCCTGTTTTACAAATAAGGAAATTGAATCAGACAGAAATTAATTGGCTTGTCCAGGGTTACACAGCTAGTAAGTGTGTGAGGTCAGATTTGAAGTTATGATGCTGAAGGCAAAAGATGAATTCAGAACTTCCTTCCTTAAGTATAGCATCCCAAGCACTGGACTGTCTAGCTGAGGTATCAGGAAAAAGAAAGTAGTGAAACATCATTTATAATAATGACAGAATGCCACATTTTTTAGGGGTTAATTCACCAAGACACTCATAGGGCTTTTATAAATATAATTAAGAAATAATTTTAGCAGAAGTGAAGAAATAATGACATAATTGGGCAGAGAGAGTCACTATATAATCTAACTTTTTTGTGCAGCATGATAATTATAGAAATATGTATAGAAGAATTGCACATGTTTAACATATTTTGAATTATTTGCCTTCTAGGGGAGGGAATGTAGAGAAGGGAAGCAAAAAATTTGGAACACAAAGTTTTGCAAGGATGAATGTTGAAAATTATCTATGCATATGTTTTAAAAATAAAAAGCTTTAATTTTAAAAAAAAACCTATATGATCTAAGGATGATAACAATATTGTTCAGTCACGTCAGTCATTCTGGAATCTTTATGACCTCATTTAGAGTTTTCTTAGCAAATACACAGGAGTGATTTGCCATTTTTTTTCTCCAGCTCATTTGACAGATGAAGAAACAGACAAACAGGATTAAGTAACTTGCTCAGGGTCACACAAATAGTGAGTCTCTGAGGCCAGTTGTAGGTTTTCCCCCCCAAAGGCAATTGGATTTAAATGACTTGCCCAGGGGATCATACGGCTAGAAGTGTTATATATCTGAGACTGGATTTGAACTCAGATCCTCCTGACTCCAAAGCTGGTGCTCTATCCACTGGGCTACCTAGCTGCCCTTCTGAGGTTGGCTTTGAACTCTAGGCCTGATGTTCTCTCTACTGGATCACATGCTGCATTTAATTGTAGATCTGATGCAATAGCATCAAAACGCATGGGCAAATTCTCCAATTGATAAATGGTCAAAGGATATGAACAGACAATTTTCAGATGATGAAATTGAAACTATTACCACTCGTATGAAAGAGTGTTCCAAATCAATATTGATCAGAGAAATGCAAATTAAGACAACTCTGAGATACCACTACACACCTGTCAGATTGGCTAAAATGACAGGAAAAAATAATGATGAATGTTGGAGGGGATGGGGGAAAACTGGGACACTGATGCATTGTTGGTGGAGTTGTGAACGAATCCAGAATCACTGGAGAGCAATCTGGAATTATGCCCAAAAAGTTACCAAACTGTGCATACCCTTTGATCCAGCAGTGTTTCTATTGGGCTTATATCCCAAAGAAATACTAAAGAAGGGAAAGGGACCTGTATGTGCCAAAATGTTTGTGGCAGCCTGTTTGTAGTGGCTAGAAACTGGAAATTGAATGGATGCCCATCAATTGGAGAATGGCTAGGTAAATTGTGGTATATGAATGTTATGGAATATTGTTATTCTGTAAGGAATGACCAGCAGGATGAATACAGAGAGGCTTGGAGAGACTTACAATGAACTGATGCTAAGTGAAATGAGCAGAACCAGGAGATCATTATATACTTCAATAATGATATTGTATGAGGATGTATTCTGATGGAAGTGGACTTCTTTGACAAAGAGACCTAACTGAGTTTCAATGGATAAATGATGGACAGAAGCAGCTACACCCAAAGAAAGAACACTGGGAAACAAATGTTGCATTTTTGTTTTTCTTCCCGGGTTATTTTTACCTTCTGAATCCAATTCTCCCTGTGCAACAAGAAAACTGTTCGGTTCTGCAAACATATATTGTATCTAGGATATACTGCAACATATCTAACATATATAGGACTGCTTGCCATCTAGGGGAGGGGGTGGAGGGAGGGAGGGGAAAAATCAAAACAGAAGTGAGTGCAAGGGATAATTTTGTAAAAAATTACCCTGGCATGGATTCTGTCAATATAAAGTTATTATTAAATAAAATAAAATTTAAAAAAATGCATGGGCAAAATTACAGAATTGGATAAAACAATATGTTTTATATGTAAGAACAAATGGTCAAAAATGTTAAGAGGAATCATGGGGAATTAGAGAACAAAGGCAATTACGTACAGTCAGAGTTGAAAGTTAGCCACCACTTCTCCAAACTCTTAGCTGCTGGATAAAAACTGAACAATGGAGCAGGATAGGATGCATGGAAGCAGCCCAGACGTTCTGTGCTCCACTCATTAGAGAAGAAAATTCTCATTTTCTGTCTATCTCTAGTCTCCATCTCCATCTCAAGAACACTTGCTATGGTCTCTGGGAGCAGAACTTGGACGTAATCTGGGCTCAGAACCTTTGGTGACCAGCCTATTGAAGCAAGATATCCTTTTTCAGTGGACTGGCCATGAGAGTTTCCGAGTTCACATTCCATCTCAGCACTTTATCCCCAAAGAATTTTAAGGCACATGAAGTGCAATATCTATTCTAGCCACCAGAGAGCAGATTAAGATCTGAATAACCATCTTATTACCCACAAAGAATGAGCAGAAGTTGGTTCTGAGGCCCTTTCTAGGCCCTTTGCACATAGGACAGGAGAGGCTTTTCCTTTCAGTGTTTTTGCTAGGGCTTCTTTCTTTCTTTCTTTCTTTTGTAAAAGTTTTTTATTTTCAAAATATATACATAGATAGTTTTCAACATTGTAAAACCTTATGTTCCAAATTTTTTTTCTCCTTCCCTCCCTCCCTTCAGTAGATGGCAAGTAATACAAAATATATTAAACATGAGAAGTTTTTCTATATATATTTCCACAGTTATCGTGCTGCATGAGAAAAATTAGATCAAAAAGGAAAAAAATGAAAAAGAAAACAAATTGCAAGTAAACAACTACAAAAAGAAGTAAAAATACTATGTTGTGATCCACACTCATTCACTCAGTCCAATATCGGGATGCAGATGGCTCTCTCCATCACAAGACTGTTGGAATTGGCTTGAATAGCTATTGAAAAGAGTCACGACTGACAGAATTAATTATTGTGTAATCTTGTTGTTTCTATGTACAATGTTTTCTTAGTTCTACTCATTGATTGAGTTTCTTTCAAAAATAAGGGTGCAATTTAATCCCATAAAAATTCGTGATTTATTTGGGTCATGCTCCCAACACACATAGAATTTCTCTCTCTTCTTCTATCACATGACAGTTGTAGGCTCTCTGGCATTTAAGTTACTATAATCCTCTGGGGCTAATCCCTTTCTCTTTGGTGCTCAAAGACTAGACAGAGCAAAGGTTGAACAAGGGCCCCTGTGGCTTATGAGAGACTTGACAGAAGGCAATATAAATGGCTGGCAGTGGCTTACCTAAATAGTCTGGAAGAAATGTTGTCAGAGTCTATTAGTCCAATTAGAATTGTGGCTCCAGGCCTTATACAACAGAAAAATGCTCCTTGGTTTGCTATATTTTAATGAATCATGTAGACTTGACATAATGAAGTTTATCCCAAGCATGGATTAAATATATAGTTTTTACAAATGACCAAAGAAGTAGAAAGATTAGAATCAAAATTCATTTTTTTAAATAATAGGTTTTTTCATTTTAAAAATATATGCAAAGATAGTTTTCAACATTTACTTCTGCAAAATCGTGTGTTCTAAATTTTTCTCCCTCCCTTTCCTCCATCCCTCCCCTAGATAGCAAATATCCAATATATGTTCAACATATATAATTCTCCTCTATATATTTCCACATTTATCATGCTGCACAAGAAAATTCAGATCAAAAAAGAAAAAAATGAGAGAGAAAACAAAAAACAAGCAATCAAACAACAAAAAAAGATGAAAATACCATGTTGTGATTCACATTCAGTCCCACCAATCCTCTTTCTGGATACAGATGGTTTTCTCCATCACAAATCTATTGGAATTGGCCTGAATCACTTCAAAATATTTTTTTTAAATCACCCCCACATTTACAACTTTTCCCAGAATCACTCTGTTCACACTCAATCTACACTCAAATTGATTATTATCAACACAGCTCAGATGCCTAGAACTACCAAGGAAAGTTGTAATTCCCAAGCTGAATTTGATGAATATCTTCAGCACTTTTCCATTCACAACTTGCTATCTCCCTGTATATTCCTACTCTTGGCAAATTAAATTATTCATTTGGATGGCTTGCTGGCAGTAACATCTGGTTCAAGGCTGCTAATTATAAAGACTCTAAATTACTTTTTTATGTGTGTGGTTTTTTTTTTTTAATCACTAGTGGAGTGGGTCAGTATACTCAAGCCAACAATAGAGAAAAACCCCTGTTACCTTCTTGTTCTTCCCTTTGAGATGCTACCCTTCAAAAGTTCCTAATAACTTACATCTCTCATTATTTCCATTTCTGACTCCTCTAGCCTTGAGCTTTTGTCCTCTTCTCTCAGATTTATAGGTAGGACTGGCCTGTAGTATAGGGGCCAAACATGGAAAGCTTATCAAATGGGAGAAGAGTAGGTATTACTCCACTAAATTCCCCCAAAACCTAATTTACCATCCAGGAAGGAAGTACACAGATAGACTGTCATATATCTACTAAGAGAGAGAGACATGATTTAAATCTAATTCTTTCCTTACTCTAGACCTCGCACTCTTTTCATTACATTGTATTGCCTCTTGAAGTCCATATCCCAAATGAGCACGGTTCTGAATGGGCATTTTATTGATAGAAGAATTCTGATGGCTCTCTGATGCTAGATTTACATTGGTCTTGTATCAAGGGAGCTTATTTTTACCATGAGATCAGCCGATTGATGACTTAGTCCCTACATCCCTTTTCCTGGCATTATCATAAATGATAACAGGGAGAACAACTGATATTTACATAGCTCTTCAAAAAGCTCTATGTGCATTATTTCATTTGAGTTCCGGGATAGCACTGAGAAATCGGTATATGGATATTATTATCTCCCTTTTGTGAGTGAGGAAACTGAGGGTTTTAGAGGTAAAATAATTTGTCTAACATCATACGGCTAGGAAGTATCTGAAGCAAGATTTGAATTCAGGTCTCTTTGACTCAATTCAAGCATCTTACCTACTTTACTTACTGTCTAATGAGATGATTACCTACCTCCTTCCACCTGTCTCATCCCCTACTCTCATCCACAAAAACTTTCCAAACACATGTACTTTGTCCTTCCTTAGGCTTCTCATCCTCTGAGATGTCACACCTTGAAATTACTTCCTCTCTTCTGCTGATTCTTTCCCCAGGTATTCTTTCAAGCAATGGTGAAAGGTGGAAGCAGATCCGACGTTTCTCACTCATGACCATGAAGAATTTTGGGATGGGGAAGAGAACTATTGAGGAGAGAGTCCAAGAGGAAGCCCAGTGTCTGGTGAAAGAGCTGCAAAACACAAAAGGTTAGTTTATACTGTTCATCTCCTGGGAATATGGTGTCTTCCCCGAGCACCCCAATTTCCAACTCCTGTGTCTAGCTGACCCCACTGACTGATAATATTCATTCGTGCAGTTATTCAATTTAGAAAGCATTTAATAATGCAATGCAAATAATGCAAGATAAATGTCGATCGAACAATTACCCAACATAAGACAGCTCTACCTTCAAAGAGATTACAATATATTCAGCCAATAGAACATATACAGAAATAAGCAAATACTACATGCAAATATATATACATATATATATGCATACACACATTTATCTGTTTATATGTGTCTGTAATAAGGTAATAAAAAAGTAATTTCAAAATGAAACTGGGATGCTAGCAACTGAAAGAATCCAAAAGCTTCTGTGTAGAAGATAACAGCTTAAAGGAAGCTAGAAATAACAAGAGACAGAAGAAAAGAGAAATTGAATTCCAGACATGATAGTCAGCCTATACTAAGGCACAGAGAGGTTAGAGATATAGGTGATGAAATGTTGTATATCAGGAATAGCAATTATTATCAAATACTTATGTCATAATTAGGATTAAAGGAAAGAGTCCAGGGAAAATATTAAGCCAATCTTTTTTTTTTTTCCCTGAGGCAATTGGGGTTAAGTGACCTGCCCAGGATCACACAGCTAGGCAGTGTTAAGTGTCTGAAATCACATTTGAACTCAGGTCTTCCTGACTTCAGGGCTAGTGCTCTATCCACTGCATCAACTAGCCACTCCATATTAGGCCAATCTTAAGAAATCTATAATCAATATTTATAACTGAAGTGGAGAGAAATCGAGTCACTGCCCTCTTAATGACAAATGACTATAAAGCTGTTTTTTCCTTGCTGGCTTCCTGGTGCATTAGCTCAAGCCTTGGACCCCACCTTCATCCTCAGTTGTGCTCCCTGCAATGTGATCTGCTCTATCCTCTTTAACCATCGTTTCAACTATGATGATGAGAAATTTCTGCACTTGATGAAAATGTTAAATGAAAATTTTAGGCTCTTAAACACACCATGGATCAAGGTAAGATGTGATTAGTCATTGAATTCCTGAAACTATTTGAATTGTGGGCAGGGGAGACATCAGCTCTCTGAGAAGTGCAGTCATAACCAAATCTGGAATAGGTCATACCATTATGGAATAAGAGTGGAGAAGTGACTATATGAATTTACTTTGCCCCATAGAAGAGTATTCTGTTTCCTTTTAATTTATATGAGGAGCTGACAAGGGTATTATGTGAAAGAAATTGAATTTGGGATTATTGACACAACCTCAGTTTCCAAAAGTCTCTGAGGTCCCACTCTATTTCTATAATTCTATGAATTTAGTACCATCCCAAATGGAAGCAATCCCAAAATCTCCAAAGGGAATCAAGTTGTGAGGAGAGAGCCACAGAATCCCAGGATCTCAAAGCTCTAAGAGATTAGACAGTCCATCCACCAACCCCGTCTTGGAAGTGCTGACTAGCCTCCCTCTCTTGGCATGGAATACCCTGTAGGACACTTTCAGAATGCCCAGGAGAGCCATTTCCTTACATGGTGACTGAGGATATATATTCAGCTATGAGATAGATCCTCCACCTCTAATCTGAAACAAAGAAATGGGATGGAGACAATTTCTGCCATAATGGAAAGCAACTAATGGTAAACATTATTTTTTCTTTATTAAATATTTTTCTGGGGTCATGGGGTGGGTTTATGTTTTCTGTCCTTTTAGCTCTACAATGTTTATCCTTCGCTCATAAAGCACTTTCCTGGAAGTCATAGGACCATCCATAAAAATATTATTGAAATTAGGGGTTTCATAATGAATCAGGTGAAGGAGCATGAAGAAATTCTGGATCCAAACAACCCTCAGGACTATATCGACTGTTTCCTCATCAGAATGCAACAGGTACAGTAGAAGCAAGAGTGCAACCTTTTGGCTGGAGCTGGAATGGACAATTCTGGGGCGTGGATAAGCCTTCATGTGAAACCATAATTTTCTTTTTTTTTTTTAAATTATTAAAGCTTTTTATTTTCAAAACATATGCAAGATTAATTTTTCAACATTGATCCTTGCATACCCTTGTGTTCCAAATTGAAACCATAATTTTCATTGAAGTCCTTTTAGGACAAGGAAGAGATGCTTGGAAACCACAATCCAGGCAAGAGGCAGAGTCCCTGGTGCTCCAAGAAGACCTGCTACTGGTATTAGGATAGTCCAAAGAGAGGATATTACTAGGCCAGGTCATTTCAAGAAAACAAGGCAATTAGGTGTTATAGTAGAGTTCTTGAGTGAGGATTATGAAAATCTGAGTTCAAATACCATCTCATATAAATAAAAGTGTATGTGTGTACATATATGTGTATATTATATATATATACATATACATGTACATATATATGTGTGTATATACATTATATAAATATACATACATACATATATATATATATATATACATACACACACACACACACATTCCATTCACACACATATTCAAATAAATATGCTTGTTAGATGACCCTACGCAACCTAATATCTCTGAGTCTTAGTTCCCTCCAATATGCAAAAATGTTTTTAAAAAATGAAATAATGTTAATACCTAATTAAGAGAGTTATTATGGAAATCAAGTGAAATGATACAGATAAAATAATTTGTCAACCTTAAAAGAACTCTATAGATATTAAGTTTTATTATCAGAGAAAATAATAATTCTAAATACTCCATTCCAGTAAAGGAAAGAAATGCAGATGAAAATCTGCAGACCTAAAACTATCTTCCCTAGTAATTTTGGCCTTTTCTTCCCTTAGATAAAAATCAATTATCTATATATTGATTTGACAGTTTTAAATATACAATTGCACACACTTTAGAAAATTTTAGTACATGAGGTTATACTATTTATATACACATATGCACTTATATACACATATCCTAATTTTGTTACCAAGTGTTCTTGTAAAGTTCCTTCATGAGGTATATCATTGTAACTTCCATTCATTCCCAAATCCCTACCTGGGCTCAATGTTGTAGCTGGAAATCGTCTCCCTGCCAAATATTCAGGATTCCATAAATTAGATCATTTTCTGTAAAAATTATACTTAAAGCCCTTTAAAAGGGGCAGTAATGTATTATATATATTGATTATACAAGGAACCCCAGTTTATATCCAAAGAAGAAAAAAAATTATGTCATAATAAAAAAATGAGATTTAAAACTTTCATACATTAATTATAATTAATAAAGACCACTTCATTAACAATTTGTCATCTTAGACTTCAGAAGAATTGTTGACAAATAATGTAGATGTTCCAAGTCCTTGGATAGACTTTCTTTTCCCCATATGTATGTACGTATATGTGTATTTATAGATAGAGATAAATGAACATGTGGATAGAGATGGATGGGTAGGGGGCATATAGATAAATGGATAGATATAAAGAGAGACAACTTTGTCCTCCAAGCTTACTTTTAAATATTAGAAGGGGAGAGAACCTCATAGCATAAAGGTTCAATCTATTTCCTCCCCACAGTCATCAGGTCTTCTCTACTTGAAATCATTATATCTATATAACCATTATTTAAATATATTCATAAAGGTCTCATTTAATCATATTACATGTAAAGGGGCCCCAAACTAGGAGATCTTTGGAATTTTACATGTTTGTTTCTTCTTTGATTCATCTAATAGTGCTATTGTTTTCAGGAGAAAATGAATCCAGAGTCAGATTTCAGCTATCAGGAATTGCTGTCTACTGCGTCTAATTTATTTGCTGCCGGTACAGAAACAACAGCCACCACTCTAAGATACGGGCTTTTACTGCTCATGAAATACCCAGAAATACAAGGTAAGAGAAACAATTAGCTGTGATCTACACAATTGAGAAGACATCAAGATGGGAGACCTCATGCTAAGCCCTGGCCTTGGTCCTGATTCCTTATTGTGAGCAGCAATATTACATCTGGTAAGGCCTTAAAATAGCAGCTGCTTAGCACAGCTTAGCACATGCTTGTTGGTGTCACAGGGGAAATTTAACCAATAAGTAAAACGAGACCATTTCTCTGAGTATAATATCACTTATTAATAAGGACATGTAATCTACTAAGAAAGGACACATCAATGACATGTCTCCATTTGTGCCAAAGACCCTGAATGAGAGTAGTGGGGTCTTTTATACCTGGTTCTTTCTTTGTTTTGATTGACCAAACAGCATATCATTGGGACCTCCCCCTGGCAATCCTAATTGGTGAACATTTTAATGAGGAGGTTGGACAAGAGTTCTCTTTATTGTTGTTTAGTCTTTTTTTTTCTTCAATTCTGTCTGACTCTTCTTCACCCCATATAGGATTTTTTTTTTTTTTTGAGAAAGGTATTGGATTGGTTTGGCATTTCTTTTTCCATTCATTTTAAAGATAAAGAAAACTGGGGCAAACAAGAGTAAATGATTTGCCCAGGATTCACATTACTAAAAACTGTCTAAAGTCAGATTTTAACTCAGGAAAATAAGTCTTCCTGACTCTATATCCAGCATTCTTATCCACTGCATGATGTAGATGTCCTAAGAGTTTTCAGCAACTCCCTATCTTTGGAAGGGGAAAGGCAGTGGGTTGGCCCTCAGATGTGGCTAATTGTACCCCCTTCTAACTCCTAAGGAATTTGAATTATCGGTTGATTGTTAATTGGTTGTTGTTCTTCATTCTTGAAGAGAACCAAATTGTCATCACTGTGTCAAAGTCAACTTACAGTTGATCAAACGAGCTTCTGATGCTCTGTCACAGATGAGGCATGAATAGTCCATATGAACCTTTGGAGTTCATTTTCTAACTTTGTGCATCTTGTGTTTCTTTTGAGATACTTCAATTCTGCTTTTCTCATAGAGCACAGCATCTTCTCTGGTGACAGCACGCCATAGTGGGCAGTCCTAAGCCAGTGTCTCCATGTCACACAATGAATTTCAAAACTCTTAAGAGAGACTTTGAGAGTGTCCTTGTAACAAATTTTTTCTATCCATCATGTAAAAACTTACCCTATGTGAGATCTCTATAAAATACTCTTTTTGGTAAGCATACATTTGGCATTCAAACAATGTACCCACCCCAACAGAGTTGAGTTCTCTGCAGTAGATCTTGAATGCTTGGCAGTTTAGTTCGAGAAAGGACCTCATTGTCTGATATCTTGTCTTGCCAGGTGATCTTCAGAATCTCCCTAAGACAATTCAAATGGAAGAGATTCAGTTTCCTAACATGATGCTGTCCAGTTTCACAGGCACATAACAGTGAGGTCAACACAATAGTTTCAGCTTCCCTCATGGCTATTTTGGAACAAAATCCATCTATTTCACTGGGGGAAATTTTCATATGCTTAGGGCAGACACCACTCTAGTTCATTATAGAGTTTGAAACCCGTTGGTTACCCTTAACCTGGTTGACTTACCTGAGGTGTAGCTGCTGTGCATACTATGACTTCTTGAAGCCACAGGTGAGAGTTAAATGGATCAGGTAGACACTAAAATGGAAAACGGCCCTCAAAAGGACTCAGCAGGAAGTACTAACTTCCCTGAACACACCCTACACCCCAAATTGCTAGTAATCTTACCTAGAAAAACATAAGCCATCTCAATCAGATTTTCACTGACTTGTTCTCCCCTTTGGAGACCAGGTCACCTCAAACTTCAATGAAGCAAGGAAAAGTTCATACTTGTAGAGGGTAGGAAACCAGGGTTCTATTTAGAGAGAAAACAGAAGACAAAGTCCCCTTTGATTGGGGCCCAGACCAAACTAGTTAATCATATCACTCAGTCATGCCCTTCAGAGACTGCTAGCCTTTTCAGGAGTGAAGTCTTGACAAAAATAAGAGGAAAAAAGATAGATCATAAATTAATAATTCATTACTAATATAATAGTTGAATATTAATTCCTTTTATTGTTGAACTACATGCAACTCATAATTAAGGATTTTGTTACTATTATTTTTTATTGTTGATCATGGTAATGATGAGGATGAGGATTCTTTCAGAACTGAAAGTAGCTGAGTCCCAAAGTTAGTTAGCAACAGTTTAGAGTCACCAATTTTATAAATTTTTTCAAAGCATTTTTATTTAAGGATTTGAGTTTCTTATTCTATCTCTTTCTCTTATCTTCCTCCCCTCTCCCTAAGATGATAAGTAATCAGATACATGTGCAATTATATAAAATATTTTGGTATTAGTCAAGAAAAAGTAAAATGCAAAAAAAAAAAAAAGAAAGTGAAAAATGGCATGTCTCATACTGTATTTAAGCAATATCAATTTTTTTTCTATGGAGATAGATAGTATAATTCATTATTAGTTCTTTTCAATTGTCTTGGATCATTGTATTGCTAGAAATAGGTAAATTATTCACAGTTCTTCACCAAATAATATTGCTGTTTCAGTGTTCAGTGGTCTCCTGGTTCTGCTTATTGTTTACTTCATGGAGGTCTTTTTTTTTTTCTGAGACAATTGGGGTTAATATTGCTAGGAAGTATTAAGCATCTGAGACCAGATTTGAACTCAGGAACTCCTGACTTCAGGGCTATCTATACTACGCTATCTAGCTGTCCCTTCAAGTAAGTCTTTTCAGATTTTTATAGCACAATAATATTCCAATGCAGTCATATACCACAGTTCATCAAACCAATTATTCCTAAACACATTATAACAAAAGGTGATCAAGACTGAGAACCATGAGATCCCAGTTATAATCTTTGCTCTGACAATATCTTGGCGATAAAGCCTTAATTTTTCTTAGTCTCACTATTCTCATCTATAAAATAAGCTAAATGCTGAGGATTTTCCAAGATTTAATTTCCTAAAAATTAATATTACGAAAATAGAAGCAGCAAGATAGTCTAAGGAAAACAGGAATTCTTAACTTTTTTGGGTCATGGATATTTTGGAAGACTGTTGAATCTTGAAATAGCACAGTGGACAGAGCATGGTCCTGAAGTCAGGGGCATCTGAATTAAAATCCTAGAGAACATTATATTTTAGAGAAGAACATTATATTTTGGCACCCAAACATGGGACAGACACAATCCTGATTCCAGTGGAAAAGCCTCCAATTCTGATCTCAGTGGAAAAGCCTCTGATCCTGATTTCAGTGGAAAAGTCTCCTTGACCCAGAAATTAGAGTGAGAACAAAAATAAACAAGGAAATTTTGTTAAAGGGATAAAATAGTATTTCAGCTAAAATGGGACAGATATTTAGCAAATAGCCTTCTTGTCCAATTCAAGGAAAATGTGTAGAGAGCATTGTCAGACTTATGAAAAGTCAAGGTTTGATTATAATTTGGAAGCAGATCACTGAACTTTTAGAAACTATACAGTACACATCTCCTTAGTTCTCTATGGGAAAAGAATTGGATCCAGAAGAGTGGAAATTAGCAACTTTGTCAATTTTACAGTAAAAATGGACCTGACTCAATTTCCAAAGACACACTTAATACATATAATTTTATACAACTGGCTTTAGGAAATTATATAAGTTATAGAATAAGGAAAAAGAAGAAAGAGCAGGAGGGGAAGGTGCCAACTAAACTAGATGAAAAGGATGAAGAATCAGCTAAGAATGGAGTTAAGTACAATTCTGAGTGTGGCACTTCACAACAGGAGCATTTCCCAGCCCCTGACCCACCTCCCTCAATTAATCCTTCATGGGTGGAGGGAGAAGGAGGAAAGGAAGAGGCAGAAACACAATCAGCATCTCCCATGAAGCAGCCTTTGACAAGATTACAAAAGGCATTGGTTAAGGCAGAAAATGAAGGACAGGATGTATCTGATTTTATAAATGCATACCCTGTGATTGAAGAGCTTGACTCTTCAGGTCAAAAAAGGAGAAGATACACTCCTTTTGATCTGGAAAAAATTAAGGATTTGAAAAAGGGCTGCACTTTTTAAGTTACTAGATAATTTGTCTTATGAAATCTTAGTGACTGGAAATCTAGAGCAAGGACATGTTTAGAACCTGGACAAAACTTATTGTGGCTTTTGGAGTATCATGGATTATGTAGGATTCAAGCCCAATGAAATAGGCAAACTGGAGTTAACATACAAATCAATTTTGACCAATTAGCAGGTGAAGGTCAATATGCAGAGAATTCAGCACAGATTAATTACCCCATAACAGTTTATGAGCAGATCACTGCTACAGCAACAAAAGCTTGGCATTCTCTCCCACAGAAATATGGAGGTAAAGCCTTCACAAAAATAGAGCAAGGTCCCAATGAACCCTTTGTGGATTTTGTGAGACGTTTGCAGAGAGCTGTCACAAGAACTATTGGAGAAAATGCAGCTGCAAGAATTATGATAAGACAACTGGCTAAGGAAAATGCTAATGAGGTTTGCAGAAGAATTATATGGGGACTACAAAAAAGATGATCCTTTAGAGGAGATCATAAGACACTGTGCTACAGTGGGCACAAATGCTTATTATACCCAGATTATGATGAACATGGGAAGACAGGGTCCCTCTTGGCAAGGAACTTCTAGAGAAACTCATGGATGTTTTCAGTGTGGAAAGATAGGATATCTGACAGCTCATTGTATGTAGGGAATAGAGTGAGAAGACAGGGTGAGAGAATAAAACCCAAAACCCCATGTCCAAAATGTAACTGAGGCTTCCACTGGGCCTCAGAATGTAGATTGACCCAGGGAAATGAGAGGCAGGGCCCAGCTCAATATATCATACAAAAGTAAGGTGGGGCATGATGGCAGCTGAGTTTATACCCAGAGAGTCTTTAGAAGTTCAGATTCTGATGTGATCAATCCACTGAAAAGCATTCAGATAGCAGAAAGGGATTACAATTGGGGAGAATACAGGCTTTTTAAAACAACAGGGCATTGTCCAGTGCAAACAGCTCCAATGCAATTGACAGGTGATGAGGAGAGATTTAGAAAGTAGTAAATAGAAGGGACTAGATAGGTTAACTGCCTAGGAGAGAGGGTTTACTTGTATTCCTACAGATGGAGAAGGAAACAGATGGGTGGCAATGAGCACCTGGAGAGAGATGGAAAAGGAGAAAAACCTTAAAACAAAGGAGAGGATCTAAGAACAAAATCTGCAGGAATCATTGGATTCCCTAATACAAAATGAAACTGTTGCAGGACTTGAAAACCAGCAGGAATCATTGGATTCCTTGAGATGAAAAATTGTTGATAAGACTATTGCAGGACTTCAAAACTTGCAGGAATTATTGGATTCCCGACACATGAAGTAATGGACAATAAATTCCTTTTGAACTATTTCTAGGACTTATGAACATGTATAATTCCTCATTTTGATTCATGTTATTTGTTACATCACTACTAGCCTGTGTTACTATGTGCTTATGTAATTTATGTAATTATGTGTAATACCTCCCATATTGATGGATTTATGTATACCTGTTTCAAGTGAGCCCCCTCAGAAATCTGCTAATCTGATTTGATTTCCCATTTCCTTTGGTGTTTTCATCTCCCTTCCTGAGACATCAGGGAAGGCATGATCACCTTCTTTTATGGTGTTTTCACTTCCTTTTTGAGCAGTCAGAGAAGGCGTGATCACCTTCTTTTGAGGGGTTCTCACCTCCTTGAGAAGTCAGGGAGGTCATGACCACCTATGTTCAAAATCAAAAGAAAGCAGGAGATGTTATGGGCCAGAACTTGAAACAAGGGGCTAAGTCAGTGGAATTGATAGAGACAATAGTTATCTAATTTAGCATGATTCAATATGATTGATCTGATTCTATAAGGAGATGTTATAGGACAGAACTTGAAACAGGGTACTGAATGGAATTGAGGAGATAATAATTGAATCTAGTTTAGAAATGATTTAATCCTATAACCAATAATGATTTCCTAGTGATATAATGATTGGAGTATACTCAGTGTACAGCATATAAGCAAGAAGCTCTCAGGGCCAGACCCACAAGCCCACTCTCAGAAGTGGAGTCAGATTCATCCCAACTTCTACCTTTGTTCTGGCTGGAGATATTTGGAGGAAGAGAGGCTGAAGCTGGCAGAGGCAAAGGACTAGTGGCAAGAGCTCTCAGAACCAAGGAGAGAGATAGGCCTGTAAGAAAGTAACCAGGTCCAAGGAAGGACTTAAAAGGAGACAATAAAGGTTTTAGACTTCAACTCCTGGATGCATTTGGGGTGATTATTACACTGAATTAAAATGAAGGCTGCCTGTAGAAGCCCCCCAAGAAATCTGCTCCCAGAGAACATTATGTTTTAGAGAAGAACATTATACTTAATAGCTGTGTGACTTGGGACAAGTCACTTAACCCCAATTGCCTAGCAAAAAAAAAAAAATTAAATTAATATATATTTTAAAACAAGTTTATGCACCTTAGGTTAAGAAATGCTACTCTAGAAAAATAGATCATGCACAGAAGTATGAATAAGAATGGGTAATAATTTCATCTCATTGTAATGTGTGTTGATCATCTACATTGGACATTGATACTTTGCAAACAATTTCATAAAAATTAGGAAAAACAACAAGGAGGTGATTCAAGGAAATTCCAATAAACTTGTGATAGAAAAAGCCATCCGCATTTAGAGAGAAGGATATGGAGATTGTGTGAATCACAGCATGGTATTTTCACTTTTGTTGTTGTTTGTTTGCTTGCTTGCTTGTTTTTTTTTCCTTCCCTTTTTTTCCCCTTTTGATCTAATTTTTCTTGTACAGCATGATAAATGTGAAAATAAATTGTTTAAAATTGCACATGTTTAATCTATATTGAATTGCTTGTTGTCTGGGAGAGTGGAAAGATGAGGAGGTAGGGAGAAAAATTTTGAACATAAGGTTTTGCAAAGGTGAATGTTGAGAACTCTCTTTGCATTAATATCTGCATTGTACTTTGCATGTATTGCATATGATATAATAAATTGCATAATAATATAAAAAGCTATTATAAAATTGAAAAAAGTTAGGAAAAAAGATCCAGTCTTTGATAAATACATATATACATACATACATACTTATATACATATTTACACATATAGATACATATGCACACATATATACCTTTTGAGATGGCATTTATAAAAATACAAATCAATAAAAGCATAACAACCTATACTTTGGAGATTCATAAAACACCACTACTTATTAGTTAATCAAGAGACTAATGTGTGTAGGGTACAGTGTTGTTCCAGGCTTGAGGGAGATGCTAAATTTGAGTAAGACATAGTATTTCTTCCTGAGGAGATTAATCGCTACTATCCTTTGACAACATCAGCTGGTTGTTAAGTAAATGGAGTGCCAGTCTGCAATCAGGAACTTAGGAGTTTAAATCTGTTCTTGAGTAGTTACTAGCTATATTATTTCATACAGATCACTTAAATTCTGTTGCTTCAATTTCCTCATCTGCAAAATGAGCATAATAACAACACATATCTTGCAGTTATCAAATAAGATAATAATTATAAAGCATTTAGTACAGTTCTGGCACATAGTAAGCATTCCATGCATATTAGTTGTTATGACTCTTCATTAACACTAATTTTGTTGCTGTGAAGCTCACTCCTAAAATCTCTAGCATCTTTTCTTCTCCTGCATTACTACTACTTCAAAATAGGTCTACATCACCTCATTTCCAGGCTATCACAACAGCTTGCCAATAGTATCCCTACTTCAAATCTCTTCTCACTCCCACCCCTTCTCCAATCAGCTATCAAATTAGTCTTCCTAAAGCACAGATCTATCTTAACCCTCCCAACTCAATACATATGAGTGGCTTCTATTTTACCTTCACAATCAAACACAAAATCCTCTACAGGAATTTTAAAGCCTAAGGTTGCATTAAGACTTCTGAATTATGCTGTATCTTATTTGTATTATAAAATTGTAAGATTTGTATTTTGTCTATTTCATCAGACTGAGCGCCATCAGAGAGCAAACTATCTTCTTCCTTTCTGTGTGTTTTCACCATCTAAAACAATGCCTTTTATGCTTAATAAATAAATATGTATAATATATACTATAAATTAAAATATTTTAAAATACAAAATAAATATATACAACATATAGTGTAATATGTAATATATAATAAATATATGATAATTAATATATAATGTATAAATATATGTAATATAAAATATGAATAAGTGGACACTTAATAAATACTGTTGATTGACTAACCAATAAACATGCTCATTAGACTTTGCAACCATCTGAGTTATTCACTATTATTCATCTCAATATAGCCAAAGTTCATGAAGAAATAGACCGAGTGGTTGGCTCAAGCAGGAGACCCTCCATGCAGGACAGAATCAAGATGCCCTATGTGGAAGCTGTTGTTCATGAGATACAGAGATATATTAGTCTTCTCCCCTTCAGCATTCCACGAACAACAACTCAGGACATCCACTTCAGAAACCATGTGATTCCCAAGGTCAGATATGTTTATTTTCATTATGATTTTCACAAGGCACAAAAACACCTTGCAGTGGGCATAAAATGTCAGCTCTATCTGCTTATTATGTCACATACAGGTGCTTAGAGAAGCATGAAAAAGAGAGCTGGCCTCTCAAGGCAAGGGGAGCTATGTTCATGTCCTGCTTTTAACCACTCTGGCTATGGTAACACATCTTGGGCAACTACCTTATCTCTCAGGGCCCCAGGCATCTAAAACTCTAAATTGTAGAGTATATATCTACATGGGCAGAAGGAATTTCTTCAACAATCTCAACTCTGATTCCCTGTAGTGATAAGATGACAGGTCCACTTCCTTGCCAAATGAGGAAAGAAGAAAAGCAGTATGTTATATTGGCTCTGCCCCAAATCTGAAAGTTAGGGATCTAGGAAGTAATTTTGGTTTTATCACCCAGTAGAAGTATAACTAAGGATGTCACATCTTCCTTCTGGGTCTTGATTTCATCTATGTGAAGAATGGGTTGTATAGGTGGTCTCTAGTTTCCAATACTGGATAGTATTCATAATCTGGATGGACTTCCATCTCATTAAGTAGAGTTAAAGTAAATCATTTTTAGCAAGAATGATATAGGAGCTGAGATCTGTTGTTTTCTTGTGGTAAGAGTAGGAAAAGAGACTAGAAAACCTGCTACCAATTCCTATGGGTAAGGAGTGATGAGGTGAGCTATGGATGGCCTGGACATGGTCATAACAGTTTCATCACAAAAGAATTGACAGGAAGGGTCTATTGTATGATGACTATTTCATGCTGGAAAAATATGAAACATTAATTAGCATTTAATTAACTTTAATATGTTAGCATATTTTATGTTAAAAAAATTTTGGGGGGGATAAGCCAGTATCCTAATATTGAAAGCAGAGTCTTTAAAAACATCAAAGGTATGTACAAAACTTCTCTCCATCTTCCATGAATTTCATAGGTCAATATTGTATTTAAACTATCAGCTTCTGCATGTTCTATCAAAATCACTTTTTGAAGAGTGGAGATATCACCAGATAGAATGCTGGCAAATGAAAAGTCTTTATTTAAGCCATTTACTCTCAAAAACATGTTTGGAATTTACTCATATTTCATCTACCTTAAATGTATATACCTTAAACAGTTCATGTTAGACATTTTATGATACATTTATACATGACAGTATCCCAGTTACAACCTTAATTTTTTGATTCCAGGACACGATTGTATTCCCAGTGCTTCACTCCATCCTGTATGATAAAAAAGTTTTTCCCAACCCATACCAGTTTGACCCAGAGAACTTCTTGACCAAATCTGGTGACTTTCAGAAGAATGACCACTTCACACCTTTCTCTTTGGGTAAAAATAATGCATGCTTCTGTCCATTTGTCAATTTCATTGATTACACCATAGTAAAGTTTTTGATAATCAAACTCCAAAGGGGATTGATGTAATTGTTGGAAACATGGAAGTATTCAGACAGATTGGATACAATACAGGTTAGTATTTAGTACATTTAGACTCAGAAGATCATGGTTTAAATCTCAGCTTTGATTCTTCTAATGATGTGACTATGGTCAAATAACTTAACCTCTAAGCCTCAGTTCCTTCACATGTAAATATAAAGATGCTAATACCTAAATCTTATAGTTGTTACGGGAAAAGTGCTTGGGAAACATTAGTGCCCCACATAAAGTGAATTATTATTATTTATTATTATTATCATTAATTTATACAATTAATTGATTGATTAAATTAATAAATTGAATTAAAATAAATCGGATCAGATGAACTATTCAGGGATTAAGATATTGTTTAGTGATAACAATTGTACTAATTTAAAGGTAGGTATAGGAGTTTAGTACTTGCTGATTGATTGATAGTTAAGAATGCTGAATTTGAAATCAGAAGAAACTGGAATTTTAATCCTATTTCATACATATATTAATTATGTAGCTATGTGTAAGTCATTTAATCTGAACCTCAGTTTTCAACTCTAAAGAATGGGAATAATAATTCCATTGGTACTTGCTTTACAAAGTTACTGTGAGGATAATACTGTCAACTATTCTAGAACATTAATTCCTATATAAATGTCAAATTTTGTTCTTTAAATGACTCAGCCATTCTCAACATCCATATTCAAAGAGAAGCCACATGTGAGGCATAACAAACAGAAGCCTGATCTTGGTGTCTGAAAGTCCTAGGATAAAGTTATGCTTCAGAAACATAGTCATTTTGTATCTCTCTGTGTGTCTATGGAGAAGGTCACTTAACTTTTCAGGTCCACAGGAACTTTTTTTTTTTTTAAATTCTCACTTATCAAGGATTTGCTCACCTGTATCTGTGAAGGGAATCATGAAGTCATGGGTCCAGTCACAGGTCTCCCCCACCCTGTACATGACCTGTTTCTCAAGATCACAAAGGTTTTTACCCATCTACCTCCTTTTCCCTCAAACGTTGCTTTTTAACTATTGTTTATTCTCAAAAAAAATCACAGATTTTCAATTATCTTGAAAATACTATATAAGAATGTCATTTATGACTTGAAATACATGTCAAAAGCACCTCAGCCCCCTGAATTAGCACGTACTTCCTTCCCTGCTTATTTGACAATAGGATCATTAGTTATACTTGGCCTCTCTAGAATAAGATGGTTCACTGTGATCTCCACTGATCATCAGTGAGAATGTAACTTAACATAACTCGCCACATCTCTCCAATTATTTTTAAACAAAATGTTTTAAGTCTCGCTCTTTTAAAAAAAAATGTTTATTATAGCTTTTATTTACAAAATATATGCATGGGTAATTTTTTAGCACTGATCCTTGCAAAATCTTCTGTTCCAAATTTTCCCCTTCTTCCCCCCACCCTCTCCCCTAGATGGCAAATATTCCACTACATGTTAAAATATATATTAAATCCAATATATGTATACATATTTATACAGTTATCTTGCTGCACAAGAAATATCAGATCAAGAAAGAAAAAAAACCTGAGAAGGAAAACAAAAATGCAAGCAAACAACAACAGAAAGGGTGAAAATGTTAAATCTCTCTTGATGATACCATTGAATTAAATGGCTATTATGAAGCAGATCCTTTGGTTCTTTTAGGAAAACGCAACTGTCTTGGAGAGAGTCTGGCTCGGATGGAGGTGTTTCTGTTTCTGACCACTATTCTACAGAACTTCACCTTGAAGCCTTTGGTGGATCCAAAGGAAGTTAACATCACCCCTCTCATGAGTGGACTTCTCAATCTCCCACCAATTTATAAATTATCTCTTCTTCCTAGATAATTGATATCTTTTTGGCTGCAATTTCATTACTTTGTTCCCACAGCACAGTCAATTTCTGTTTCATATGATATTCTTGATATTTAGT
Organism: Antechinus flavipes; assembly: GCF_016432865.1. NCBI lineage: Eukaryota > Metazoa > Chordata > Mammalia > Dasyuromorphia > Dasyuridae > Antechinus > Antechinus flavipes. The sequence goes on along the minus strand of NC_067399.1, from coordinate 616,876,057 downwards.
CTTAGAATGAAGCTGCTATCCTCTTCAAGGTAAGAATAGTGTGTAGAGAGGCCCTGCAAGAGTATATCTATACAAGACAAAAGAACAATGGAATCACCACAGCCTAACATTTAGCCTAATATTCTTCTTTGGCAGCAGCAAAGAACTGCATCAAAGGGAAGTTATATGCTCAGTTTAAGATTTCATCTCCAATTTAAAGTTTTGGAAAATTTGCAAATTGTCCTTCATGACCTGGTCATTGTTTCTAAATTTTGTTATGTACTATATACAGAGAAATAAAGGAATCATATCTTAGAATTATTTTTATCCCAAAAGCCTTATTTTCCACAAAACTGTAAATATGTGTATGTGTATATGTATATATGTGAGTATGTATACACATAAATATTTTTATATACATGTATATATAATACATATAAAAAATATACACATCTGTCTATCTCAGTGGTTCTCAAAGTAGGTCTAGAGAATCCTGGGGAACCCTTTTAGAGAGTCTACAAATTCAAAAATAGTTTTTATTTCCAATATGGTAAATGTCTAAATATAATCCAGATAAACAAAAAACGCTTTGGAGAGATCCTCAATAATTTTTAATAGGATAAAGAAACTGAAACTGAAAACAAAAGTTTGAGAACCACTGGTCTATCTTATCTATCTATCATAGTCTACCATCTCAGAATCAGGCTTCTATATCTGCTTATCAGTGTTCTAGATTACTCATTGATTTGTAATGGAGTATCTCTATTACCTTCATCTCAAGCCCTGACATACTGGATTCCCTCTCTTCCCATTATTATTAGCAGCATTAAGGTATAGTCCCTGGCACAAAACAAGCACTTAATCGATGTTTTTTGACTACTTGTTTTGTGCTAGTGAGTAGCCCCAGTTCTATTTAATCACATTAAATTAATTTTCTAGAAAGGGAATTAGCTTCAAAGATACAGCAAGATTAAAATATAAACTTTACCTCAATATACCAGGACATAGATTTTTTTTCTACACTACCTTGGTCCCTAAGTAAAATAGACTTATTCTTAAAACAGTTTTTGTATTTGTGTACTTTGTATTTTGTATTTGTGTATATATCTCAATCTACATACATATTTGCATGTGTGAGTATACGTGTATATATTCACATATATGTACATAACAAACATATGTGTGTATCAATGTACAGGTATATTATATTATGTGTATATGAATTCACCATCTATAAATTCACATTTATTACTCTAGAAGAAATCTCGTGAAAAGATGGAGAGATGTGTGATATAAAACAACATATTTAAGTGGATTCAAAACTAGTTGAATAGTGGGAACCAAAGCATAGAAGTTAGTTTTTCCACTTCACTTTAGGAAAAAAAGCAATTAGGGGCAATTAGGTGGTGCAGTAGATAGAGCACCAGCCCCAAAATCATGAGGATCTGAGTTCAAATGTGATCTCAGACACTCAACACTTCCTAGCTGTGTGACCTTTGGCAAGTCACTTAACCCCAATTGTCTTAGCAAAAAAAAAAATTAATAAAGAGCCTCACATTACCATTTCCTTGACCATGATACATGTAAGTTATCGACAAAAGTGTTAATGACACATGTATCATGTACATGTGTCATTAACACTTTTGTCGATAACTTACATAATATCCAAGAAGGAATACTTACAACTTTTGCACAAGACAGGAAATGGAGAGGGATACTTAGTGAACACTTAGGATTCAAAACAATCTTGCTACTTTATGTCAACTTTAATCAAAATTCCATTTAAGAAAGACAGACTTAGGAAGTATCCATGGGTTTATTTTTCCTTAGGCAGATATGTATATATGGGAGGACAGTTGGAACTGAGCTTGGAGCAGGCATAGGCAGCAGGGGTTATAAAGATAAAAACCACAAGTGACAGGATGTAATCGCACAGTGCTCTTATCGAGTTATCTCTGGGTTGGGCTGTCTTTTGGAAGGCATATCTTGGCCTGTATCTGGTGTGGCCACTGGGCTGGGGCTCCTCAAGAGCCAGTCTGAGTTGATTCTGCAGCATAGCAGGGGGAATTCCAGGTTCAGCGTGAGAATATTGCAAGGAATTTCTGATGTGTCTAATTTAAGGAATGTTCAGTTTCTCTCCTGTTTCTGATTTCCAGATCATTCTGGGTTCCTTTGCAATAGCAGGAAGCTTGAGCTAATCAAGATGGTTAGTAAACCACAACTCTGACAAGAGAATCTCCAATGAGGTCCAGAAGAATCAGATATGACTGAATATCTATTGAACATGCAACTGTTTCAGTTTCACAGTCAGAACACTGGGTTGTATCTCACAAGATGCAGCGTATTAGAAATGAATATAAAATATTATAACTCAATTTAAAAGAATCCAGCTCCCCAAGGATAAGATGAAGAGCACATAACTGGACAGCAGTTTGTCTGGAAAAGGTTTTAGAGCATTTAGTTCCATGAGAATCAATAGTATATATATATATATATATATATAAAACCATTTAATTCAATTTTAGGCTTCATTAGGAAAAGCCTAGTGTCCAGAACTGAGATGATAGCCCAGTTGTATTCATCACACCAGGACAGAACTGTTAAGTCCTAGGCTCCTTCCCATTGAGGAAAATCCTTGATAAGGAGGAGTACTAGAGAGGACCACCAATGAAAGCTCTTTATATCACACAATGGGAGGAATCTATTAAAGGAACTGAGGATGTTTAGCCTAGAAAAAGATAATGATGTAGAGAGGGCAATGCTGGCCATCTTCCAGCATCTGAGAGGTTTTGCCAGCAATGAAAGAAAGGATTGATTTGTTCTGTGTGGCTCCAGAGGCAGAATTGGAGGCAAGCCCCAGACTTGTTCCTAAGAATTAGAGGTGTCCCAAAGCAGAAGGGGCTGTCTCTGTAGAGAGTGGGATCCCCCTCAATAGAGGCCTTTGAACCAAAGGCTAGAAATCCATTTGGCAGCTTCTTAAGGGGATTCTTTCCCAGCAAACTATTGGTCTAGATGAACACTGAGAGTTTGTTTAAAAGAATGGATCGGTACCTTTTTGTCCTCCCAGTGAGAGGAGTAAGAAAGAGCTAGAGCCAAAATATCGTCCTCTTCTTCCTTATCAAATGATAACAAATATCATCTAGGTGGCACAGTGGATAGAGTCCAGACCCTGATTCAGGAAGCTGAGTCTTCCTGGATTCAAATCTGGCTTCAGACACTGACTTGCTGTGTGACTCTGGGTAAATCACTTAAGCCTGCTTGCCTCAGTTTCCTCATCTGTAAAATGAACTGGAGAAGGAAATGGTATAAACCACTGTCATATCTCTGACAAGACAATCTCCAATGAAGTCATGAAGAGTCAGACATGACTGAATAACTACTGAACAATAATAAATATAGTACTTTTGATGTATCTTGCTTTTGCACCAAAATAATGTGGGGTGTTGTAGACACCAGATGATGGTAGTCACCAAAGTTGGGTTTCAATCACTTGAAGAATTCACAATAACCATTCTTTGGTAAAAGGTAGTTTTATTTAGGGAAGAATTTTCAGACAAAATGAAGGGATACACTAGACACCAGGAATGATAAATATGAAGTAGAGTGAGAGAGTTAAGTCCCTCACAATTGGAACTCACAATTATCCAGGAAAAAGGGTGCTTCAGGGATTCATTTCTTTCTTTCTTTTTATTATAGCTTTTTATTTACAAGATATATGCATGGGTAATTTTTCAGCATTGACAGTTGCAAAACCTTTTGTTCCAATTTTTCCCCTCCTTGCCCCCACCCTCTCCCCCAGATGGCAGGTAGACCAATACATGTTAAATATGTTAAAGTATATGTTAAATACAATATATGTATACATGTCCAAACAGTTATTTCGCTGTACAAAAAGAATAGGACTTTAAAGTAGTGTACAATTAACCTATGAAGAAAATCAAAAATGCCGGCAGGCAAAAATAGAGGATTGGAAATTCTAGGTAGTGGTTCACACTCATTTCCCTGAGTTCTTTCACTGGGTGTAGCTGGTTCAATTCATTACTGCTCTATTGGAAGTGATTTGGTTCATCTCATTGTTGAAGAGGGCCACGTCCATCAGAACTGATCATCATATAGTGTTATCGTTGAAGTATATAATGATCTCCTGGTCCTGCTCATTTCACTCAGCATCAGTTCACATAAGTCTCTCCAGGCCCTTCTGAAATCATTCTACTGGTCATTTCTTACAGAACAATAATATTCATATACCACAATTTATTCAGCCATTCTCCAAGTGAGGGGCATCCATTCAGTTTCCAGTTTGTGGCCACTACAAAGAGGGCTTCCACAAACATTCTTTCACATACAGGTCCCTTTCCCTTCTTTAATATCTCTTTGGGATATAAGCCCAGTAGTAACACTGCTGGATCAAAGGGTATGCACAGTTTGATAATTTTTTGGCTGTAGTTCCAAATCGCTCTCCAGAATGGCTAGATGTGTTCACAATCAGGGATTAATTTCTTAGTCTCTCTGTCCAACACAACATTCACAACCTCATCGCTTTAATGTTTTCAAAGCTTTTTCCATAGTTTCTCTCACTGGATCTTCATAACAACCCTAGAGGTAGGACCTATTATTAATCCCATTTTTCAGATAATGCAACTGAAGCTGAAAGTGGTTAAGTGATGTTCCCAGGATCATACAACTACTAAGAGTCTGAGGCAGAATTGAAACAGTTTTTCCTGCCATTAGGTGCAAACTAATAAAAGCCATTAAGATATACAAAATGTTTTGTATATGTTGTCTCATTTCATTTAATCCATAAACCTTCCACATTTGGACGAATATACAATTCAGAAATTTCCCTATCAACCAGCCACAGTGATTACTGCTTGCATCACTGAAATAAATTTCCCATTTGCCTCACCTTGAGCATAGTCTACTTCCACCTCAGGGATGAAGTCTTCAAATTTAGGTGTAGTTAGCAGTGGACTAGATAAAAATTAATCCCAGGGGTAAGCTGGGAGAAACTTCTGATAGAGATCTGTTTAGATCCAAGGTCCTACCCTTTGGGGAGGTGGTCCTGTCTGAAATTCAATTTTGGTCAAACTCTAGTCTCTAGTCACACCTTGCCATGTCCTATCAGAAATCCTAGTCATGTCTCAGGTTAAAATTTCCCTATAAAATCTACTCAGACCATTCCACAGCTTCTGCCTTCTTTTGGGTCAGTACACCATGGCACTCTGTCTTGTGGTGTCTTTCCCCTTATCTTTTCCCCATGTCATATGGTATCTCTCCTAGCTCCACTATGTTTCCCAATTCCATTTCTCCTTAACAGCTAACTAATTCTTTTAAAGTGCTAAGTCTCTTTCAGGATTTAACCTGTCAGCTAAGGGAATGCTCCAACCTCATGGGGTGCTCCTTTTTTTCTATTGGGTAATTTTGGGTTTCATTGAGGAACTTGTCTTTTACATGCTCTGTCACTCTTTCATATTTACCATTCCCAGTATCTATTGTATTCCTTCATTTTGTCTGTAATCTCTTCCCTAAATAAATCTACCTTTTGCCAAAGAGAATGACCATTGTGGATTCATCACATGATTGAAGCCCAACTTTTGGAACCTACCATCACCTGGTGTCTATATTACCATAATATCTTATATCTGCCCTGGTAAGAAGTCAGTAAAGACAGGGCTAGATTGATCATATAAAGGAAATTATGAATCTTGGTTGACACTAGAACTATATAAATCTCCTTGAGGAATGAACACTAGGTACCCAGAGTCCCTGGGCAGTTAGGTGGCAAAGTGGCTTGAGTATCAGGCTTGGAGAAGGAAAACCTAAATTCAAATCTAGCTTCAGATAGTAGTAGTATGACCCAGTGATAGGTATTCAAACGGGCTAGTCCTCTCCAGAATGATGGAGCAATAACCCTAACGCTACCTGGCCTTCATCCTAAAGCCCTCAGCTTTACCTTGGGAATGTGGTAGTTCCGCAAATTGGCTGTCAGATAACAATCTTTAGGTCAGTAATAACAAAGTTTCTGACATAACCTAAGCCAATTTAAGCTAATAATAGGGTGCAACTCCATCTCCAAGCCATAGAATTCAACAATGGAGACTCAATTCTACCTCTAAACCATAAAATTAGCTTATCAGTAACATGAAGCACCTGGTCTTTCTATCTTTTCCCCATAAATTTATTTTCTTGCTTTTGGTTCTTTGCTAAATTCTTTTGGAATCTATCCTCCTTTAATTGTAATTACAATTATAATAAACATTGTCCCCTGACTTGGATCAGAACCTGCAAATTCTTTTGAGACCCCTCACCATACTCAGACCAAAATTCTTTAATCCATTCTGAGACCATCTCCTCTGACTTTGACCTCCAAGTATTCTTCTAGCTCTCCTCTGACTTTGTTCTCATCCAAGAACCATCTCTCCCTGATTTTATTCTTCAAGCATTTTCCCCCACTCCTCCCTAATTTTATCCTTCAAGCATCTCCCTTATTCCTTCAAAACATCTCTTTTCTCCCCAAAATCTCTTCTGGTTTCTTTCCCTTCCTTCTGTCTATAAAAATCATCCCTTCCCAAAGTATGGCACAAAATCTTATTTGTATTTTTGCCCTTGACCTTCACTCATTAATAAAGATGGCAGAAAGAAAGTCTCATTGTGATTTTTCACAATCTTTCCACCTCATCTTTGCTATCACCTGGGCAAGTCACTTAACCCTGGTTACCTCAGTTTCCTCATCTGTAAAATGAGCTGAAGAAGAAAATGGCCAACTCCAGTATTTCTCCTAAAACAAAAAACAAACAAAAAAAACAAAAAAAAAAAACCAGGGTCAAGAAAAGCTGGACACAATTGAAATCAACCCACTACCCAAATTTATGGGGAAAAGATAGAAAGACCTGGTGCTTCATGTTACTGATAACACTACCACCAAACTCAGAAACTCATCTTTGCTATCACCTGGGCAAGCCACTTAACCCTGTTTGCCTCAGTTTCCTCATCTGTAAAATGATCTGGAGAAGAAAATTGCCAACTCCAGTATCTTTCTAAAAAAACAAAAAATAAATAAATTGGAGTCAGGAAAAGTTGAACAAGATTGAAACCAACCGGTCACCACCAAACTCGGAGACTTATAAATTCAGGTTATAGGATGCCAGGTGAAAACAGGTGGCCATGGAACTTTTCTGAAAAGGTCATTTCGAAAGGCAGGTTTCAAGACGGAAAATTGGGAAAGATGTTCAAGACCAAATTTTTCCACATCCTGAGATTCTTAGTGCATTCCTCCCTCAGTAAAATGTTATCTGGCGCCTGTACAGGCACAAAAGCACTACAGCCGCTTTCTCCCCATTACAGAATGCCTTTGGCCGGAGGGTCTCGGATAGAAAAAAAAGAGAATTTCCATTATCTTAGTGAGAGGCTGTGCAAGGCTAAAGAATCTCGTTCTAATGCCCCTGTAGAGATAAGGAACAATTTCCTTGAATGGAACCCAGGGGCCGGATTTCTCATTCTAATCTCGGGAGACTGGGAAACTGCCCAGAGGACAGGTTCTTTAAGGGTGCGGTGAAAAACAAATTCTCCCTCTCGGGAATACTGACCAAATAGTCCCTCTATTTGGCCCGAACGGAAGTAGGAAGAGAAGAAACTAAGGGATGGACTGATCCCAGGAACTGGAAGAATGGATCGGAGCCATATTAATGTCTGGATCAGCTCCTGGACGCCGACTGGAAAGTGGAAATTGTCCTCTGTGCTTTTTGTAAACATCCCCTTTGGGGAACAGCGATGGAAAAAACGCAGTTTAGTGAGTGCCTCTCCTCAGAGCCAGTTCTGTAGATAATGGTTACTACTTTTTAATATAGGAAATTCAATTTGATTCAACAAGCTTTTATTTATTGAGGTTCTTCTTGTAATGTCGGAGAAACTGAGGCAAGATAGAGGTTAGAGAGTTATAATAATTTAATTTATTGGCAAGTAAATCAATTGACTGGATCGGATTCTCCTCTCCAAGTATCCAGTATCGAATGTGGGGTGTAGAGATTCTTTATAGGGTGACAAACAATGACATAATGGGGATGCACTGGAGTTGGGAAAGTTATCTGATATTCTAATAGATTGGGAGAAGCAGCACCTGATGTTCTAAAATATAAAATCTTTTATCCTTAACAATTATTCTGATAATCAAGAGGGAGGAGTGGTATAATAGCTTGAGGTTTGGGGTAGAATAACTGAGGTAGGGCAGTTCAAGGAGACTGTGGCATTATATTCTATGCGCAGGATTGTGTTGGGCAGAGTCCTCTGAGTGTCCTCACAAATATTAACACTATCTTGGGGCAGTGAGGTAGTATTGTGGATACAGCACTCATCCTGGAGTCTGGAGGACCTGAGTTCAAATGTGGTTTCAGACTCTAGCTGTGGGCTAGTCATTTAACTCCAGATTATTTCCAAAAGATCCAAACAGACAGTTCTATCAAAATTTTAAATCTTATTTTCCATAGGAGGTGTCCTATGGTTCCTCTTGATGGGGTGAATAAGATCCCAGTAAAAGGCCATGTCCCTGACAGCATCCCAAGGAGTTAACATCTATAGCTTGGCCTCTTGATTCATACAATAATTATGGGTTCAAAATACTCCTTTCAATGGCCCTTCTAAACACTGGCCTTTGGTTGGGGTCTTATTCTCCCCATCACTCCTTTCCCTCCTCACATTGAATGTTAACCAAAGAATACTGGACTAGAGATGTGTTTCTTTCTGTCTGAGAAAAACTGTCTATACTTACTATACTATCTCTATACTGACCTACATGGACTGATGCTAAGTGAGATGAGCAGAACCAGGAGATCATTATACACTTCGACAACGATATTGTATGAGGATGTATTCTGATGGAAGTGGATTTCTATGACAAAGAGACCTGAGTTTCAATGGATAAATGATGGACAGAAACAAGTACACCCAAAGAAGGAACACTGGGAAATGAATGTGAACTATTTGCATTTTCGATTTTCTTCCCGAGTTATTTTTACCTTATACTATCTCTATACTTACACTATATACAATTTATATTTACAATTTTCTTATATGTTCTAATTTCCATCAGAAAGTGAGATCCTTGAGGGATTTTTTTAGTTTGTTTCTCTTTTTATTAACACTTTTTATTTTTCAAAACATCTGCGTGGAACCAGGAGATCATTATATACCTCAACAACGATACTGTTTGAGGATGTATTCTGATGGAAGTGGTTCTCTTCGATAAAGAGAGCTATTCAGTTTCAATTGATCAAAGATGGACAGAAGCAGCTACACCCAAAGAAAGAACACTGGGAAATGAATATAAACTGTTTGCATTTTTGTTTTTCTTCCCGGGTTATTTATACCTTCTGAATTCAATTCTCCCTGTGCAACAAGAAAACTGTTCGGTTCTGCACACATATATTGTATCTAGGATATACTGTAACTTACTCAACATGTAAAGGACTGCTTGCCATCTGGGGGAGGGGTGGAGGGAGGGAGGGGAAAAATTGGAACAGAAGTGAATGCAAGGGATAATGCTGTAAAAAATTACCCTGGCATGGGTTCTATCAATAAAAAGTTATTAAAAAAAAAAAAGAAATAATGGCAAATATCACGTGTTAAAAAAAAAAAAAACATATGCGTGGACAATTCTTCAACACTAGTCCTTGCAAAACCTTGTGTTCCAATTTCCCCTCCCCTTCTCCCAAGCCCTCCCCTAGATGAGAAGTAGTCCAATATATGTTAAACATGGTAGAATTATATGTTAAATCCAATATATGCATATATATATTTATACAATTATCATACTGCAAAAGAAAAAAAGAGAAACAAAATAAAATGCAAGCAAACAACAACAAAAAGAGTGAAAGTGCTATGTTGTGAACCACATTTAGTTCTCATAGTCGCCTGTCTGGGTGTAGATGGCTCTCTTCATCATTGAACAATTGGGACTGGTTTGAATCATCTCTTTGTTGAAGAAAGCCATGTCCATCTGAATTGATCATTGTATAATCTTTTTGTTGCTGTGTATAATCTCCTGATTCTGCTCATTTTACTTAGCATCAGTTCATGTAAGTCTCTCCAAACTTCTCTGAAATCATCCTGCTGATCATTTCTTATAGAACAATAATATTCCATAACATTCATATATCATAACTTATTCAGTCATTCTCCAACTGATGGGCATCCCCTCAGTTTCCAGTTTCTTGCCACTATAAAAAGGGCTGCCACAAATATTTTTGCACATGTGGGTCTCTTTTTCTCCTTTAAGATCTCTATGGGATATAAGCCCAATGCTGTATCAACACTGATAATTTTTTGAGCATAGTACTAAATTGCTCTCTAGAATGATTGGATCTATTCACAATTCCACCAGGGTTTTTTTTTTCTTTTTGCAAGGCAATTGGGGTTGTTACTTGCTCAGTATCACACAGCTAATAAGTGTTAAGTATCTGAGGCTGAATTTGAACTCAGGTTCTCCTGACTCCAGAGCCAGTGCTCTATCCACTGTACCATCTAGCACCTCCAATGAGAGTGTTTTTGTCTTTCTGTGAATCCCTAGTGTCAATCACAAGAGCTTGATAAATGCTTATTGATTGATTGAATGCTAACCAAAGAATGCTGGACTAGAAGCAGTAAAGAAACAAAGATAATAAATTCAGTATTGTCACTGATTTGCTGTGTGATCTTTGCAAATTACTTTCCTTTTCTGAGCTTCAATTACATCATTAGTAAAATTGAAAAGAGTGGGACTAGATGGTCTTTTATCAGTTATAAAATTGAATCTGGGCAAATTTTCTGGCAAATCATAGCTTTAAAAAGACCTTAGACCAAGGAAGAACTGGAGAACATTATGAAAAGCAAAATGGACAACTATGATTAGATTAAATTAAAAAGTATTTTCATTCTTTTTGTTGTTGTTAGTTGGCATTTTATTTTTTCTTATTTTTTTCCAGTTTGATTTGATTTTTCTTGTGCAGCAAGATAATTGTATAAATATGTATGCGTATATTGGATTTAACATATATTTCTACTATGTTTAATATATATTGGGCTACTTGCCATTTAGGGGAGAGGATGGGGGAAGAGAAGGGAAATTGGAACACAAGATTTTGCAAGGGTTAATGTCAAAGAATTATCCATGCACATGTTTTGAAAAATAAAAACTTCAATTAAAAAAAATGTTTGTAGCAACTTTTCTTATGGTGGCAAAGAATTGGAAATTGAGGGGATGCCCATCAATTGGGGGATAGCTGAATAAGCTGTGGTATATGAAGGTAATGGACTATTATTGTTCTATTAAAAATGATGAACAAACTGATTATAGAAAGGCCTGGAACGATTTACATGAATTGATGCTGAGTGAAACAAGCAGAACCAGGAATACGTTGTAGACAATAACAACAAGAATGTGAGATGATCAATTATGAATGACTTGATTCTTCCTAGTGATTTAGTGATCCAAAGCAATCCCAATAGACTGAACAGAAAATATAATCTCTATTCAGAAAAAGAATTATAGAGATTCAATATAAATCAACACATGATGATGTTCACTTCTTTTTTTCTTTTTTCCCCCTTCCTTGTGGTTTTCCCCTTTTGTTCTGATTTTTCTCTCTCAGTGTGATTCATAAAGCAATGTGTATTAAAATAAACTAATTAAAAAAAAAATAAAGGGACAATAGAAGTTATATAGTTGAATCATCTAATTTTACAGATAAAGAATCTGAGGTTCAGAGAGAAGTGACCGCCTGAGAAAGAATCAAAGACAATTGGAGCCATCAAATCCAGTGCTATTTTCCTTATTCTACAAAAGGGATTTTGAACTGTTCTAAGGAATGTGTTTTAGCAACTGCTCATGGACAAAGACAACAATGGGATTCAACTTGGGCTTACTTGATTGTTCAGATTCATTTGACAATTGCTAAAAAGAATATATAAGTTTTAAAGAAGACAGTGAGATTGGTTGGCTTTTGAGATCTCCACTACTTCATTATATGGATGGTGAATAGAAGGGCAAAGTTGGCAACTAGGGCTTTAGAAGATTCATGTCTATTAACCAACTAGAAGTCATGGGGGAGGAGAACTGCATGCCTGTGGTGAAATGAAGTGAGATAGGGAAATGGCTTCATTGTAGAAATAGTTATTATTATTACTTTGTATGACTCATAATATCTAAAGAAAAAATTTTGTGGAAAATCAGAACAAAATTTGGTTTCCTGGAGTTTATCAGTATCATGTGTTCTTCAACAGCATGCTTTGAATAATGGACTCCTGTGTTTTCTCAGTTACCAATGGAATGAAGCAAGGCTGTCTGCTCTTGCTCCCATGCTGTTTAATATGCTGTTTCCAACAATGTTGTCAGACACCTTCAACAAGAATAAAAACAGCATCAAGATCAGTTACCACATTGATGGTAAATTATCCAACTTGAAAGAGCTACAAGCCAAGACTCAAATGGAGGGAGAGTTATATGTATGACATTTTGTTTGCAGATGATTGTACACTCAGCTCAGCCTCTGAGGCTGAGAGGTAACAAAGTATGGAGTGATTCCCTGCTGTTTGTGCTAAATTTGACCTGACAATCAATACCAAAGAAACAAAGGTTCTCCACCAGCCAGCACCACACCATACATATATGGTTCCATATGGAACCATCAATTACAAACAATGGAGAAAATTCACTTACCTCAACATCATATTTCCCAGGGATTTATACATAGATCATGAGTTCAACACACACATTGCCAGTGCTAGCTTAGGGTTTGGGAGACTACAAAGAAAAGTCTAGAAGAGAAGGGGTATTAAATTGCCTATCAAACTGAAGGTCTACAGAGCCATTATGTTGACTTTGTTGTTGTGTGCCTGTAAAACCTGGTTTACCAGCGCCATGTCAAGAAACTAAATTGCTTCCATTTGAATTGTTTTAGGAAGATCCTGAAGGTACCAGTTACTGAGATCCTTTTTCCAACTGAACTGTTAAGAATTCAAATTTTATGGGCTATCAAACTGTGCCTGCCTTTTGAGCCAGCAGTGTCTTTATTGGATCTGCTTCCCAAAGAGATCATAAAAGAGAGAAAAGGACCCACATGTGCAAAAATATTTGCAACAGCTCCTTTTGTAGTGGCAAGGAACTGGAAACTGAGTGGATGCCCATTAGTTGGAGAATGGCTAGATAAGTTATGGTATGTGAATATAATGGAATATGTGTTCTATAGAAAATGATCAGCAGGCTGATTTCAGAAAAGCCTGGAAAGACTTACATGAACTGATGCTGAGTGAAGTGAGGAGAACCAAGAGAACATTGTACGACAAGATTATATGATGATCAACTGTGATGAACTTGGCGCTTTTCAACAATGAGATGATTCAAGGCAATTCCAATAGACTTGTGATAGAAAAAGCCACTGACATCCAGAGAGAGAACTATGAAGACTGAATGTGGATCATTCAGTGTGGATTATTTTTTTTTTTAGTTGTTTGCTTTTTCTTTCTCATGTTTTTGTCCCCTTTAATCTGATTTTTCTTGTGCAGCATGATGAATATGGAAATATATTTAGAATTGCACATGTTTAACCTGATGTAGTTCAAAATGATGTAATATAAAATGATGTGGATAGATGATGGTAGGTACCAAAAGTTAGAGTTTAGTCATGTGAAGGATTCACAATGGCCACTCTCTTTGGCAAAGTTTAGATTTATTAAGAGAAGAGTTTATAGATAAAATAAAGGGATACAATAGACACTGGGAATGGTAAATTTGAAATAGAGGCAGAGCATATGAAAGACAGTTCCTAGTGGAACTCATAATTTTTTTTTAAAGTTTAATTTTTTTACATGTACTTGGGAAATGTTTAATGAAATAAATTATATATAATATAAAATTAAATTACACATAGATGCATTGCATGTATATATATACATATGCATTGTATATGATATATACACTTATATCTATACATACATATATGCACTGTGTACATCCACATATATATATACATATATATATATATATGGATGTATATATGCATATACATCCTTTATACAGATACATATGGCTGGCTTAGACAATAATCCAAATTTACTTTAAAATGTTCTAGCCCAGTGGTCTCTAAATTTTTTTCTGACTTGTCACATAACATATAAATTTTTGAGCACACATTCTCAGTGTCTACATATTTATTTGTAAATAATTCAGTTGTGCTCCTAGGAGCAGTGTGTAGCATAGTAAATAGAAACCTGGCCTTGGAGTCAGGGAGACTTGGATTCAAGTATGATCTCTGAAACAAAGCAACTTCCTAAAACTTTTAAATTTCTTTTTTTTTAATATTTTATTTTATAATAACTTTATATTGACAGAATCCATGCCAGGGTAATTTTTTTACAACATTATCCCTTGCACTCATTTCTGTTCCGATTTTTTCCCTCTCTCCCTCCACCCCCTCCCCTAGATGGCAAGCAGTCCTATATATGTTAGATATGTTGCAGTATATCCTAGATACAATATATGTTTGCAGAACCGAGCAGTTCTCTTGTTGCACAGAGAGAATTGGATTCAGAAGATAAAAATAACCCGGGAAGAAAAACAAAAATGCAAGCAGTTTATATTCATTTCCCAGTGTTCTTTCTTTGGGTGTAGCTGCTTCTGTCCATCTTTGATCTGAATTAACTCTCTTCATCGAAGAGATAGAAGTGGATTTCTTTGACAAAGAGACCTAACTGAGTTTCAATTGATAAATGATGGACAGAAGCAGCTAGACCCAAAGAAAGAACACTGGGAAACGAATGTGAACTATTTGCATTTTTGTTTTTCTTCCCAGGTTATTTATACCTTCTGAATTCAATTCTCCCTGTACAACAAGAGAACTGTTCAGTTCTGCACACATATATTGTATCTAGGATATACTGTAACCTATTCAACATGTAAAGGACTGCTTGCTATCTGGGGGAGGGGGTGGAGGGAGAGAGAGGGAAAATCGGAACAGAAGCAAGCGCAAGGGATAATGTTGTAAAAAAAATTACCCTGGCATGGGTTCTATCAATAAAAAGTTATAAAAAAGAAATCCACTTCCATCAGAATACATCCTCATACAATATTGTTGTCAAAGTGTATAATGATTTCCTGGTTCTACTCGTTTCACTTAGCATCAATTCATGTAAGTCTCTCCAAGCCTCTCTGTATTCAGTGAAACTCATAATTACCCAGATGAAAGGGAGCACCCCATGAGGCTGGGGCATGCCTTAACTGGCAGGCTAACAAAGGGACTTAGCCCCTTAAAAGAGTTTGTTAACTACAAAGAGAAGAAGTAGGGTTGGGAAGCAGAGTGGAGTTAGGAGAGATATCACATGCCATGTGGAAAGGGGAAAGACACCATAAGGCAGAATGCCAGGATGGACTGATCCAAAAGAAAGCAGCAGCCATGGGATGGCCCATAATAAGATTGTATTTATTTATTTAATTATAGCTTTTTATTTACAAGATATATGCATAAGTAATTTTTCAGCATTGACAATTGCAAATCTTTTTGTTACAACTTTTTCCCTCCTTTCCCCCACCCCTTCCCCCAGATGGCAGGTTGACCAATACATGTTAAATATGCATAACAAGATTTTATAAGGAAAATTTCAGGGATATGAGTGGAATTTTGGATGGGACATGGCAAGATTATACTATTGGAGACCTCTACAGCGAATGGGGTCTTAGGAGTTTGATATAATTTGAATTTCAGATTGTACCAATTCTCCAAGGGTGAGACCTTGGAGCTAAACTGATTTTTATCAGGGCCTTCTCCCTCCCTGCTTCAGGGGTTAATTTTTATCAATTTCTTTGTAAGCCATATCTAACATTGAAGACCGCATCATAATCTATATTAGATCGCTTGCTATCTTGAGCAGGAGAAGAGGGAGAAAGAAGAAAAGTCTGGAAGATAAGGCTTTGCAAAGGTGAATGTTGAAAACCATTTTTGCATGTATTTGGAAAAATAAAATACTATTAAAAATAAATTAAATGGGAAAAATTTTCTGGCCAATAAAACACCCCCAAAACCTAAAACTTTGCTGCAAAGAGCTCAACTCTGATGGGCCAGCCACATTGCTCAAATACCAATATATGTTTGCCTAAAAAACTATTTTATGGAGAACTCACACAGGGTAGGCACTCACAGGGTGGGGTGTTGAAATGATGCAAAGACACTCTCAAGGTCTCTCTGAAGAACTTTGGAATCAATTGTAAGACATGGGAGACATGGCCCAGGATTTCCCAACATGGCATGCCTTCATCAAAGAAGAAGGGGTTTTGCTCTATGAGCAAAATTGCAGTCACCTAGAAGAAATGTGAAATGCAAAAATTTAGAGACATCTCTACTTCAAATGTTCATATTTGTGCTTGACCTGTGGGAGAGTGTTCCAAGCTTGTATTGGTCTCAGCCAGAGTTGGGCATGTTGTACAGGATTTGAACCTAGGTTCTATAATTATAGAACTAAAGCTTTATTCCATCAGCTTCTGCTTTGAAAATGCCTTATTGCTGCTCCTTACTATGAGGTCTTCAGGTTAGATGATCATTTGTTGGGTATGTTAGAATAAGAATTCCATTTTAACTTGAGGGTCACTGAAGTCCCTTCCAATTCTCAAATTCTGTGATTCCAAGACTTCTAAGTTCCTTTCCAGTCCCAAGTCCAAGATCCTGGGAATTTCCTGATGAATTGTTCATTTAGCTCCATAAAAGAACTCCTCACACTAATGAAATTGCAAGCCTGGCTCATTCCCTCCCTCACTTCTCACTCTTTCCCAAAGAGTAGGGTTTTTTTTTTTCACTTTTTTAAAATTTTAATAGTATTTTATTTTTCCAAATACATATAAAAATAAGTTTTCAACATTCACTTTGTGAAAACTTATGTTCCAAATTTCTTCATCCTACCCCCACCTCTCTCCTTTAGCAATCCAATATAGGTTCAATATGTACAATTCTTCTAAATGTATTTCCATATTCATTATGCCGCACACACAAAAAATCAGATCAAAAAGGGGAAAACACAAGAAAGGAAAAAAAAACAAGCAAGTAAACAACAACAACAACAAAGATGAAAATACTATGCTTTGGTCCACATTCAGCCTCTAGTTCTCTCTCTGGACGTTGGATGACTCTTTCCATCACAAGTCTATTAGAATTGCCTTGAATCACCTCATTGTTGAAAAGAGCCAAGTCCATCACAATTGATCATCACACAATCTTGTTGCTGTGTACAGGGTTCTCTTGGTTCTGCTTACTTCACTCAGCATCAGTTCACCGTCAGTCTCTGCAGGCCCTTCTGAAATCAGCCTGCTCATCATTTCTCGTGGAACAATAATATTCCATAACTTATCCAGTCATCCTCCACCTAACAGGCACCCTCTCAGTTTCCAGTTTCGTGCTACTACAAAAAGGGCTGCTATAAACATTTTTGCACGTACGGGTCCTTTTCCCTTTTTTATTATCTCAAAGAGTAGTTTTAAAAGTCCTGAGCTATTTTAATACTACTCACTGGAGCTGTAGGGTAAAGAACAGGGCAAATTCCCGCGCACCCCCTTCCACTCCCCCACTTTTCAGGAGTCAAAGGGTTATGAGCAGCTCCAAAAGCCTGTTTACTCGGCAGTTAATCAATGAACCAGAATCAGTGAAACCTTCCAAGTTAAGGGAAATATCTCTAAAACATTTCCCGGGTATCTGGAGGGGGAGGAGATAAAGTCAGGTCACTCCCAGCTATCAATCATCCCAAACCTGGAGTGGGGGGGAGGGATTAAAAGGCGGACCTCAATTCCCCTCCTGCCTTCAGTAGCTGGATCTTTCTCCACGAGAAGCTACGCAAAGCTGACGGGAAGGGGAGCCGGGACTGGAGGAGAAGAGGGTGTCTCTGAAGAATGAGGCCCAGGAAAATGTCTGAAGTGCTCTCAGTCCTTTTCCGGCTCCTGCTGCTTTTAGGTGGGGTGGCTTCTGTGACTTTCCAGCATCATCGCTATGATGATCTCATACGGACCTTATACAAGGTACATAACGAGTGTCCCCACATCACTCGAGTTTACAGCATCGGCCACAGCGTCAAGGGAAGACATCTCTATGCCCTGGAATTCAGTGACTTCCCAGGAATGCACGAGCTGTGTGAGTACTGAACCTTCATTGTACATGGTACCCGTTGGGGGAGTTGGCTGCTGGGATTTCAGGGGCAGGAGCTTTGCCCAGAATAATACCTCTCCCACACATCCCTAGGAGCTGACATTCACCCAGGTACTCCACCCAGGCTCATAATCTAGACCTTTCCTTCCATACTAGTGCTCATCAAAATCTCCCTGTTCTACTTTTTATTTTCCAGGGGCCTAGCTAATCTTAATCTGGTCCAGTTTCCCTGGCTTTGCTTAAAAACTTTAGCTGCACTCGGTCGTCTTGATGGAAATAGTGATGGTGCCAGGTTAGGGGGAAAGGGTATGAGGAAGAAAAACAATTCTTTTAGATTGCCAAAGAAAATTCCTTCCCTGTAAATTTGAAAACAAGTTCTTTTCTCTGTTCTGCTGAACAAGCAACCTTCAGTCACCCTGAGGTCAAGAAATGATCTAGAAGGTAGGACTAAGGAGCAAAGCCACCAGTATGCTAGAGTATGGGAGCAGAGGCTGGTGGAAATTGGATGACTGCTTCCTACTCGAGGGGACCCCTTCTTCAAGCCATGTCTAAGAATGACTTGTACACAGTCATTGAACAGAAAGAGGTTTCTAGGGATCATTAGTCTAGTCCCCTGATTTTAGGCATGTTGTAGATGCATAATAGGAATAGTCCCATTTCTTTGTGGGACGACTAGGGTGGAGATGGAGGTCACTAGTGTAGGGGAAATGGACCAGCCAAGGAGTGGAAAATAAGCCAAGTAAGAAGTGGGAGAAAAGAATAAGATTGAAGAAAAAGGGAGGGAAAGAAGGAAAGGAATAAGGAAGAGATGGAAGGTGGGGAAAAGGGGAGAAGAAAAGGGGAAGAAAAGGAATGTGCTTATGTTTCAAGCACAGAAACGGGAAGATTTTTTTATCTGACTAGGAAGTGCTTATGTTTTGCAGATATTTGACTTTAGAATCTTAAAAAGTACCAGTTCAGGGGCAGTTATGTAATGTTGTGGGTAGTGCTTCACCTCTGGATGTCTGGAGGAACCAAGTTCAGATGCGTCCTTGGACACTAAGTTGTGTGTCCCTAGGCAAGTCACCAGCCCATTTGCTGAAAAACAAAAACAAAATCAAAACAGCACCCTTTCCGTGTGTGCCCCTCTGAGGCACATTCTTTAACCCTCATTGACTGCTTGGCATAAAATTCAAGTCATGGATGCATAGAGGATAAAGTGCAAGGAAAGGGAAAGCAAAGGAGAGAAGAAAAGATTTTTTATATCTGACTAGGAAGTTATGTTTTGTGGATACTGACTTTAGACCTTTAAAAATAGATACCTGAAAGATAACCTTCCAATTCTGAGATGCTTTGATTTGGAATTGTCTAATTCAGTGAGCCAATCCATTTTGGAAACTTCTTAGCATATGGTTAGAAGCATGCTTGACTTTCCTAAGCCTCATTTTTCTCAGAGAAAATCTTTTCAATATTATCTAAGATTCGGAAGCATTTAATCCAACTCCCATTGGCTCTGCTGAGTCAGGAAGGTGCCCAGAGCATGGCAGTGTATCTCCCCAATAGGGTTCAAAGAGAAAGTAGGAGAAATCAGTTTAAACCCTAGATCTCTTCCCACCTTCATTCTTCTGTGTTGGGTGCCCCATTTCCATTAGCTAATTAAAATCAATTAGCATTTACAAAGAGATAATTACCCAAGAATCTAGATCTAG